>NC_088396.1:28483187-28810687 GCF_034236695.1 Oncorhynchus nerka | reverse complement strand
ATTAAAACGTAGCCGCATGTAACCTCCATTCGCTATTCGAGTGCAGGCTACTGATGACGTTGTTTTGCACACTCCCTCCGAAAACGTTTGGAGAAAATGTCCTATTTTATTTAGCTATGTTCAATTGTATTCTTTGTAGTATAAAATAATGCCACGGAATTCTATGCAAATCTTGTCTGCTAAATGAGCTAGTGTAGCCCACAGCCATATGGCATAGCCACATCAGGGCCTAACATCAGGACAACTCAGAATATGCTATTCTGTTCTTTTGAAATAGGCTACATTTTCTTCATATATTTCTTTAGACCTGTCTAAAATAAATAATGGATTTGTTGTGTTGGTGTAGGCTATATTTAATTGATTTATTTGACTTTTTAAAATGTAGATGTTCCAACTGTCTGCATTAGTGGCTTGTAGGCTATGCGTGGAAACCAGGAGACGCTAAACGTGTTTATTATAATTAACGGTCAATGAGACCCGCAGTTGTTTGCATGACAATCATCATGACCGCCACAGCACTACACCTATCCAATCCTTTCAGATCTAGGAGTAGTGGCTGTTTCTGGACAGAGGCCCTCCAAATGGCCATGTGAAATAATACTGATGTGGTTTGTGACTAACAGACAAAGGACAAGCCTCTCTTAACCTTGGAATGGACCTCAACTTGGACTGGATGACACTGGAGGACTTTCAGAAACATTTGAACGGAGAGGATGAGATTCTCTCTGCTCCACCGCTATCTCCCAGTAAGTGTCTACCATAAAATTTGAACATTAGAATGGGAATAAACATTCAAATGGTGGTATAAAAGGTCAGACATTTTAGTCAGGGAGTTGGTCAACCATGGTTTGCCAGTGCTGTGATAAAAGCTAGCTAACAGACCAGTTTTAGAGGAACGATTACATTAATTTGACAAATTAACTGCCAATATGCCAACATTCCATTCAAACAATGCAGTCAATCTAAAGCCATACACTGACTGAAATCAGTTGATTATACGACTGACAAGTTGTAAAAGTACTGATTATTGTATTTAAATCTTTTAAATGTAACCTTTATTTAAGTAGGCAAGTCAGTTAAGAACAAATTCTTATTTACAATGACAGCCTACACCGCCAAACCCGGACGATGCTGAGCCAATTGTGCGCCACCCTATGGCACTCCCAATCATGGCTGTTTGTGATACAGCCTGGAATCGAACCAGGGTGTCTCTAGTGACGCCTCTAGCCCTGTTATATAATAGTACTGAGAAATGTATGGTCTGTTTACATATATTTTGGATGCTATTTATACAGAATATGTGTATAAAACCCATATAAACTATTTATAATTATATGACAAAATTTTAGGTTGACACTAATTCTATTACACAATTTCTGATATACAGTTGAAGTCGGAAGTTTACATGCACTTTAGCCAAATACATTTAAACTCAGTTTTTCACAATTCCTGACATTGAATCCTAGTAAAAATTCCCTGTCTTAGGGCAGTTAGGATCACCACTTTTTTTTAAGAATGTGAAATGTCAGAATAATAGTGGAGAGAATTATTTATGTCAGCTTTTATTTCTTTCATCACATTCCCAGTGGGTCAGTAGTTTACATACACTCAATTAGTATTTGGTAGCATTGCCTATAAATTGTTTAACTTGGGTCAAACGTTTTGGGTAGCCTTCCACAAGCTTCCCACAATAAGTTAGGTGAATTTTAGCCCATTCCTCCTGACAGAGCTGGTGTAACTGAGTCAGGTTTGTAGGCCTCCTTGCATAACAATGGTCATTATAGCCAAAAAAATCTGTGTTTGTTTCATCAGACCAGAGGACATTTCTCCAAAAAGTATGATCTTTGTCTCCATGTGCAGTTACAAACCGTAGTCTGGCATGTTTTATGGCGATTCTGGAACGGTGGCTTCTTCCTTGCTGAGCGGCCTTTCAGGTTATGTTGATATTGGGACTCGTTTTACTGTGGATATAGATACTTTTGTACCGGTTTCCTCCAGCATCTTCACAAGGTCCTTTGCTGTCGTTCTGGGATTGATTTGCACTTTTCGCACCAAAGTACGTTAATCTCTAGGAGACAGAACGCATCTCCTTCCTGAGCGGTATGACGGCTGCGTGGTCCCATGGTGTTTATACTTGCGTACTATTGTTTGTACAGATGAATGTGGTACCTTCAGCCGTTTGGAAAATGCACAAAGTATATGTCCTAACTGACTTGCCAAAACTATAGTTTGTTAACAAGAAATTTGTGGAATGGTTGAAAAACTAGTTTTAATGACTCCACCCTAAGTGTATGTAAACTTCTGACTTCAACTGTATCACATGCCTTTATTTTATTTTCCTACATAAATCAAATCTGGATTATTCCTCTACTGCCATTAATTCCAATTAGACTGGTTTGGATTTGCCATTTTCACCCCATTCTGGAACTTTGAGGGTTTATGACACAACCCCTCTAGTAAGTTAGTTTAATATGTTGTCTTACCCTCTCTCTCATGTTTTCCCAGATGTCTCTCAACACCGGTTGTACGTGAACCGCTCGCTTCCACACACTATGTACATAGATGTAGACAACTACTGATGTGAATCTATGTGTCTCTCAGGTGAGCTGCGGGATGCAGTGAAAAGCGGGGATTACATGTCTGTGAAACTTGCACTCAATTCCAAAGAGGATTACAATCTAGACCAGGAGGTACGTTCCGTGTTCTAAATCATATTTTTAGCCCAATCCCAGAGTACCTGTCACCGGCATTCTCCTCCCCGTTTCCCTCCTGTCTTTGGGGATCCCCAGCTGTTCCACATATTTATTCAGCACTAACTTTTCACAACTAGTCAAATAAAGATGTTTAACTTTTGTTAAGGTAGCCTATGTATGTGGTCATACTTGTGAGTTCATTCAAATGAGGACACTCTTCTCACAAGCATTAGCCTGGTTCCCGGGTTTTGAAACGTTTACATACATTAACCAACTTGGGTGACAACAGATCCGCTTTTAAAGTTTACGTTAACTATTGGATTTACAAATCAAATCAAATTTTATTTGTCACATACACATGGTTAGCAGATGTTAATGCGAGTGTAGCGAAATGCTTGTGCTTCTAGTTCCGACAATGCAGTAATAACCAACAAGTAATCTAACTAACAATTCCAAAACTACTGTCTTATACACAGTGTAAGGGGATAAAGAATATGTACATAAAGATATATGAATGAGTGATGGTACAGAGCAGCATAGGCAAGATACAGTAGATGGTATCGAGTACAGTATATACATATGAGATGAGTATGTAAACAAAGTGGCATAGTTAAAGTGGCTAGTGATACATGTATTACATAAGGATGATATAGAGTACAGTATATACGTATGCATATGAGATGACTAATGTAGGGTATGTAACATTATATTAGGTAGCATTGTTTAAAGTGGCTAGTGATATATTTTACATTTCCCATCAATTCCCATTATTAAAGTGGCTGGAGTTGAGTCAGTGTCAGTGTGTTGGCAGCAGCCACTCAATGTTAGTGGTGGCTGTTTAACAGTCTGATGGCCTTGAGATAGAAGCTGTTTTTCAGTCTCTCGGTCCCAGCTTTGATGCACCTGTACTGACCTCTCCTTCTGGATGATAGCGGGGTGAACAGGCAGTGGCTCGGGTGGTTGTTGTCCTTGATGATCTTTATGGCCTTCCTGTAACATCGGGTGGTGCAGGTGTCCTGGAGGGCAGGTAGTTTGCCCCCGGTGATGCGTTGTGCAGACCTCACTACCCTCTGGAGAGCCTTACGGTTGAGGGCGGAGCAGTTGCCGTACCAGGCGGTGATACAGCCCACCAGGATGCTCTCGATTGTGCATCTGTAGAAGTTTGTGAGTGCTTTTGGTGACAAGCCAAATTTCTTCAGCCTCCTGAGGTTGAAGAGGCGCTGCTGCGCCTTCTTCACGATGCTGTCTGTGTGAGTGGACCAATTCAGTTTGTCTGTGATGTGTATGCCGAGGAACTTAAAACTTACTACCCTCTCCACTACTGTTCCATCGATGTGGATAGGGGGGTGTTTCCTCTGCCGGTTCCTGAAGTCCACAATCATCTCCTTAGTTTTGTTGACGTTGAGTGTGAGGTTATTTTCCTGACACCACACTCCAAGGGCCCTCACCTCCTCCCTGTAGGCCGTCTCGTCGTTGTTGGTAATCAAGCCTACCACTGTTGTGTCGTCCGCAAACTTGATGATTGAGTTGGAGGCGTGCGTGGGTGAACAGGGAGTACAGGAGAGGACTCAGAACGCACCCTTGTAGGGCCCCAGTGTTGAGGATCAGCGGGGTGGAGATGTTGTTGCCTACCCTCACTACCTGTGGGCGGCCCGTCAGGAAGTCCAGTACCCAGTTGCACAGGGCGGGGTCGAGACCCAGGGTCTCGAGCTTGATGACGAGCTTGGAGGGTACTATGGTGTTGAATGCCGAGCTGTAGTCGATGAACAGCATTCTCACATAGGTATTCCTCTTGTCCAGATGGGTTAGGGCAGTGTGCAGTGTGGTTGAGATTGCATCGTCTGTGGACCTATTTGGGCGGTAAGCAAATTGGAGTGGGTCTAGGGTGTCAGGTAGGGCGGAGGTGATATGGTCCTTGACTAGTCTCTCAAAGCACTTCATGATGACGGAAGTGAGTGCTACGGGGCGGTAGTCGTTTAGCTCAGTTACCTTAGCTTTCTTGCGAACAGGAACAATGGTGGCCCCCTTGAAGCATGTGGGAACAGCAGACTGGTATAGGGATTGATTGAATATGTCCGTAAACACACCGGCCAGCTGGTCTGCGCATGCTCTGAGGGCGCAGCTGGGATGCCGTCTGGGCCTGCAGCCTTGCGAGGGTTAACACGTTTAAATGTCTTACTCACCTCGGCTGCAGTGAAGGAGAGTCCGCATGTTTTCGTTGCAGGCCGTGTCAGTGGCACTGTATTGTCCTCAAAGCGGGCAAAAAAGTTATTTAGTCTGCCTGGGAGCAAGACATCCTGGTCCGTGACTGGGCTGGTTTTCTTCTTGTAGTCCGTGATTGACTGTAGACCCTGCTACATACCTCTTGTGTCTGAGCCGTTGAATTGAGATTCTACTTTGTCTCTATACTGACGCTTAGCCTTGCGGAGGGAATAGCTGCACTGTTTGTATTCGGTCATGTTACCAGTCACCTTGCCCTGATTAAAAGCAGTGGTTCGCGCTTTCAGTTTCACGCAAATGCTGCCATCAATCCACGGTTTCTGGTTAGGGAATGTTTTAATCGTTGCTATGGGAACGACATCTTCAACGCACGTTCTAATGAACTCGCACACCGAATCAGCGTATTCGTCAATGTTGTTATCTGACATATCCCAGTGCACGTGATGGAAGCAGTCTTGGAGTGTGGAGTCAGCTTGGTCGGACCAGCGTTGGCAGACCTTAGCGTGGGAGCTTCTTTTTTTTAGTTTCTGTCTGTAGGCAGGGATCAACAAAATGGAGTCGTGGTCAGCTTTTCCGAAAGGAGGGTGGGGCAGGGCCTTATATGCGTCGCGGAAGTTAGAGTAACAATGATCCAAGGTTTTTCCACCCCTGGTTGCGCAATCGATATGCTGATAAAATTTAGGGAGTCTTGTTTTCAGATTAGCCTTGTTAAAATCCCCAGCTACAATGAATGCAGCCTCCGGATAAATGGATTCCAGTTTGCAAAGAGTCAAATAAAGTTTGTTCAGAGCCATCAATGTGTCTGCTTGGGGGGGATATATACGGCTGTGATTATAATCGAAGAGAATTCTCTTGGTAGATAATGCGGTCTTTGATTGTGAGGAATTCTAAATCAGGTGAACAGAAGGATTTGAGTTCCTGTATGTTTCTTTCATCACACCATGTCTCGTTAGCCATAAGGCATACGCCCCCGCCCCTCTTCTTACCAGAAAGATGTTTGTTTCTGTCGGCGCGATGCGTGGAGAAACCCGCTGGCTGCACCGCCTCCGATAGCGTCTCTCCAGTGAGCCATGTTTCCGTGAAGCAAAGAACGTTACAGTCTTTGATGTCCCTCTGGAATGCTACCCTTGCTCGGATTTCATCAACCTTGTTGTCAAGAGACTGGACATTGGCGAGAAGAATGCTAGGGAATGGTGCACGATGTGCCCGTCTCCGGAGTCTGACCAGAAGACCGCCTCGTTTCCCTCTTTTACGGAGTCGTTTTTTTGGGTCGCCGCATGGGATCCATTCCGTTGTCCTGGTTGAAAGGCAGAACACAGGATCCGCGTCGCGAAAATCATATTCTTGGTCGTACTGATGGTGAGTTGACGCTGATCTTATATTCAGTAGTTCTTCTCGACTGTATGTAATGAAACCTAAGATGACCTGGGGTACTAATGTAAGAAATAACACGTAAAAAAACTAAAAACTGCATAGTTTCCTAGGAACGCGAAGCGAGGCGGCCATCTCTATCGGCACACAAGTTCGGCGCACAAGTTCACTACCGGTCAAAAGTTTTAGAACACCTACTCATTAAAGGGTTTTTATTTTATTTTTACTATTTTCTACATTGTAGAGAAATAGTGAAGACATCAAATCTATGGAATAACACATGGAATCATGTAGTAACCAAAAAAGTGTTAAACAAATCAAAATAGATCTTATATTTGAGATTCTTCAAATAGTCACCCTTTGCCTTGATGACAGGCATTTCAATTAACAGGTGTACCTTCTTAACAGTTCATTTGTGTAATTTCTTTCCTTCTTAATTAAACTTCTTAGGGCTCCAATTTATTTATTTTTATTTTACCTTTATTTTACTAGGCAAGTCTGTTAAGAACAAATTCTTATTTTCAATGACGGCCTAGGAACAGTGGGTTAACTGCCTGTTCAGGGGCAGAACGACAGATTTATACCTTGTCAGCTCAGGGATTCGAACTTGCAACCTTTCGGTTACTAGTCCAACGCTCTAACCACTAGGCTACCCTGCCGCCCCGTTAACGGGATTGATATGACAACAGCCAGTGAAAGTGCAGGGCGCCAAATTCAAAACAATAAATCTCATAATTAAAATTCCTCGAACATACATATATCTTATACCATTTTAAAGGTAATCTTGTTGTTAATCCCACAGTGTCCGATTTCAAATAGGCTTTACAGCGAAAGCGCCACAAACGATTATGTTAGGTCACCACCAACTCACAGAAAAATTCTGCCATTTATCCAGCCAAAGAGAGGAGTCACAAAAAGCACAAAGAGATAAAATGAATCACTAACATTTGATGATCTTCATTAGATGACACTCATAGGACTTCATGTTACACAATACATATATGTTTTGTTTGATAAAGTTCATATTTATATAAAACAATCTCAGTATACGCGCGTTACGTTCACTAGTTACAAAAACATCCGGTGATATTGCAGAGAGCCACATCATTTTACAGAAATACTCATTATAAATGTTGATAAATACAATTGTTAGACATGGAAATATAGATGTACCTCTCCGTAACCTTTTTGGGATAGGGGGCAGCATTTTCACTTTTGGATGAATAGCGTGCCCAGAGTGGTAATATATGCATATTATTATTTTCATTATTATTGGACAGAAAACATTCTGAAGTTTCTAAAACTGTTTGAATGATGTCTGTATATATCAGAACTCATATGGCAGGCGAAAACCTGAGAAAAATCCAACCAGGAAGTGGGACATCTGAGGTTTGTAGTTTTTCGAAGCTTGGCCTACCGAAAACACATTGAGATATGGATGAGGTTGCACTTCCTAGGGCTTCCACTAGATGTCAACCGTCTTTTGAAACTTGAATGAGGATTCTACTATAAAGGAGGGGCTCATGGGACCTCTTTGAGTCTGTGGTCTGGCAGAGAGCCTTAATCTCATGACGCGCGCTCCCGACAGAGTTACCTCTCGTTCCAGTGCTTCTCTGAAGCCAAAAGAATTCTCCGGTTGTAACATTATAGATGTTTTATGTTAAAAACATCTTAACTATTTATTCCGTACATCGTTTGACATGTTTCTGAAGGGCTGTAACGGAACTTTTCTAGTTTTTGTCTGGATGAAATGCTCGTGCCTCATGAAGATGGATTACTGGGCTGAACACTCTAACAACAAGTGGCAATTTGGACATAAATTATGGAACTTTATGGAACAAATCAGACATTTATTGTCAAACTGGGATTCCTGGGAGTGCCTTCTGATGAAGATCATCAAAGGTAAGTGAATATTTATGGTGTTGTTTCTAACTTTGTTGTTTCCAAAATGGCGGATATTCCTGTGGCTGTTTTTTGTTCTGAGCGCCGTTCTCATATTTAGCTTTTTCCGTAAAGTTATTTTGAAATCTGACACAGCGGTTGCATTAAGGAGAAGTCTATCTTTAATTCTGTGAATAACACTAGTATCTTTTATCAATGTTTATTATGAGTATTTCTGCAACATCACCGGAAGTTTGGAATCAAACATTATTGCACGTAAGGCACCAATGTAAACTGAGATTTTTTTATATAAATATGCACATTATCGAACAAAACATACATGTATTGTGTAACATGATGTCCTATGAGTGTCATCTGATGAAGATCATCAAAGGTTAGTGATTAATTTTATCTATATTTCTGCTTTTTGTTAGTCCTATCTTTGGCTGGAAAAAATGTCTGTGTGTTTTTTCGACTTGGCGGTGATCTAACATCATATGTTGTGCTTTAGCTGTAAAGCATTTTTGAAATAGGACACGGGTAAATTAACAAGATGTTTATCTTTCATTTCCTGTATTGGACTTGTTAATGTGTGAAAGTTACATATTTCTAAAAAGTATTTTTGAATTTCGCGTGCTGCCTTTTCAGCGGAATTTTGTCAAGGGGTTCCGCTAGAAAGGTTAATGCAACTGCTGTGTCAGATTTTTGAAAAACTTTACGGAAAAAGCAAACCATTCAATAATCTGAGACGGCGCTCAGAAAAGGAAAAAAACAATTATCCGCCATGTTGGAGTCAACAGAAATCAGAAATAACATTAATATTCCCTTACCTTTGACGATCTTCATCAGAATGCACTCCCAGGGATCCTAGTTCCACAATAAATGCTTGATTTGTTCGATAATGTCCATTATTTATGTCCAAGTACCTACTTTTGTTTTACACATATCCAAACGCTCGTGCAGGTCCATCCGAACGTCAGACGAAAAGTTATATTACAGGTCGAAGAAACTTGTCAAACTAAGTATAGAATCAATCTTTAGGAGAATTCCATTGTCTGTAGGAAAGCCATGGAACGCAGGTCGCTATCATGTGAAATGCGCGTGACCAGGACCTGGCTCTCTGCCAGACCACTGACTCAATGAGCTCCCATCCGGCTCCACAACACAGTAGAAGCCTCATTCAAGTTTCTAAAGACGGTTGACATCTAGTGGAAGCCCAAGGAACTTTATCCAAATCCCACTGTGTATTCAATATGGGCTGGGTTGAAAATTGACCAACCTCAGATTTCCCACTTCCTGTTTGGATTTCTTCTCAGGGTTTTTGTCTGCCATATGAGTTATGTTATACTCACAGACATCATTCAAACAGGTCTAGAAACTTCAGAGTGTTTTCTATCCAATACTACTAATAGTATGCATATATTAGCAACTGGGATTGAGGAGCAGGCCGTTTACTCTGGGCACCTTTCATCCAAGATACTCAATACTGCCCCTGCAGCCATAAGAAGTTTTAATGCATTTGAGCCAATCAGTTGTGTTGTGACAAGGTAGGGGGTATACAGAAGATAGCCCTATTTGTTAAAAGACCAAGTCCATATTATGGCAAGAATGGCTCAAATAAGCAAAGAGAAATGACAGTTCATTACTTTCAGACATGAAGGTCAGTCAATACGGAACATTTCAATAACTTTTAATGTTTCTTCAAGTGCAGTCGCAAAACCCATCAAGCGCTGTGATGAAACTGGCTCTCATGAGGACCACCACAGGAATGGAAGACCCAGAGTTACCAGCCTTGGAAATTGCAGCCCAAGTAAATACCTCAAGTTCAAGTAACAGACACATCTCAACATCAACTGTTCAGAGGAGACTGTGAATCAGGCCTACATGGTTGAATTGCTGCACAGAAACCACTACTAAAGGACACCAATAAGAGACTTGCTTGGGTCAAAAAACACGGGAAATGGACATTAGACTGGTGGAAATCTGTCCTTTGGTCTGAGGAGTCCAAATTGGAGAGATTTTTTTGGTTCCAACCGCCGTGTTTTTGTGAGACGTGGTGTGGGTGAACAGATTAACTCTGCATGTGTATTTCCCACTGTAAATCATGGAGGAGGTGTTATGGTGCTTTGCAGTTGACACTGTCTGTGATTTATTTATAATTCAAGGCACACTTAACCAGCATTCTGCAGTAATACGCCATCCATTCTGGTGTGGCCTTAGTCCCACTATCATTTGTTTTTCAACAGGACAATGACCCAATACACCTCCAAGCTGTGTAAGGGCTATTTGACCAAGAAGGAAAGTGATGGAGTGTTGCATCAGATGACCTGGCCTCCACAATCCCCTGACCTCAACCAAATTGAGACGGTTTGGGGGTGAGTCGGACCGCAGAGTGAAGGAAAAGCAGCCAACAAGTGCTCAGCATATGCAAGAACTCCTTCAAGACGGTTGGAAAAGCATTCCAGGTGAAGCTGGTTGAGAGTGCCAAGAGTGTGCAATGCTGTCATTCGGGCAAAGGGTTGAAGAATCTCAAATATAAAATATACACCGCTCAAAAAATAACACATCCTACACTAAAATAACACATCCTAGATATGAATGAAATATTCTTATTAAATACTTTTGTCTTTACATAGTTGAATGTGCTGACAACAGAATCACACAAAAATTATCAATGGAAATCAAATTTGTCAACCCATGGACGTCTGGATTTGGAGTGACACTCAAAATTAAAGTGGAAAACCACACTACAGGCTGATCCAACTTTGATGTAATGTCCTTAAAACAAGTCAAAATGAGGCTCAGTAGTGTGTTTGGCCTCCACGTGCCTGTATGACCTCCCTACAATGCCTGGGCATGCTCCTGATGAGGTGGCGGATGGTCTCCTGAGGGATCTCCTCCCAGACCTGGACTAAAGCATCCGCCAACTCCTGGACAGTCTGTGGTGCAATGTGGCGATGGTGGATGGAGCAAGACATGTTGTCCCAGCATATGGTCTCACAAGGGGTCTGAGGATCTCATCTCAGTACCTAATGGCAGTCAGGCTACCTCTGGCGAGCACATGAAGGGCTGTGTGGCCCCCCAAAGAAATGCCACCCCACACCATGACTGACTCACCGCCAAACCGGTCATGCTGGAAGATGTTGCAGGCAGCAGATAGTTATCCGCGCCGTCTCCAGACTCTGTCACGTGCTCAGTGTGAACGTACTTTCATCTGTGATGAGCACAGGGCGCCAGTGGCGAATTTGCCAATCTTGGTGTTCTCTGGCAAATGCCAAACGTCCTGCACGGTATTGAGCTGTAATCACAACCCCCACCTGTGGACGTTTGAGCAGACACATGCACATTTGTGGCCTGCTGGAGGTCATTTTGTAGGGCTCTGGCAGTGCTCCTCCTGCTCCTCCTTGCACAATGGCGGAGGTAGCGGTCCTGCTGCTGGGTTGTTGCCCTCCTACGGCCTCCTCCACGTCTCCTGATGTACTGGCCTGTCTCCTGGTAGCGCCTCCATGCTCTGGACACTACGATGACAGACACAGCAAACCTTCTTGCCACAGCTCGCATTGATGTTCCATCCTGGATGAGCTGCACTACCTGAGCCACTTGTGTGGGTTGTAGACTCCGTCTCATGCTACCACTAGAGTGAAAGCACCGCCAGCATTCAAAAGTGACCAAAACATCAGCCAGGAAGCATAGGAACTGAGAAGTGGTCTGTGGTTACCACCTGCAGTACCACTCCTTTATTGGGGTTGTCTTGCTAATTGCCTATAATTTCCACCTGTTGTCTATTCCATTTGCACAACAGCATGTGAAATGTATTGTCAATCGGTGTTGCTTCCTAAGTGGACAGTTTGATTTCACAGAAGTGTGATTGACTTGGAGTTACATTGTGTTTAAGTGTTCACTTTATTTTTTTTGAGCAGTGTATTTTGATTAACACTTTTTTTTGTTGGTTATTACATGATTCCATAGGTGTTATTTCATAGTTTTGATGTCGTCGCTATTATTCTACAATGTAGAAAATAGTAAAATAAAGAAAAACGCTTGAATGAGTAGGTGTTCTACAACTTTTGACCGGTAGTGTACATAAGTGTCATAATGCATTACTCAATTAAAACCACAATATGTAACTTTTATTCCAGAAATGACTGGAAGGTCAGTAGGAATGACTGGAAGGTCAGTAGGAATGACTGGGAATGAAAGTTACAGATTGCTGCTTTTAATTACATTTGTGCATAAGTGTAGATTTTTTTTTTTCATTTTGCAAGTCTCGTTCAAATTTGATCAACTTAGCCACTCTGATCAAGTTATAATGCAGTTTAATAATTAAACATTGCATCAAACGTGAGAGCCAGTAATGGCATGCAGAGGTTGAACACCAGGACATCGATTGCGAGGAGAGAATCCGACTGCAATACCAGCTGACTGCATCCATTGAGGACCAGTGAGCCAACAAAGGTAAGCAGATTATGCCATTAAACTACTCCGTTATTAATTTAGCCTAATGGATCTACAGATGGTTTTGTAAAGATGTTTGAAACTTGAATAGGAAAATGCCGTTTTAAATTGTTTATTGCATTGGTATAACAAAAAAAAATGGCCATCATACTTCATAAATTGTTTTTCCAACTTGATGCCTGGAAATTAATAAATCCGAGCTGTACATTGATTTGAATGTTTTTTGAGTGTTTTTTGCATTTCTAGAGTGATCTAAGGCGTTTATGATCTTCTCATTTACAGACAATGGACATGATGAGCAAAAGGTTAGTTCACAAGAAGCTATAAAATATAACCTTTGCCTCAGGTACAGTAATGCCTTCAGAAAAGTATTCTTGTACCACCGCAGAGCATGTAAAAATACTGCTGCGTTTCACTCATCATTATCGACAACAACGAATAGCCCCAAGCTAAAAGGAAAAACGGTTCATTGAGTCAATCATTACAATATTGGTAACACATTTCAGCTTTTGCCATACTGTTGTCTTTGTGTACAATATAAATAATATTAATAGATCAAAGCCTTTGTTCACCGTTTTAACAAACTACTGCCATAAGCATGTATTCTGTGGAAAAGCCTTTCTTTACCGTTTCAAATGTACCACTGTTTAACATCTACCATTTTAACAAAACATTTATTTACAAATGACAGGTTACTAATACTTGCCCAGTTACAGTATGCTTTTGTTTGGGTTGTTAATTATAGCCTTCTTTACTTGATGTGCAATTATAAGGACACAATAGTATTATTACGGTCCAATCAGTGTTTTTAAGGACACTTTCATATAAATGTAGTACCCTCCTGCTTTTAAGAGAATGGAAAGAATTATATTTCTCAAACTTACTACTGCAACTGGTACCTGTGGGCAAGTACCAGAATTAAGTTGGAAGCTGGGTTTGTTATTCATTTTCATAGGCTTCCAAACGCTTTAGGGTCTTATTCCGGTCTTATTTGTGAAAACACACACAAATCACCCACCATTTACAAAATACAGAATATATGGAGAATTAGAAATAAAGTCACTGGCTAAATGTAGGCCTAGTTGCATGGCAGTTTTCTTTTCTGTACCTTCATGGTCTCCATGTAGCATCTCATCTGACATCACAATATTAATTCCTCGTCAGACATATTTACAATGTGAAAACGGTGTAGTTCGCTGCTTAATACAATAAAGCCATAAACTGTTCCTTGAATGAGTCACATGTGGTTTTTATTATGGAAGAATTCAAAGTCTACACGGTTTGGTGCTGTGTAACCATTGCATTGATTCTCGCTTGACTGTGATTAAAGTTTGAGAGCATTGTTGAGGTGCTCCTAGGCAATCATTTGAATGACTCACAATGTGTACCGCACGTGTGTTTTTAATGAGCAATACTATGTGGTTTTCACCCGTATGAAACAGGTCAGAGGACCCCAGATGTCTAGTATGATCGTATAGTTAACCAAATTTCTCTTTGCCACAAGTTAAATACTAACTTGCTAAAGCTTTGAAGCTACTTGTGCTTTTTCCCCCCCAAGTTTTACGTCCCACTTTTCATACATTTTAAACAAAATGCATCATAAGGTCTTATGAATCTTACATTTACTTGTTCTTTTACAGGCATGCGCTGTTGAACAGAAGAGTTTAAGTGGCAAAGAGAAGCATTTAAATGAGGAAAAGAAGAGTTTAAGTGATAATGAAGAGAGGCCTTTATGTGCAGCAGATAATCCTCACCGCAGAGGAAATCCTCACCGTGAGAGGAGTCCTCTATACAAAGGGAATCATTTACACAAGCAAGAGAATCCTTCACACGATGAAGAGAATCCTTCACACGATGAAGAGAATCCTTCACACGATGAAGAGAATACTTCATGTGATGTGGTGAAGACTTTATGTGACATGGAGAGAGCTTTATGTGACATAAAGAATTGTGCTGAAGAGAGCAGTTCAAGTGACGACGAGAACAGTTCAGGTGATGAGGTAGAAGGACAAAGACT
The DNA here is from genome assembly GCF_034236695.1 of Oncorhynchus nerka. Classification (NCBI taxonomy): domain Eukaryota; kingdom Metazoa; phylum Chordata; class Actinopteri; order Salmoniformes; family Salmonidae; genus Oncorhynchus; species Oncorhynchus nerka. Next base: position 28,796,050 of record NC_088396.1, on the reverse strand, counting down.
GGATTCAAATGTCCCAAGTGGGTCAGATCCTCTTCCATCTAAAGCAGAAAGCTCCTGCGATAATAATGTATCTGAGCAGTCCCTTCAAAAAACCTCACAAGCTAAAAAACCTTGCCGCAAAAAATGTGTGCCACGGAAAGGTACGAGGTCAAACTTACGTTCTAGCACAAAAATGACAGTCAGCACATGTAGTATGACAGATGACGGTAAAAGAAAATGGGACAAAAAGTACTTCTGCCTTTATTGCAATGAACCACACCACAAAATTGCAAGACATTTAGAAAGGATGCACGCAGAAGAAGCAGCTGTCGCTCATGCTATCAGCTTCCCCAAACTCTCTAAAATCAGGTCTCTCTTGCTTGACCAACTCCGTAACAAAGGCAACTATCTACACAACTTGGAAGTTCTTCAAAGTGGAGATGGAGAAATTGTCACAAAGAAAAGACCCTCTTACAATGGTGTTTCTGTGCGTGACTACCTGCCCTGCCAATACTGCTTAGCTTTTTTCAACAAAATTGATTTATGGAAGCATGAGGGCTCATGTAAAGCCAGAAAAGGACAAGATGAAAAGAGGGGAGGAAAAAGAGTGCGGGTCCAGGCTGCGTCCTCTCGACTTCTTCCACTGCCTGTCTACTCTACTGGAGGGTGTGAAGAAATAATACACAATATGAATCAAGATGACATTCAATGCCACATCAAAAATGATCCCCTGATATGTAAATATGGCAATGCATTATCTGCAAAGCATGCCCATGCCAAGTCACAGTTTACCTATATTAGTTCAAAAATGAGGGAATTGGCTAGATTTGTACTTACTGTAAATGAGATGGACTGTGGTGTCCAATATCTGCATGAAGTATGTGTACCATCCAAATTCAAATTGGCCGTTCATGCTGCCAGGAAAATGAGTGGTCATGACCCTACCTCCGACAGGTACAAGACCCCATCTCTTCCTTTAAAGATTGGCTATTCCTTGAAAAGAGCTACTGAAATAGCTTTTGGGGAGAGTCGTATGACAGAGGACCGTGAGGCAGAGGCACAAGCCAAAAGGTTCATTGAGCTGCTTGAAAACAATTGGAATAACTGTTTTTCCGGTCTGTCCCTGAGTGATGTCCCTCAGTGTGATGAAGTTGATGTGACTTCACTAACTGAGGATTTGATTAAACTTCAGAAGTTTCTCAAGGTTGCAGAGGACAGAGCAAAGAGAGAATTGCTCGAGAGCCCCACCAACGCTGTCTGGAAAATGCTCAATGAAACTCTTCTTGCCGAAATAGCTCTCTTCAACAGAAAAAGGACAGGAGAGGTTGCGAAAATGCTGTTGGAAACGTACACAAACAGAAAGAAATCTCCAGCTAGTGCAGATATTTTCAATAGCCTCTCAAGGCTGGAACAGGAGCTTGGTGACGACAAATTAACCAGGGTGGAAATAGAAGGCAAAAATGGTAGAACAATGCCGGTCCTACTAACGGCGAGGATGATCTCATCTCTTGAGATCCTAATTGCAAACCGAGACAAAGTTGGTGTGTCAAAGGACAACCCTTATGTCTTTGCACGGAGCCCAGATGCAGCAAGCTACGTCAGAGGGTCTGACTGTTTGAGGAAATTTGCACGTGCGTGTAATGCAAAAAATCCTGAAAGTCTGATCCATGCTACAGTGAGGAAAGAGGTTGCTATCCATTGCCAAATTCTGAACTTAAATGAAAGTGAATTGGATCAGGTGGCAAAATTATTGGGACATGACACCCAAGTCCACAAAGAGTACTACAGACTGTCTGAAAACGCAGCACATCTAGCAGAAATCAGCAAATTGCTGCTTGCAATGGATCAGGTTCCAGTGGTAATACCAGGACCATCTGAGGAAAGGATTGTTTCACCTACATATGGTGAGTATCTGTTGCTTTGGATAGTATTTGGACAACATTTTCATTTAGTTTCAAGGGTTAAATGTTCAGTCAAAAAATCCCAATTAAAGATGTTGGGTGCCATTTTCCATTTTTGCTAGATCTCCATTTTTTGAGAAGCTTGCAACTTATTACACTATAGTATTTGCTCTGTTCCTCTAAACAATATATAATAATGGCACATTCATGAATCCTTTTCTTCTGTATGTATTAATTTCATAGGGACATATCCAGCAGGGACAGATTCTGCAAGGACATATCCTTCTGGCACATATCCCACTGGGTCATCATATCCTACAGGGACATATTCAGCGAAGTCATATACTGTAGGGTCACAGCCTTTAAGGTCATATCATGCTGGGACATATCCTTCAGGATCACATTCTCCGAGGTCATGTTCTGCAGGGACAGATTCTGCGAGGGCATATCCTCCCGGGATAAATCCTGCAAGTTCATATCCTACTGTGACACATCCTGCAGAGACCTATCGAGTAGCTTCATATGCTTCAGGGACATACCTAGCAGAGACGCATGATGCAAGGTCATGTACTGAAAAAACACAACTTGCAAATGCATGTCCTGCAAGTCCTTATGACCTCTCATCTCCTGCTAGATCATTTTCTTCAGGGATGAATCCTGTGAGGTCATATCCTGCTGGAACATATGCTGCGCAGACACTTCCAGCTCAAACACTTCCAGCACGTACAGTTATTATACCAACACTTCATGCGCAGACACTTCCTGCCCAGACGCTTCCAACACAGACACTTCCTGTCGGGGCAGTGCCTGCGGGTGCAGTTCCTGTGGGGGCAGGTTCTGTGGGGACAGGTAAGTTGGGCACAGTGTGGAAACAGAGGATGTGGAGTGATGCAGCTAAGGCTGCAGTGAACCGTCAGATGGGACACTTTATCTCAATGATGGAGGTTCCAGGTAAACGGGACTGTGAAGTTTGCCTGCACAATGAACCAGCTCTAAGAGACAGGACATGGAGGGACATCAAAAACTATGTGCACAACACAGTAAAATCTATAAAACGAAAGAATGGCCTTACAAGAGTGGACCCCACAAAACAGACAAAGAAAGGATTGTCAAAGAAACAAAAAGAAACAATAGAGGCTAAGAGTGCTAAGGACTGGGTTGGTGGAACAATGACAGTACCTGAACAGGGTCAAGAGGCAGGTCCTGTGGCAACACCAAGGAAACCAAAGATATGGAGTAATGAGGCTCAGGCTGCGGTCAGGCGGCAGCTAGGAGACTTCACTAAACTGATGAAGATTCCAGGTAAAAAGGAATGTGATGCATGTCTTGCAGCTGAACCAGCTCTGCAAGGCAGGACATGGAAAGATGTAAAAAACTATGTGCATAACACATTAAAGACTATGTGCAGGAGGCATAGTTCAGGCAAACAAAACATGGACCATGAGAAACCAAGTCCATATACACAGAATCCAGGGATGCAACAGAATCCAGGGGTGCATCAGAAATCAGGGGTGCCGTTGGGACTTCCAGAAGAGCCTCCTGTTTATCTGTCCTTGTGATTACCTTGAACTAGAACCTCCCAGGGTTCAAGGTAAGCAAGGATGGAGAAAGGAGAAAATGATTGCTTTTGATTTAATCTGACCATCCTGGCTCACTCTGATCTCACTTTATGGCATAAAGCAAGAATTAAGTAGAATTTGAACCATAACACTACCTACTTTATTCATTGAAGTATCTGTAGCAACTACATAGTGACATTATGCATGAACTTGTTCAGTCGATAAGGGAATTTTCAGAACTTCTTTTGAATTGTAGAATGTCCTTGGCACAGTGTATTATGTGGCGCCAAAACTCAAAGTCCTTTGGTAAAGGTCTCACATTTGCAACCATGGCGAGAGGAGGCAAGTAAAGATGGACTCAAACTAAAAAAGGTATATTTAACAATTCCAATTATCCTTTTATATAAAATCTGTCAAACTGAATCTTCTGGGTCAGCAACAAGGCTCATGGACGCACTTTCGGAATCCAAACGCACCCCATGTTTCTGTAAGACCCATGTTGCATAAAAATGCCCAAGATAACTGACTGAAATATATGCTCCACATGCATAGATAACATGTACCAAGTACAGTGAATGTTTTGTTTTCTTCATAGAGGGAAAAAGTAGTGCAAACCTAGACAGTTAATCTGATGACCATACTTTTTTGATCACATTACTGTTATCCGTTACTTTCATCAAATGGATCTGGATCCAGATGTATAAAATCTTATGTGTATTCTTGCCTGTACCGTTGTATGTGTAGCTAATGTATATGTGTAGGTTAGGTTTTGAGTTAAAGCAACTGACCAGCATACCTGGGAATATAGCAGGTTATTTTTAGTAGATGTGCGGTATGAATGGGTTTCATGGCTCCAGACTGACCATTTAGTCGCATTTTGTAACCATTTGACTTGGCTGTGCAAGAAAAAAAACATGATCGCATCGGTGCGAGCTGCACATTCTACATTGTCACCTCACTCAAACCTTCCTATTTTTTGGGGCAGCTAAAACCATGATTTGGTCAAACCGTAAAGAGCCATATCCTCATGATTCCTGTAATGTGAACGTCTGTCCCTCTGCCTATTTCACTGGGGACTGCTGATGTGATGAGCAAACCGCTCTCCTCTGGGAGAAAAAGATTGTTTCTCATTGTATAACATTTCAAAATGCAATTGCGATAAAAACACAGCATTGGAAGCAACTACCGTAGTCCCTGTCTGTAGGTATCATTTTTATTTCTCAATATTGAGCTCTGGAGCAACTATTTTACAAACAAGCGATTTGATATGGCTTTGCGATACGGAGTGGTGCACAAAATGAACATTGGTTATTGAGCTGTTTTATTTTATTTAACCTTTATTTCACTGGGCAAGTCAGTTAATAAAGAACAAATTCTTATTTACAATGACGGCCCCCCGTGATACAGCCTGGATTCGAACCAGGGTGTCTGTAGTGACACCTCTAGCACTAAGATGCAGTGCCTTAGACCGCTGTGCCACTCGGGAGCCCAGTATTCAGACACCTTTACTTTTTTCCCCATTTTGTTACGTTACAACCTTTTTCTAAAGTGGATAAAATGAAACATTTTCCTCATAAATCTACGTACAATACCCCATAATGACAAAGCAAAAACTGTTTTTTAGAAATGTTTTTAAATGGAAGGGAAACAAACAGGAATACCTTATTTACGTAACTCGAAAATGAGCTCAGGTGCATCCTGTTTCCATTGATCATCCTTTATGTTTCTACAACTTTATTGGAGTCCACCTGTGGTAAATTCAATTGATTGGACATGTTTTGGAAAGGCACACACCTGTCTATATAAGGTCCTACAGTTGAAAGTTCATGTTGGCGTGTTGCCTTTTCAAATCGTGTTCTTGGGGACCTTCAATGCTGCAGACATTTCTTTGGTACCCTTCCCCAGATCTCTGCCCCGACACAATCCTACCTCGGAACACTACAGACAATTCCTTCGGCCTCTTGGTTTTTGCTCTGACATGCACTGTCAACTGTTGTAGAAACATCTTGAGGATGATCAATGGAAACAGGATGCACCTGTGCTCAATTTCGTCTCATAGCAAAGGGTCTGAATACTTACGTAAATAAGGTATTTCTGTTTTTTATTTTTAATACATTTTACTAACATTTCTAAAAATCTGTTTCCACAATTTTCACTATGGAGTATTGTGTATTGCTGAGTTTAAAAAAAATATTGAATCAATTTTAAAATAAGGCTGTAACGTAACAAAATATGGAAAAAGTCAATGGCCCTGAGTACTTTCCAAATGGACTGTATATCTTGCATAGCATCTCTGTAGTCTATTACACGTCTTAATAAAACACTATGACTGACTTTATAAAATGCATTTTTTGGGGGGGGTGAGACCAAATTATGGGCTGGTGCCACCAGTTGACAAATGTTCGTCTGGAGCCCGGGGTTTACGTACTACATTTGTGCCCGGCTAAGAGTATGGTTTGAGCTGCTTAAAATCCACCAAATACATTACGAATGTTTCTTTGGCTGTTCTTGAATTAGTATCTTCAGATGAAGACCCAGACCACCAGCTCCTTTTGAAAATGTTTAAGTATTATAAATTAGTTATAAATACATGGCACATACACTATCCACATTCAATTGCTTTTGAAGCATGGTTGAGTTTATCATGGATATTTTACTCGTCATTAACGTTAGTATTCCTAGCTACCGATATGTATCATTATTTTTATATGTACTGAACGAAGATATAAATGCAACAATTTCAAATATTTCTCAGTTATAGTTCATAAAAGGAAATCATTCTATTGAAGTAAATTAATTTGGCCCTTATCTATGGATTTCACATGACTGGGAATACAGATCTGCATCTGTTGGTCACAGATACCTTAAAGAAAAGTAGGGGCGTGGATCAGAAAACCAGTCACTATATGGTTTGACCACCATGTGCCTCATGCAGCGTGACACATCTCCTTCCCTACAGTTGATCAGGCTGTTGATTATGGTCTGTGGAATGTGTCCCACTCCTCTTCAATGACTGTACGAAGTTGCTGTATATTGGCGGGAATTGGAACACGCTGTCGTACATGTCAATCCAGAGCATCCCAAACAGGCTCAATTGGAGACATGTCTGAGTATGCAGGCCATGGAAGAACTGGGACATTTTTAGCTTCCAGGAATTGTGTACAGAACCTTGCGACATGGGGCCGTTCATTATCATGCTGAGACCTGAGCTAATGGCAGCGGATGAATGGCACGACAATGTGCCTCAGGATCTCGTCAGGATCTTCACAACATTGACATCAGCAAACCGCTCGCGCACACGACGCCATACACGTTGTTTGCGGTTGTGAGGCCGGTTTGATGTACTGTCAAATTCTCTAAAATGACAATGGATTTGGCTTATGGTAGAGAAATGTATTTTTAATTATCTGTCAACAGCTCTGGTGGACATTCCTGCAGTCAACATACCAATTGCACGCTCCCTCAACTTAATCTGTGACATTGTGTTGTGAAACAAAACTCTACATTTGAGTGTCCCCAGCACAAGGTGCACCCGTGTAATGATCATGCTATTTAATCATATTCTTGATGTGCCACACCTGTCAGCTGCATGGATTATCATGGCAAAGGAGAAATGCTCACTAACAGGGATTTAATCAAATTGGTGCACAATATTGGAGAGAAATAAGCTTTTTGAGCATATTGAAAATTTCAGGGTTATTTTATTTCCACTCATGAAACATGGGACCAACAACTTCATGTTTATATTTTTGTTCAGTTTATATTTTTTCAAAGGATTGAGTTTTATCAGTAATTTCAATCTTCCTTGTTTTTGTTTATATTTGCATCTAGATGTTATTTTCTTTACTAAGCCAGATTCCCCCAGCTGCATGACACAGTGAGCCATCTCAGTCCTGGCGAGTTGCTTTGGTGAAAAGGCACTGTTGATGAGGCTTGCCAGGTGGTCAGAGTTTGCGCTTGAGGACCATTTGAAAGGTTCTGAAAGGGAAAAAATCTGTGCACCAGGCAAGGTCAGTGACGTATCCTAGCAAAGGGCCCAGTTATGACTGCATCCAGATTGTCCACCCTTCTCCCAAAGTGACTGGAAGTGTGCAAATAAAGTCTTTGAAAGAAGTGTGGAGAATCCGGATGCAGCTTGAGTGATGGCTAATTGGTTTGGCAAGGACGGGTAGACTTTCCAATGGCCATCCCTTTTTGTGGAGGCTCTAACATGGTTCCTAAACCAAAGTCTTGTTTACAGTCACTAGTAACTTTACTGTAATGTTCACTAAAGTTGACTTTTCATCCAATTTGAGGTAGTTTTCGGTTCTCCAATCCTCTCAGTTACAATTGATAAGTAACTGAAATGTACTTTGTGGATTGGAAACGGTTCATTCATTCTGCATGTGGAATTGGTTTCAGAGAATCACACAACCTATTCCTCTTGTACTAAATTTGATGTGGTTTATTAGGCTTTAGCTGTCCATCTACTTGTTTTATTACTTCTTGTCAAACGATAAACCTTTCAACATTTTATATTAATGTTGCTATTATTCACTACTGTCTTAACCATATTGATTTCACAGCAGTTTTAAGTTCCTCAACACTAATTTAAACAGACTAAGTTGTATAGGGTTTGATAGCTGTTGCTTCTCTTATTTAATCCACTTGACTACTATTATTATTATATTATTTCATTACTATTGAAAGTAATTGGACCAAGGTTCATGGAAGAATCATGTAAATAAATTGCTTAGTTTAGTTATCAGTTCATGTTATAACTGAAACAGCTCTGTTAGGTGTTAACTGAAAAATAATCAGGGGTTTCAACCACACCCCACTATTTACTGTCTAAAGATGTTTAAATTGTTTTTTTTCACCAACATGTATTTGTTATCAAGCTGCCTTTCGTTGCCCCCTGGTGCTCATTGTGTGTAATCTAAGATACTATATTTGCTTGGTTAATAAATTGTTTCTTGACGTAAACTTCTTAAGCTGCAAGACATGTTCTTTCAGTTGTCAGAATATTCATAGGGCCTACTTGTCCATTAGTCTTCCAACAGGGATTTAGAACTTTACCATTAACAATTATTGAAAAGATTTAAGATTTAATGATGTTTTTATGAACTTAAAACCCTTTTGGATGAAAAGACAACACTTAGGTAAGTCGATATGCATAAAGTAGAAGTTAGCTTTCTTTTTAGAACCAAATCTCTTGTTTTTTTTGTGTAAATGGAATGTTATAGAAGGTTTGACACTTTTATTTTTTATTTTCGAGAGACCTACTCCAACCAACAATTCACTTCCTCGTAAAAAAAAAAAAAAAATTGGACCCTTCTATAACGTGCCAAAAGAAAAGAGATTCTCCTTTAACTTTCAATAAAGTGAACTCCCTTAATTCTTTAAATAATTACACAGATACATTTGGATTGCTGGCCCCCTCCCCATAGTATTTGCTACCAGAGGCTTTGAAAAGCTTTGGTCCTCAGTAATGAAGGAGTTTGTGTGTCTGTTGCCTCCCACAGGACTCCAGTGGTATGTCCCTGAGTATGTTGGCAGCAGCAGGGGGACAGGATGACATCCTGAGGCTGCTGATAAAGAAGGGGGTGAAGGGGAACGGACGGCAGAAGAACGGCACCACTGCCCTAATGCACGCTGCAGAGAAGGTAACACAGGACAGACTGGTTTAAACCACCTTATTACAAGTACACACATATACATTCCCCTTGTTTGTATGTTAAATATCTGTTCTGCAATGTTTACTTACTAACTTAACCCGCTATCCTTTCATTTATCATTTCAGAACTTCCTGACCACAGTTGCTATCCTCCTGGAGGCAGGGTCCTACGTCAACGCTCAGACACTGGGAGGAGAGACGGCCCTGATGAAGGTACGCGGGAGGAGAAAAAAACAAGGGGGAAATGGGGAAGCTAAAGATAAATGCTGTGTTTTAATTAGAACGCAAACATCACCCCTAAAGCACAGAGATTAACCTTGTCAATGACCCCTTTTTGTGAATAGCCTCATCTCTGCTAAAGTTGTGTGACAGACTTATCGCTATAGTTCATTACCAGTAGCCTTGGTTCTGTAGGCATGCAAGAGGGGTAATGCTGATGTGGTGCGCCTCCTACTGGAGTACGGAGCCGACTGCAACATCCTGTCCAAACACAAGAATACGGCCATGCACTTCGCCAAGGTCAGCAACAACCTGCTGGTGTATGAGCTCATCGAGGACCACATCAGCATGTGAGTGTTACTGCAACGTCACACACACTCTCACTCGCTCTTTGTAAACATATATGAATTGGTTTGTATAAAGTATATACAGCTAACTGACTCAATGAAGGAAAGGCCAACATTGTGTCTTAATAGGGCTTTCCACCACAAGCTAGAACAGCTTCAATGCACCTTTGCATAGATTCTACAACTGTCTAAAACAGGGTTAGCAGCAATTGATGGCTTTTGCCCCCCAATAAAAAATGAAAAGCCAATAAATAAAAATGTTGTTGGCGAAAATGACAGTGAAAAAAAAAATCCCATTGCAAAATAATGCTTTTTATTTATTGATGGAAATACCAGTTGATGTAAGTATATTTAACCATCATGCTTATTGGTCTATAGGTTAGTTTGCATAATTTAGTGGAATTAAATTGGCCTGTTAATTTTCATTAGTCATCAAGTACCTTAGTTGTATTGAATAAATATCACAGGCACACAGCATACAGTAACTTTTTTTTTTTGCCGGGATTTCTTCTGCAGCTCCTCAACTGATTGCTGCTGGAGTAAAACGTGCTTTTCATAGTGCAACAATTGTAAACGCAATTGCGTGTTAAAAACAGTTTTGTTGCGCAATTAAAAGGAGCTACTATTTTTTGTTCTCAACTGGTTTTTGATTACGTCCTTCCCATTCACAATACAAGCACAGGCAACAGGTTTGTCACCCACCACTTTACCATGTGAGCTGGAGGCTGTATGCATTTTGAAAAACATTTTTTATTGTTTTGAAACCTAAATGTTTTATTTCATATTATGAGGCATGTCTTACCTTGCTTCAGTCAGTAGCCTATAGGCAAAATCCGACCATGGAAATGTGGAGGCAATTATTTTATAAAGACTTCATAGGCAGCACGCGAGTTTCAAGTTTCGGGAAGGTTACAATTTATCCTACCATTTATACCGTTCTGCGTGTCAGTTGTGATTTTTGTGAAACAGTTTAATTTCAATAATAACATTTTTGTTTCTCAAAATCATTGTCAAATGGTTAATCATAAAAATCTGAATTCATATAATAAAAATCTTACATTTAAAAGTCAAATAATGTGAGATCAGCAGCCTCTGCCATATGGATACATTGATACACCGTGATCCATTGGCGGCTAAAGAAATTAGCGCATGGAACTCATAGCCTATAGGCAAATACAGCAGTAGGACTATGACTTCCATTGCTCTTGCACACCAAGGAATAGTGATTATCGAGGGAAAGATTGTTGTAAAGATTTTTCAAGTTGCTTGCTGTGAGGTACTATAGTTTTTAAAATACCATTCACAATGATGTTAAAAAACACTTTCCTACATTTCAGTGCAGCAGGCCAAGTACTTCTAAGCGTGCTCAGGCGCGCGCACTCCCTCAACAGTCATTAATGGTGGAAAACGCTGTCTCAGTTGCCGCTCCAGAATCTCCTATAAGTGTTTAATTGGGTTGAGATGTGGTGACTGAGATGGCCATGGCATATGGTTTACATCATTTTCATTGTTTCCAATCATACCTTGTGGATGGAGGCATTGTCATCCTATGGGGGCATTGCCATGGTAGCCAAAATAATGACCTGCCCAGCATTTTTAGACATGACCCTAAGCATTATGGGATTAACTCAGGAACTGTGTGTGTAAGCACCTGCTTTCAATATACTTTGTGTCCCTCATTTTCTCAAGTGTTTCTATAATTTTGTCAGTTACCTGTATGTAACGGAGTTAAGATCCTATCCTCACATACTGTTAGCAGCACAGTGACGCCGGTTACACACACAAATACAAATATTTTTTTCTTTCTCTCACACATTCTCTCCCTCAATCACACACACTCAGGTTGTCAAATGTGGCAGAGAACACTATCCGGGCGTACTTTGAGACTCGGCTGGCCCTGCTGGAGCCAGTGTTCCCTTTGGCATGTCACAGACTGTGTGAGGGTCCAGACTTCTCCCTGGAGTTTGCCTACAAACTATCGCCTCACACACCTGGAGAGGGTAGGATATACACACAAATGGTGCAAATCCCCTCCACACACTGTCTGGGTAGTGTTTAGGGAAAGCATTTCATCCCAACTAAATGTGTCTCCCCTTCTCCTCCCTCCCTCTCTCTCCATCCAGGCTCAGGCATCCTGCTCTTCATCTTCCATGCCAACTTCCTGAGTGAGATCACAGCCAGGCTGTGTGGGCCCTGCAGCGTCCACGCAGTGGTACTCAACGACAAGTTCCAGCTGCCTATTTTCCTGGTGAGTGTCACTCTAGATCAGGAATACTCCAGGTCTAGAGATTTGGAGTAAAGGGCTGGTGTTCTGTTCTACCTGGAAGGTGACTGAGTCAGGTCACTCATCTTTTCCTCTTTCAATTACACCCCACAGGATAGTCACTTCATCTACTCATTCAGCCCAGTGCCAGGCATCAACAAACTCTTCATTCGCCTGGCAGAGTCACCTACAGCCAAGGTACACACACACACACCCACCCACCAGCAGAGTAACCTATGGCCATGGTGAGAGGGGCTCTAGGCCTAATTACTGTAAAATACTCGGACAAGTTGTTGATCAATTACATTTTATCAATACATTTGATTGATGGACTCTTTCTCTACCCAGGTGAAGCTTCTCATCTGTGCATTCCGTGTTCAGCTACAGTGATGCGTAGCACCTGCCTAGTTTCAGAGTTCACAAGCTGTCTGAACCCAAAGCACAGCATGGAAGATTGCGCATGAATCTTGTGTGTGTGTGTGTGCAATCACAACATGGAGAACAGTTTGAGCCACTCCAGGCTACCTTCAGATAAAGTTGTTGGACATTCAGCATCCACCCAGAGTTTGAGAGACTGTCTCTCTGGCATAGGATTAAAGGACAAGAACAGCATCTCAACCCTGTTCAATCATGTCTATTTATGTGTTTGCAATTAATAGTCTAACAGATGTGTGTGTGTGTGTGTGTTTAGCGGGACAATATCCTGATGTTTTGTTTGGGTCCTGGGTGCTCTTGATGGCATCACAGGCAAGGAGTGAATGAAGATACTTTGGACCAAGTTAATGCTTTGCTCAATTATACCATTTTAGACATTTTTATATTTTTGAATAGAATTTTTCTAAATTTTGCCTTTATGGAGTTGTCTACATTTTATGGTCTGTACATACACATGTGGGGTGTCATACATTTGAATTATTATTGTTGATTTAGGCACCTTTACCACTGTTGGAGTGGGTTAAATTCTAGTATGTACAGTACAAGACGCTTCAGATGTTAATTTACTAAAGGTCTAACATGACTCCTTAAGTGTGGAATCCTGTTTCTTGCGATTAAAGGAAACAAATTCTGATGAATTATTTTGTCTAGAACTACATAAGAGCTTTCTAGAATGCATGATTTTAACTACTGGAACAAAATAGTCATCCAGATCACTTGTAGTTGAAGTTGTTGCAATGACGATAATGCAGAGCACATCCTGGCCATGCCATTGTAGACGTATGATAAATATAGGATAAACTGTAATATGAATAGGGATTGCCGTCCTTGTTTTTATAAGATGTTGGAATTAATTTGAGGATTCCTTCTGCCTTAACAGCCACATCATTGAAATAATTTCCCCTTTTTTGTCAACTGCTGTACAAACTGTGGCAACAAAGTAAAATGGGGTATAATTCACAGAAGGATAAACATGTCGGTAGTTTTTTCTGTAGATTTGTCCATTTTCTTTATGTAATTGAATTACATTACTGGTCTGTCAACATTTTTCTGACATTGTCTTTGTTTGTCTAATGTTGATACATTCAGTTTTACTTCAAACACTGCCATTTTACAAGAATCTCCATATGAACTCTATAACCCATCCTGGTTACAAGTACCCAAGAACCCTAGCTAACACACACACACACACACACATCTGCTAGTTGGTGTAGTGTCAGTGAGAAGATCAGGAACAGGTTCCAACATTAAATTATGCTGAAGACTAGGCTTAGTTCCAGAAAATAGTGAGATTTTATTTCTGTCTATGGTGTCAGCGAAAACATCATGCCGGTAGACATCTGACACCACGAGTCTGTCTCTATGATAAATGAAATGTACATATGTTTTCATATAATATTCATAAATGACTGTAAACAGAATGGGAATGTAAGGTAATTTGTTGAAGATGTTGTGAAGTCAGCCAACTACCAGCTGTCAGACAAACGGAACAAGAATGTTCTTTATTTCCTGAATGTCAAGTCGCCAATGGAAAGTCCCTAACATGAGAACAATCGTTTCTGTTTACCCCACAAAGGGGAAAGCTATTACCATTACAAGTACACAGTTTGTATATCTGGTTTTCTCAGACCTATGAAATCTCTTCAAGGCCATAATGTATGGTACTGTAGGCATGGAAACAGAAAAGAGTAGTGCCTTAGTAGGGGACATGCTTTTTAGGCACTTTGCTTTTTCCAGTATTTCTAGCATTATCCACTAGTGTTGCTGCAGGTATAAAATCCTATGTTCTTTAATTGACACAAGCTGTCTTCAATCAATTAATTGTTGTGTGTTTGGTGGGCGGATGGTAAGTGCTATCGGGAATACTTGGGACGTCCCTAACCTTTACCCCCTACCCATTTTACATTTAAACTTCAATGGGGTGGGGATGTCCAAAGGATCCCTGAGCCAGTGGAGTCATAGCTCTGCAAATCTTAAAGAGCAACTTCCCATAAAAAAATACTTTTCATTTAGAAAAGCACCTATGTGGCATCGATATGAGTCATAAACATTTATTCTACTGTCAAGATTGACTACAAAGTGTAAATATGATAGTTTTGATCTTAGTTCGTCTCGTCCAAAATGGCAGCACAACATAAATTAAGGTTTGGTTTGTTTCAATCCTCCCTACAGCTGGCAGCACACAATCATCAATTCGGAGTGCTGCTGCACCCGACCCAGTCGTAATGCCATGGTAAATTTGGGTTAACTATGAATATCCCTTTGGGGCTAGTTAGGGATTGTCTGTATATTACATAATGTACATGGGACAATATGTTAAAATTCCAATCGCTCCAAATTTCAATCACTTAACCTCAAACCAACTATAAATTGTACATGTACAAATATTGAAAGCATTTAATGAGACGAAAAGGTGTGCCACATGCAAATATTGTCTAATTAACCAGGTTTCCATCCAAACTTTTTAAACTTTACAAATGTTGACAAAAATAAATATGTTCAACAATATGTGATCTTTTTGTGTCTGTAAAATTAATTATGCGAGAAATATGCGCAAGTATTTCAAAAGGTGTTTTTATGTGCACTGGGTCATCATGTACAGCCTTTTATCCACAAGTCAATTTGATGGAAACATCTCTAGTGGGAAAATGTGCATATGTTTTCATGGGGATTTTAGAATATTTGTATGAAAATCTGTCCCAGTTGGATGGAAACCGAGCTATTTACACTAACTAGGTTTTCATCCAACATTTTTATGCGAGTAAAGTACATGTCGAATAATAAATGTCAGGACAGGCCTGATGGAAACAGCAATTTTGTCGGTAAACTTTCCAAATGTGAGGAAACAAAATACGCTAGATGAGGTGGGATATTTTTGTGTCAGTAAAATGAATTCTACGAGAAACGTCTGTGGTAATGCTTTTAATGTGCAAATATTGATATAATAACCATCATATTGAAGTAAACTTGAGGTCACGTGACGACGTGTGGTCTTCCCCCTACGACATGTTTTCATTTACGTCATTTAGCAGACGCTCTTATCCAGGAGAAATAAGGGTTAAGTGTCTTGCTCAAGGGCACAGCCAAATTGTTCACCTAGGTGGCTCGGGGTTCAAACAAGCAACCTTTCAGTTATTCTTAACCACTAGGCTACGGCTCAGGAAAGCATGCAGTTTATGATGTTACAGATGAAATAAGTTATGATGAACTTTACAGGGTGGTTAAAGTGCAAGGTGATGAGCTTGATGCTGCTTTCCAATAGATATCTTATTCTGGTGACATGATGATCGATGCTTTGCTACTGTTTGACAAATAAAAATAATCTTGATCTTTGTCCATAATAATCTCATTATGTAGGCTATACTTGCATGGTATGAGCTACCACCCGAATTAGCTACATTGGTGTCAGAAGTGGGATGGCACCCATGAGAGCATCCAAGAGGCTGGTACACATGAGGGACTTGATATAGAGAAGTGTGGGGACACGCTCTCCCAAAGGGTGACACTGGCGCACTTTCAGAAACGTTTGTACCTAGCCTAGTACATCAAGAGGGTCAAACCACTTGGCGTAACGGTTAAGGTGTTGGCTTGACATTTCAGTAAGATGACATGTAGAAATGTAATGTATAGAGTTGACACAGGATTCTAATGTAATGTATAGACTTGACAGGATTCAAGGGCAGAAAATAGTATGTTCTACACCAGGTATTCCCCAGGGGAACACGCAATGCCGTCGGGGGTACGCCAAATCAAATTTTGATTCACATTTGTATTTTTTGTTATTTGTTTTATTTGTTTGTTTAAAAAAAAATGTTTTCACATTTTCAAACAGTCCATTTATATTTTCCAAACGGGCTATACATTTGGGTGAGGTTTTTTTCTCCCCTGAGTAGCCTCGTTTCACTGCCGAAAATACACTTAAACCATCTAGTGTTCAGAGAAATAACAGCACAATGTCAAAATGTGGTAGCCTTGTAAAACAATTAACATCCAATCAAATTAACCGTTACACTCTTGCAGGAATTCCATTAACAGTCCGTATGCAGCCAAATGTAGCTGCTGCTCATTCAGTTTGCTTGAAAATGGATAAATGGTTAAAAAAATGAAAGTATAAAAACAACAGATACCATTAATAACAAGGGGCTAGAAGCGTCTTATATGGTGAGCTACCGAGTGGCTAGGACAGGCAAGCCCCATACCATTGTGGAGGATTTAATTATTCCTGCTACCGCGAATATGGCTGGGACAATGCTGGGGGTAAAGGCCAAAAAATCTATACAGACAATGCCTTCATCAAACAACACGGTTTCACGACGCAGACGTGGCAGGCAAGGCATAGCTCCTGGTATATGTCCGTTACGTTTATGGGGGGTCAATTAAGGAAGACATCCTCTTCTGCAACCCACTGGAAACCAGGACAATAAGAGGATATTTTTAAAATACTGGACAGCTTTGTGACATCAAATGGACTTTGGTGGTCAAGATGTGTTGGTATTTGTATTGATGGCACAAAAGCCATGACAGGGAGACATAGTGGAGTGGTAATGTGCGTGCCAACAGCTGCTCCCGACACCACTTGGATACACTGCAGCATCCACCGAGAGGCTCATGCTGCCAAGGGAATGACTGACAACTTGAAAGAGGTTTTGGAAAAATGGTTAACTTTGTTAAAGCAAGGCCCCTGAACTCTTGTGTATTTTCTGCACTATGCAATGATATGGGCAGCGACCATGTAACGCTTTTACAACTTACAAAAGAGCGCTTGTTATCAAGGGGCAAAGTATTGACACTTTTTTTTTATTGAGAGACAAGCTTAAAGTTTTCTTTACTGACCATAATTTTCACTTGTCTGACCACTTGCATGATGACGAGTTTCTCACACGACTGTCCTATCTGGGTGATGTTTTTTCTCGCCTGAATGATCTGAATCTAGGATTACAGGGACTCTCCGCAACTATATTCAATGTGCAGGACAAAATTGAGGCTATGATTAAGAAGTTGGAGCTCTTCTCTATCTGCATAAACAAGGACAACACATAGGTCTTTCCATCATTGTATGATTCTTTTGTGTGCAAATGAACTCAAGCTTATGGACAATGAATGTCAAATGTGATATAGCGAAGCACCTGAGTGAGTTGGGTGCGCAATTACGCAGGTACTTTCCCGAAACGGATTACACAAACAACTGGATTCCTTATCCCTTTCATGCCCTGCCTCCAGTCCACTTACCGATATCTGAACAAGAGAACCTCATCGAAATTGCAACAAGCGGTTCTGTAAAAATTGAATTTAATCAGAAGCCACTGACAGATTTCTAGATTTGGCTGCGCTCAGAGTATCCTGCCTTGGCAAATCGCGCTGTTAAGACACTGATGCCCTTTGCAACCAGTACCTATGTGAGAGTGGATTCTCGGGCCTCACTAGCATGAAAACTAAATACAGGCACAGACTGTGTGTGAAAAATGATCTTAGACTGAGACACTATCCAATACAACCCAACATTGCAGAGTTATGTGCATCCTTTCAAGCATACCCTTCTCATTAACCTGTGGTGAGTTATTCACAATTTTCAATGAACAAATAAGCTTTTATATGTAAGATGGTTAAATAAAGAGCAAAATTATTGTTTATTATTATATCATTATTTGTGCCCTGGTCCTATAAGAGCTCTTTGTCACTTCCCACGAGCCAGGTTGTGACAAAAACTCACACTTATTCTTATGTTTAATAAATGTATCGTATAGTGTGTGTGTGACAGGCTTACAATGATGGCAAAAAACAACATTTGAAGGTGCGCTGACCCTGGTGCTAGAGGGGGTACACAGCTGGAGATTGAATGTTTGAAGGGGATCTGGACTATAAAAAGTTTGGGAAACACTGTTCTACACAATATATTTATATCTGAATGTCTTGTACCATTTCAATGTCCTGAACACGCTTCTGGATGGTCCTTTATCTCCACTTAATCAATGGAGTGTTCTTTGAGGACGAACAAAGATGGTGCGTTCCTCTGCCCAGGCGTTGCTGACGGATGATAGAACTTACAACTCCTGGATAGGTATTTTATGATGAGCTAACCACATATGTTATAGAAATATGGTGCCCGATGACACAGTTGATGACGTAGGACATAACCATTGGTTGATGCAAGCAACATCTGAGCAGGGGAATGCGACATGAGGATGGAGTGGATTGAGTGACAGTTGCCATACTCAGAGGGCTGTGGTCCAATTCTCTCCTCTTCTTGTAAGCTCAGTTCTCCACCACAAAACACCAGAACATAGCAAAAAAAAGTATAAATGAGTTCACCTGCTTTTACACTATGATTTGACTGTTATATATGTTTCTTTTGAAAATATATTTAGAAAGGAATAGTTTCGCCATATTAAAACGAGAGTTCAGTTCACTTCACAGGGTTTACCTTAAAATTAGGGACATATGTAAATGAATCACTAATCACATTAAATAAATAATAGTTTTCAGGGCATATTTTTTCAAGTGTTTTAATTCTGTAATCCTCTTTTTTGCAATACAGAATCAGATAAATATGGCTGTTTTTGAGTAAACCATTCGATCTACTGGACAGGTTGTGGTACTACTTCTACACTGTCACAAGGAAACAGAGATGAGTACATAAATACATAAACTATATTAATAAGGGTACCTATATTAAAAATAATAAAGTCTGAAGATCACTTATGTTATAAGTAAGTACACACATTTATTTGACACATCTCGATATGACAACTGACCACATTCCTATAATGCAGTCAATTTAACATATGAACCTTTGGTTTTCAGATGTAAGAACGTTTTTTAAACCTGTTTACCTTAATTACATTACATTTCTTTCTTGCATGCCTTTCACCTTTCTAAATCCACCCTGAATCCACCCTTCCAGTGGGATTAAGATAATCCTGATTTTAGGCATCAAAACTATCCTAATCACCTTTGAAAAATGCAAAAACTACATTTAATCCTAAATGTCAGATTGGATGACCAAATCTGAACCCTACTGGGGTTTTTCAGTTTTGAAAAACCCAATTCTAACATTTAATCCTATCCGATTGTTGAAATCCGATCAGATAACTTTTGAAAACTGGGCCCAGAAATAACTTTGTCAAAGCAACTAAATAACTTTACAATGATGGTGAAAATGTGGGGAGATTTTAGGTAGTGGGTTCAAATCTTCCTAGAAGTCAGAAAAACATGCCATGGGACATGTGAAAAAGAATATTTTGGGCACTTAAGGAAGTTTTTAGTTATATTTCAAATCTGATTTATGAAATGTTCCATGTGGTTTATATTAAAATTAGGCTGGTAGTTCCTCCCTGTCGCTGACCCATCTTCCAGCACAGTAGGTGGCGGTAATGCACCATTAACGCTGGAGGCCAAACGTCGATTAATCCCACCGAAGAAGAACTGCTCATTGTCGCGCATGCGTTCCTCGATGTATGGCATGGCACAAAAGTGGCGCTATATCGTTTCAACCTCTACTCAGGTAAGAATTTCCAATACCTTTTGTACAATTTTACGGTTAATTAGTCAAAGTTGCAACAACTAGCTATGGTGTAAGACAGATGTCCACGGACTTCCCGTGTCTCCTGATATGTTTTAAAGTAAAACAAGGTGACCACTTAGCAGTAAATGTTTAACCCGCCTGAGATTGTATTTATTTCTCATCCTCTTGCCTCTGCCCTCTCTTATTGTTTCGCGCTGTCTCTAATGGCGGACGTGAGGCGGTCCTGCTTGCTGACGGAAGAGGGGCACATTTTAGCCGTTGTGGAATATGTTATATTATTTAGAATAGATTTGGAATAGTGTTGTAAAAACGACATACTGAGAATGATTGTTTTTAGGTCTGTCAAGTATTTTCACACAAACAGGGCAGTTAGACATGTAACAGTATAGCGCCTCCCTTCGGCAAGTTGACTACGTCACGTGTATTTTCTTTGGTTGCACCGAATATTTTATGGGGTAACTTTCCAATTAAACGTTGACTTTACACAGTTATCTCAAATACAAGACATT
The DNA here is from genome assembly GCF_034236695.1 of Oncorhynchus nerka. Classification (NCBI taxonomy): domain Eukaryota; kingdom Metazoa; phylum Chordata; class Actinopteri; order Salmoniformes; family Salmonidae; genus Oncorhynchus; species Oncorhynchus nerka. The sequence goes on along the minus strand of NC_088396.1, from coordinate 28,775,660 downwards.
TGTTTTGACTTGTGAAAACAATGTCCACTGTATTGTGTTCGGAGCACGGTCGTTTTTTTTCCTTCTATGTAGTGCTCTTGGATTTGTGTCGGTTACATGACTCGCCAGCACATGTGTTACTAATAGTCGGAATAATTTATACTTTTTCTGTAATAACAATGACACAGTCTGGTTGGCTCTCCTCCCTCCGGCTCGCCTCTAATCCATTCCCGCCAGCACGGGTGGGTATAGCTACAGTTTGTAAGGAGGTAGGCTGTCATAGGGACAGCCGTGGTTGGGCGTACAATTGGCTCAGCGTTGTCTGGGTTTGACCAGGGTAGGCTGTCATTGTAAATAAGAATTTGTTCTTAATTGTCTTGCCGGCTTAAATTAAGTAATGTGTTCTAAATACATAAATCCAAGATACTCCATTTAGTATGGTATTAATTTGTGTTACCATTTCGTATGATGCACTACATGACAGCCCCAGACTATTATTCCTCCTCCACCAAACTTGACAGTTGGAACTATGCATTCGGGCTGGTAGCGTTCTCCTGACATCTGCCAAACCCAGATTCGTCCGTAGGACTGCCAGATGGTGAGGCGTGCGTCATCACTCCATAGAACGCTTGAACCTGGCCAACATCCTGTGAAATTGTAGAGCGCCAAATTCAAAAACAGAAATACTCATTATAAAAATTCATAAATATACAAGTGTTATACATCAGTTTAAAGATGAACTTCTTGTTAATCCAACCACTGTGTCAGATTTCAAAAAGGCCTTACGGCGAAAGCATACCATGTGATCATCTGAGAACAGCACCCAGCAGACAAATCATTACAAACAGTAACCAGCCAAGTAGAGGAGTTACACAAGTCAGAAATGGAGATAAAATTAATCACTTACCTTTGATCTTCATATGGTTGCACTCACAAGACATTAATTTACTCAATAAATGTTTGTTTTGTTCGATAAAGTCTCTCTTAACCTGTAGTGACGCCCAGCCCGTGAACGGGACCGTTATCATCATCTGACACTAATTAGCATAATGCAACGGACATAAATCTTCCTATTCATGAAAATCACAAGTGAAATATATTGGAACACAGCTTAGCCTTTTGTTAATCACCCTGTCATCTCAGATTTTCAAAATATGCTTTACAGCCAACGCTAGACAAGCATTTGTGTAAGTTTATCATAGCCTAGCATAACATTATGCCTTGCTAGCAGCAGGCAAACTTCTCACGGAAATCAGAAAAGCAATCAAGTTAAATAGTTTACCTTTGATGAACTTCGGATGTTTTCACTCACGAAACTCCCAGGTAGACAGCCAAAGTTCATTTTTTCCCAAAATATTATTTTTGTAGGCGAAATAGTTTGTTCTTCACGTTTGGCTGAGAAATCGCCCGGAAATTGCGGTCACCACAACGTCGAAAAATATTCCAAATTAGCTCAATAATATCGACAGAAACATGGCAAACGTTGTTTAGAATCCATCCTCAAGATGTTTTTCTAATATCGATTCGATAATATATCCGTCGGGACAATTCCTTTTTCTCTAGGACCGATTGGAGTAATGGCTACCACTGCACTTTACGCGAGAATCTCTCTCGGAGCCACCATCTGACCACTTACGCAATGTGCCCCCATACGGCTATTCTTCAACAGAAATGCGTAAAACTACGTCACAATGCTGTAGACACCTTGGGGAATACGTAGAAAGCGTAAGCTCATTGATGGTACATTCACAGCCATAATAGGGAGTCATTGGAACGCAGCGCTTTCAAAACCTGGGGCACTTCCGGGCTTTCGCCTGCAACATCAGTTCTGTTATACTCACAGACAATATCTTTACAGTTTTAGAAACGTTAGTGTTTTCTATCCAAAGCTGTCAATTATATGCATATTCTAGCATCTTTTCCTGACAAAATATCCCGTTTAAAACGGGAACGTTTTTTTTCCCAAAAATGAAAATACTGCCCCTTAACACCAAGAGGTTAATATCCAAAAACCTCAGTTTTTTTGCTTGCACGTTTTGTTCGATAATCCACAGGCTCAAACGCAGTAACAGGCAGACTAAAAATCCAAATGGTATCTGTAAAGTTCGTAGAATCATGTCAAACAATGTTTTATAATCAATCCTTAGGATTTTAGCCTAAATAATGGATAATATTTCAACCGGACAATAACGTCAATATAAAAGGTAAACAAAAAAGGCGCGCTCTCTGTCTTGTGCATAAAAAGTCTCTGGGCACTGAATGGTCCACTCATTCAGTGGTCTTACTCCCTCATTTTTCAGAATACAAGTCTGAAACCATTTCTAAAGACTGACATCTAGTGGAAGCCATAGGAAGTGCAATTTGACTCCTAAGTTAATGGATACTGTAATGGCATTCAATAGAAAACTACAAACATTTAAAAAAAGTCCACTTCCTGAATGGATTCTTATCATGTTTTTGCCTGTGAAATCAGTTCTGTTATACTCACAGACATTATAATAACAGTTTTGGAAGTGTTACTGTTTTCTGTCCAAATCGACCAATTATATGCATATCCTAGCTTCTGGGCCTGAGTAGCAGGCAGTTTACTTTGGGCACGTTTTTCATCCGGAAGTGAAAATCGTGCCCCCTACCCTAGTGAAGTTAAGTACTGCCTGTGTTGAGCACAAGGAGCTGTGGGCTTCTGCTATGGTGATGGTGGACCTCTGCAGATAGGCGGACAGTTTGCGCCGGTGTGTTAGTGTGTCATGCAGGAAGCCACAGAAGCGGATAACAGCCTCCCTCGCAGTACTGGCCTTGGCCTGCTAGACATTTTGGGCATCAGCATATTGAATCTTAAATAGATAAAGAACAAAGACATACAAATAGTAAATTGCTGTCCAAAAAAACCTATATTAGATATGACACATTTTATCAGTGCATAAATCATGGAAACATGGTACCAATTGTAACTGTGTATGTTGTTATTTACTGGACATTACATATTGATGATGACTTTTGGAGTACTTAGCATAGCAATCTAAAGCCAGTACCTGTTCCAGGTGCTGGACAAGCCCCTGGTAACCTCGCAGGAAGTGTTCCAGTGCACGCAGTAGGTGTCCTACCCATCGGGTCCCGCCAATTCTGGTGGGCACCAGTGGTGTGTGCCCAAGAACCTGGAAGCTGTTTACCAGTTTTGCCCAGTTCAGTGGACTGGTGTGGTAGAAGGTGTAGAGCCCACTGATGAGGTCTTCTACTTTCTGAAACATCAAATCAAATTTGATTTTTCACATACTAGAGGTCAACCGATTAATCGGAATGGCCGATTTCAAGTTTTCATAACAATCGAAATCGGTATTTTTGGGCGCCGATTTTGCAGATCAAAAAAATATTTTATTTTTATACCTTTTATTTACCTAGGCAAGTCAGTTAACACATTCTTTGTTTCAATGACGGCCTAGGAATGGTGGGTTAACTGCCTCGTTCAGGGGCAGAACGACAGATTTTCACCTTGTCAGCTCGGAGAATCCAATCTTGCAACCATACAGTTAACTAGTCCAATGCAATAATGACCTGCCTCTCTCTCGTTGCACTCCACAAGGAGACTGCCTGTTACGCGAATGCAGTAAGCCAAGGTAAGTTGCTAGCTAGCATTAAACTTATCTTATAAAATAACAATCAATCCTAATCACTAGTTAACTACACATGGTTGATGATATTATTAGATATTATCTAGCGTGTCCTGCATTGCATATGATCTGGCTAAGCATACAAGTATCTGACCGAACGGTGGTAGGCAAAAGCAGGCGCGTAAACATTAATTCAAACAGCACTTTCGTGCATTTTGCCAGCAGCTCTTCGTTGTGCGTCAAGCATTGCGCTGTTTATGACCTCAAGCCTATCAACTCCCGAGATGAGGCTGGTGTAACCAAAGTGAAATGGCTAGCTAGTTAGCGCACGCTAACTAGCGGGACGGAAGCTATACTGTTACACTGGCAGTACTAAAGTGCCAAAAGAACATCCAATAGTCAAAAGGTTAATGAAATACAAATGGTATAGAGGGAAATAGTCCTATAATTCCTATAACTACAACCTAAAACTTCTTATCTGGGAATAAGGAACCACCAGCTTTCATATGTTCTCATGTTGTGAGCAAGGAACTGAAACGTTAGCTTTCTTACATAGCACATATTGCTCTTTTACTTTCTTCTCCAACACTTTGTTTTTGCATTATTTAAACCAAATTGAACATGTTTCATTATTTACTTGAGGCTAAATTGATTTTATTGATGTATTATATTAAGTTAAAATAAGTGTTCATTCAGTATTGTTGCAATTGTCATTATTACAACAAACAAAATGTAAAAATTGCCCTGGTGAAAAGCAGTGGTTTTCGCTTTCAGTTTTGCGTGAATGCTACCATCAATCCACGGTTTCTGGTTTGGGAATGTTTTAATAGACGCTGTGGGTACGACATCGCCAATGCGCTTTCTAATGAACTCGCTCACTGAATCAGCGTATTCGTCAATGTTGTTGGACGCAATGCGGAACATATCTCAATCCACGTGATAGAAGCAGTCTGTTCCTAGAGCGATCATCACATTGGACCGGATGGCATCAAAAGTTCATTTCAAGGCGGTGTGCCATACAGTGGATGGCGATGATTTAGGCCCCACCCCCCTTCAGCATGCTGACCACACCGTTCTTGGCTCTGGTCATCACAGCAGCTCCATCTGTTCCCAGAGCGACCAACTTGCTCCCCCAATCCTCACACACTCCCTCCATGATGGCGTTGCTTATGTGTTCCGCATGTTCGACTTTCTTGATCGACTTTCTCGATCTTGGCCTTGTGACAGAATCTGACAAACTAACTTCTCCTCTTTCACAAAACTGTCTGTTTTGGAGGAAAAAGTTGGTGTTTTTCAGATTGTCTTTGATGTTTCTCTCCACCTCTGCAATATGGTGCATAAACTCTTTGGCATGCTTCTCATTTCTCTATGTTGAGCCCACAGTGATTCCTATTTTTTTTTTCATGCAAAAAATCAAACTAAATTAATTAGATATTCAATCATGTTATCCAATATAGCTGGCAGTTGATTGTGCTAAATTAGCCTTCTACCCTTTTGTGTACTTAAGGATCAACACTATAAGGCTGGTAAAGTTAACAAATTCACAATGCTTTAAAATGTAAACCGCACCTGGAGACAAACATTAAAATACAATGTTACAGAGCCACAGGAAAGCATGGAGATCCATGTCAGCATCAGTAGGCCTATCATTTTATGGTGTTCATACACTATTTTGAGGTGAACAAAAGCTTATCAAGAGCTGAGAAATAACCTACAATACTGGACCACGTCTGCTAAATAGACTTGAAAAAACTACCTACAAAAGTACTAGTCTAGCTACAAGAGTTAACAACATTTTCTCTTACTCGCACATCCACTGGATGTCAGAAAGTGGTCTCGCCTTCTTGCCAATGACATGTACAGTCCTAAACAGTATCTTCGTGTTGGTCTGCTCTGCCATTGCCATTAGCACCGTCACAGAGGGTGTCGAGGGGGGGCTCCGATTGGTTGCCTGCGTGTCTGTGTCCCTGGCTCAATGTGACACTTGCTGTGTTCATGTTCACAAATGTTCTCCAGCTTAATTTCCGTGTTTTATTTCCGATGACAAATTAGTTGTTTATGCTTTTATCTTTAGCGTACTTGCGACACCACACAGAACAACTCATCGCCTCTGCATCATACTGTAGCTAGCCTCTTGAAACTCCATCTCCATTTCTCACAAAACATTCTTTTTTTTATGTGAATTGTCCTCCTTTTCGTCGGTGGGTTTTTGTTTCAAAGGTTGGCTTACGCCAGGTAAATGTCGCCACATAACAGCTATTTAATGAACAATATCTAGCAGCAGACCTGTGACAAGTGAGCGACGTTGAGAAGCTGATGCCCTGTACGGTAAACAGTGCTGCGAAACTAGGAGCACTAGAGGCGATCTGTGGCTGGCAAACATGAGTAATTTCCTCCGAACCATCATGCCAGATATTTTATTATGTGACTTTTGGTAAAAAGATTTTCCTGTCAGTGCCGTGAAAAGCCTTCTGAGATTTACTCGCCAAATGGAAAATGTACCCGCATTTGGCTCTTGACGGGTGTTCATTTCGGACCCTGCTTGTATGTGTATATACAGTATAGTGGATGTTATGAGTTACAATTAGTATGATATGTTTCGAATTTCAAATATTACATGATGTTACAAGTTTTGCAAAAAGTATATGTTATGAATTCCAATTTGTTGTGTCTGACATTGGCTTGGTGGCTAATGCTAGCTAGCTAGCTAGCTGGTTAAAGTTAAGATGAGGGTTACATTCAGGAGTTAGGATTAGGAAGACGACTACAAAATCCAGATCATTCTGTTTCAAAATTGCTAAAGTTGTTCAAGATGAGATTCAACACGCAACCCATCCACCCCAACCAACCACCCTCCTTTAGTTTTTGCCTGAAGTAACCTTATGTCTTATGTAACTTACTTACTGACTTTATTGTCCCCATGGGGAAATTTTGTTGCAGTGTCATGTACACATTTAAAGTGGCGTTTAAATACAAAACAAGATTGACAATACAACTTTCATAAGTTACGCACCAATAAAAATAACAGTAAGAAATATCAAATTATTCATTTTATTTTTTTAACAAGTAAAGACTAGCCTGCTGGCCTTAAGGGGTCAATGGGAACATTCGCCCGAGATATTTAGGAGGGATATTACATCTGGCACAAATGATTGTCTCGTTCTGTTTTTCCTGCTGAGGGGGGCCCTATACCTGCGCCCAGAGGGGAGTAATTCAAAGTCCAGGTACAGGGGGTGGCTTGGGTCTAAAATGATTTTGTGAGCCTTACGGAGGGCCCTGACCTTAAGATCTCACCCAGGCCTGTCTGTTTGACTCCAAGTACCTTGCTTGCTGTGGTAATAATCCTTCTCAGCATGTTTCTCTGGCTGACGGTGGCATTGCCAAACCAACAAACAATACAAGAAGTTAAAATACTCTCAATAAAGGATTTGTAAAAGAGAGTCGATATAGTACAGTCTATATTAAAAGAGCCCAACTTTCTTTAGAAAGTACAGTCTCTGTTGGCTCTTTTTGTAGGTCAGGGCTGTACATTTACTCCACTGAAGCTTATTGTCTAAAAGGACACACAAACTAATTTCACTCGTGCAAAAGAGGGAGGCGTGCACTGCTGGTGCTAGCACATGCGCAGATCAAATACACCACAAACTCCAATTAGTGTTCACGTGTCCTTTATAATTCGAAATATTGCTGAAAACAATCAATGACCGTACACCAATTTTGAATATAAGCAGCGTAAGATGTTTGACTAATGCCATTCGCTACCCAAGAATAGCAAAGCACCCTTTACTGGCTCAAACAGTTGTCCAATCAGCTTAGTAAACTTTTGGGATTTTTTTTTGACCAGATACAATGCTATTTCACAGTGAAACAAATTAACTGGTACAAAAGGTATTGACCGTAGAGCCCCGATAAAGGATTGGAGGCACAGATCTGGGGAAGGGTACCAAAAAATGCATTGAAGGTCCCCAAGAACACAGTGTCCTCCATCATTCTTAAATGGAAGAAGTTTGGACCCACCAAGACTATTCCTAGAGCTATCTGCCTCGTCAAAATGAGCTATCGGGGAGAAGGGCCTTGGTCAAGGAGGTGACAAGAACCCAATGGTCACTCTGACAGATCTCCAGAGTTCCTCTATAGAGATTGGAGAACCTTCCAGAAGAACAGCCATCTCTTCAGCACTCCACCAATCAGGCCTATATGGTAGAGTGGCCAGACGGAAGAAAGTCCTCAGTAAAAGGCACATGACAAATCGCTTGGAGTTTGCCAAAAGCCACCTAAAGGACTCAGATTATCTGGTCTGATGAAACCAACATTGAACTCTTTGGCCTGAATGCCAAGCATCACTCCTAGAGGAAGCCTGGTGCCACCCTAGGGTGAAGCATGGTGTTGGCAGTATCATGCTGTGGAGATGTTTTTCAGGGACTGGGAGACTATTCAGGATCGAGGTAAAGATTAACAAAGTACAGAGTGATCCTTGATGAAAACCTGTCCACAGCGCTCAGGACCTCAGACTGGGGTGGAAGTGCACCTTCCAACAGGACAACGACCCTAAGCACACAGCCAAGACAATGCAGGATTGGCTTCGGGACAAGTCTCCTTAATGTCCTTGATTGACCCAGCCAGAGCCAAGACTTGAACCTGATCTAAAATGTCTGGAGGGGCCTGAAAATAGCTGTGCAGCAATGCTCCCCATCCAACCTGACAGAGCTTGAGGATCTGCAAAGAATGGGAGAAACTCTCCAAATACAGGTGTGCCAAACTTGTAGTGTCATACCCAAAAAGACTCAGCTGCAATCGATGCCAAAAGTGCTTGAACAAAGTACTGAGTAAAGGGTCTGAATACTTATGTAAATGTGTGTTTCTGTTTTAATTTTAATAAATTAGCAAAAATGTCTGATGTGAAGTGAAATCACTGTTACACTAAACAAAGAGCTGCAGTCAGTTTTAGAATGGGTGGAATGTAATAAGCTAGTACTAAATATTTAAAAAAGAAAGCATTGTATTTGTGACAAACATTCCCTGAACACTAAATCTTGTAATGAATAATGTTGAAATTGAGCAAGTTGAGGAGACTGTCATGTTCAAAACATTAATGCAACAGTAGCTAAGATGGGAAGCGGGCGGTCTGTAATAATGCGCTACTCTGCTTTCTTGACATTGCTATCAACAAAACAAGGTCTATAGGCCCTAGTTGTGTTGTAACTGGACTACTGCCCAGTCATATGGTCAAGTGCCACAAAGAGGGACATAGGCAAATTACAGTTGGCCCAGAGCAGCAAGGCTGGTCCTTAAATGTACACACAGAGCTAACTCAATGACATGCATGTCAGTCTCTCCTGGCTCAAAATAACAAAGAGATTGACTGCATCACTACGTGTCTTTGTGAGAGGTATTGACAGCACTGATCTGTCTTTTTAAACAACTAGCACACAGCTCAGACACCCAATGGGTATCCCTAATAAACATACTCGGCCTACTGCCATAATCAGTTTAATATTGAATTATTAGTGTTCATGTAAACGTGGGCTATTCAATGAGAGAAGTTCAGAAATAGACAAGATGACGACGTACACATTACATTGTTTGATTACTTCATGGAGCAAAAATGTATTTTAAGAACGGCACATTTTCAAACGTTCCATCTGCAACTAGCGATAGTTTAGGAGACACCGGTGTCTTCCATGTCGAGAATGAAGAAAGTATCGCCACCTTTAGATTAGTTGACCGTGCTTTTCGTTATCTAATCTGTAGGCTTGGGCGGTGTCCATATTTTTATATTGTCATACCATCCTTCTCTCATAGTGGGATTTACAATATTACCGGGTGTTTAAAAACGCAAGAAAAGCCCATTGGTCCTCTACCAGAATGTGAGCAAAACTAGCACAAACAAATGGCGAAATCACATAGACGCTGTTAGTTTTCGCTTGTTAGCATTTAGCTAGCAAACTAATTGCAAATCCAGCTCAAAGTTATACAAGCATAGCTATTAGCTACCAAATGTCATTTTTGATAAGTGTGGACATTTACAAGCAGAAGTGAACAAGATAAATTGTGCAAATGAACAAAGTTGTGATTCATGGTTTTCTGAATGAAGAGCAGCAGGGTTACAGAGAGCAGATGGGAGAAGAACGCAGGTGGGAAGCACAGGAAAATAATTGCAGCTGTACAGAACTCATCCAGAACTCTGACTTCTGTCAGGAAGCCATTAATACATTTATGATGGCAATAATTTAGTAGTGAATTGCATACATCACCTTGTGCGCCACACAACAGACTCGCTGATAGATATTGAATGCTATGGAATAATCAGCTCGCTTTCTCCCGTTGTGCTATTTACAAACAAGTGACTGGCTCAATTGTTCTGGGAACTATGGTGAGCTTCATAATTTAAAATATTGTGACAGGGAAATCAAGAACGCAGTCTGCTTTACCTCCTAAGGTATTGCACAAGTTGACTGCAGATAATAACTTCAAGTAGCTACAAATATTCACATTTGTTGAAACACTTCACAGAAGTAGTTTTGACAGTATTGAAAAGCCACCCCGTGACTTTTTCCAAATACCCTGGTATACGGTATACCGCCCAAGCCTACTAAGCTGTAACGGGTATGGAAGTATGCCAGAGTACATTATTTCATACCCTGTATACAAACTGTAGCTTGGATGGGAATGGAACTGTTTTGTAGTCATCAAGTTAACTCACTGACCTCATCTACCCCTCTTCTCTGTTCGCTAGAGCGGCTTATCGGGTATCCATAATTTTATATTTGTCATCGGTCTATTATCCACCTAATGTGTTGGACCAATCGCTCTAAGTTTTCTGAATAAAAATGATAACTCGGGGCAGGTTGACATCATTATCCGTTTACCTTGAGAGTGGAGGAGCTGTGGAATGAAAGTTATACCCAGTTTTTGTAGTCAAGGGCACGGCCTCATAGGGGGGAAAAGAGCGCTTTGGGACAAATGTGGTAGGCTTTATTTTTTTCATGTATTGAGCCACATCATTAGGATCCTCAGCTGTTAGTATCTCTGAACATGGGGTTTGATGGCAAGAAATTATGAGTTGCATTCGCAGTCTAGCAACAGGAACGTGCAATAACATCTGCTAAACATGTGTATCTGTAATTTAGCATATTCCGGTGTTTCAAAACCGTAAGAAACTGATTAGTGAACTTGACCACCACCCAATTTTTTCTGATGTCATCAAGCAAGCAAAGTAACAAACAAACCTTGGAATGAAATTTACAGAATGGAAACAAATGTGTGACAGCTCTTTTTTTAAATTGCTGTGTGAGTCACATTACATGGGTTTTTGTAAGCCTGACACATTAATTAAACTACTGGATTTTGCCTAGGCTTCAGAATTGTATGATATTTCACGTTGCACTTGGAGAATATTTTCCCTTCATTGTCCATGGTTTGAGACAAAATGGATCCCATGATGCTGAGGCAGTTGCCGTGTTTACTATGTTGTCATAACAAAATTACCATTCAGTTGTGTTCAGCTTTGGTCTTTGGGGGTGTCCGTCACACTCATGAACGGCTGTGCAACAGCATTGGCGTGCTATGTCTCTGTGGCAACTACAATCAGTTGCAGTCTACAACCATGTTTGATATAGTTGATTGGCTTATACATGGACCCAAACTGGAGAATGAGTGTGGCCAGGTAGTGCTGCATCTCGGCTCCCGTTTAGTGCCTACTGCCTAGTACTGAATGTTAGCCTGATGTCTACCTTCAGATAACAACCAACCCCCATGGTAGTCTCCTGATCACTATGGCAACCAAGGTGTTGGATCACTTGTCCACCTCTACCATCTCTGTTGCCAAAGGGGGAAGAGAGAGACCGAGGATAGATATTTATTTATTTATTTCACCTTTATTTAACCAGGTAGGCAAGTTGAGAACAAGTTCTCATTTACAATTGCGACCTGGCTAAGATAAAGCAAAGCAGTTCGACAGATACAATGACAGAGTTACACATGGAGTAAAACAAACATACAGTCAATAATACCGTATAAACAAGTCTATATACAATGTGAGCAAATGAGGTGAGAAGGGAGGTAAAGGCAAAAAAGGCCATGGTGGCAAAGTAAATACAATATAGCACAATAAAACACTGGAATGGTAGTTTTGCAATGGAAGAATGTGCAAAGTAGAATTAAAAATAATGGGGTGCAAAGGAGCAAAATAAATAAATTAATTAAATACAGTTGGGAAAGAGGTAGTTGTTTGGGCTAAATTATAGGTGGGCTATGATATGTGACAGTGTTTGTAGGGGGAGGTAGATGTTTGAATGAGAGGAGAACCTGGACAGAAGGAGTAGAGGGAGCCCAAACGGGGTATGTGGTAGAGGTCGACCAAAATGAGTGTGCTATATGACATTTATCATGAAGTCACCCAGGTGTCCCAAACAAGTAGCCCAAATGTACCCAAGTGGCCAAATTGGTGAAGTTATACATTTTGAACAGAATAACTATATACAAAATACCAAAATGGTATTCTACCCCCCCCAAAAAAAAGTGGAGAAAACATTTTTTTTAAATACTCGCATTTACAAAATAACACTTTCAATATTTGGAAGAACTGCAGTCCTCTACACAATATTATGCTGCGGATGCCAGGTGCCATAGCACATCCATGCCTGCAGAAATACATTTGGGCAGATGAACACCACTTGTGGCAGAAGCTGGATGAACCAGCTTCAGTCGGGATGGACACCTTGGCACTGGGGGCTCCCATTCGGAGTCAGTGTCACTGTGAAAGAAAATGTTCAGTTAGAATAGTTTCACATATGAGCCCTGTATCAACAGGTATAATAAACAGATATATATATATATATGAGTACAGGGAACATAAGGTTGAATATATTATTATAGATCTGCTAGATCTACTGTCTCTATTATATTATGACAGGCCAGCTAGATCTACTGTCTTCATTTCACTTTGGCCATTGTTGTGGGCCTGCCCTCCCCTCAACAGCCTCAAATAGGCTATTTCATTTCACAAATAATATTTTATATTATTTATTTCAAACAACGGCATTAGCATGAAAAGAACTTACCAGTCCAAAACAATGTCCTCTCCGTTCAAAAAATATTCCTCCATTTGGGAATCGCTAAATGAATCATCCTCGATCAATTTCTTCTAAAATTGTGTGTACATCTGTATATCTAGACTTCGATTTAGCTTTTCCTGACTTAGTCGCCATACTGATTGATATATATAAACAGCTGAATATGTGCTTTACCAAAACAATGCTGTGCGCAACATGTGTTGCTCCTTCCGGTATGAATCATCAATGGCGAATTAACCTCTTTACGCCGGAGTTTACTACATGGGTTGGTCTTCTGACACACAAACGTTACATATTGCCGTTTACCTCAGCTCATTGGCCATCTACCCAGCTAGATTTCAAGACGATCAGTGGTCATTGGGTTAAAATACAGTCAATCAACGAAACAGCAGGCAAATCATTGGTGCACAATGATGTCATTACTTGTCTTCAAATCGGTTTCTTTCAGTCAATACGTCCCGCGAAATGAGTTACAAACAAACCAAACCTGATGGGTCATTTCACGGGACGTATTGACTGAAAGAAACCGGTTGGTTGGTTGTGTTACAAACAAACCAGTTGATTGCAATGAAACCAAACATGACTGGAAAAGTCACGTTCTGTGTGTATTTACCTCGAATGTGTCATCAAATGGAATGAGACGGAATTCACGACAAGCGGTTCACGAAATGTTTTGTGTTAGGCTATAAAAATGGATTTTATCAAACAAAAAAACATTCATTGTGTAACAATGAGCATTGGGATTGCAAACCGAGGAAGATCGTCAAAGGTAAACAATTTATTTCAATGCAGTTTGTGATTTTGTTACGCCTGTGCTGGTTGAAATAGTTGTTTTTTATGGGGCTCTATCCTCAGATAATCGCATCGTATTCTTTCGCAGTAAATACTTTTTTAAATCTGACAACGCAGTTGGATTAGCAAGATTCTAGGCTTTCGAAACATGTGAGACACTTGTATTTTCATAAATGTTTAATGACTATTTATGTAGCGATCACCGTATGTTTTCGAATTTCAGCCCGCTACCGGGTTCCGTGCGCAGAGAGGTTAAGAACACATTCTTACTTTCAATGACGACCTAGGAACGGTGGGTTTAACTGCCTTGTTCAGGGGCAGAATGACAGATTTTTACCTTGTCAGTTTGGGGATTCAATCTTGCAACCTTATAGTTAACTAGTCCAATGCTCTAAGAGACATTGGTTGCTTTCCAGAAACACATTCTATTCAGGAATTCTAGAGACTTCCCTAGGCATTGTAAAACATACCTGACATTCTGTGCATGCCTGCGCAGTTTTGGTGTATTTGAAAGACTACTGTGGTCAGAGGACAATGACAGGGTTGTATGTGGAGCATAAAAAGTCCTGCAATACCAGACTGTCCAGGGGAGCCACTGTCTTGCAAGAATACTAATCTCTGCACATTTTCTCTTATCCTGTCCCTCTTTCTAGTCCCACCTACTAGAGGTCGACCGACTATAACTTTTCAACGCCGATACCGATTTATTGGAGGACCAAAAAAAGCCAATACCGATTATTCTGCCTATTTTATAAATTTTTTAAAATATATAATAATTTTTAAAAAATGTAATAATGACAATTACAACAATACTGAATGAACACTTATTTTAACTTGATATAATACATCAATAAAATCAATTTAGCCTCAAATAAATAATGAAACATGTTCAATTTGGTTTAAATAATGCAAAAACAAAGTGTTGGAGAAGAAAGTAAAAGTACAATATGTGCCATGTAAGAAGGCTAACGTTTGATGTTCCTTGCTCAGAACATGAGAACATATGAAAGCTGGTGGTTCCTTTTAACATGAGTCTTCAATATTCCCAGGTAAGAAGTTTTAGGTTGTAGTTATTATAGGAATTATAGGACTATTTCTCTCTATACCATTTGGATTTCATATACCTTTGACTATTGGATGTTCTTATAGGCACTTTAGTATTGCCAGTGTAATAGTATAGCTTCCGTCCCTCTCCTCGCCACTACCTGGGCTCGAACCAGGAACACATCGACAACAGCCATCCTCAAAGCATCGTTACCCATGCAGAGCAAGGGGAATAACCACTGCAGGTCTCAGAGCGAGTGACGTTTGAAACGCTATTAGCGTGCACCCCACTAACTAGCTAGCCATTTCACATCGGTTACACCAGCCTAATCTCGGGCATTGATAGGCTTGAAGTCATAAACAGCGCAATGCTTGAAGCACAACGAAGAGCTGCTGGCAAAACACATGAAAGTGCTGTTTGAATGAATGCTTACGAGCCTGCTGGTGTCTACCATTGCTCAGACTGCTCTATCAAATCATAGACTTAATTATAACATAATAACACACAGAAATACGAGCCTTAGGTCATTAATATGGTCGATTCCGGAAACTATCATCTCGAAAACAAGAAGTTTATGCTTTCAGTGAAATACAGAACTGCAAATTAGGTGGCCCAAACTGTTGCATATAGCCTGACTCTGCGTGCAATGACCGCAAGAGAAGTGACAATTTCACCTGGTTAATATTGCCTGCTAACCTGGATTTATTTTAGCTAAATATGCAGGTTTAAAAATATATACTTCTGTGTAGAAAGGCATTGATGATTATGGTTAGATACACATTTTTTTTTCCCGCGAGTACGCACCGCATCGATTATATGCAACGCAGGACACGCTAGATGAACTAGTAATATCAACCATGTGTAGTTAACTAGTGATTATGATTGTTTTTTACAAGATAAGTTTAATGCTAGCTCGCAACTTACCGTAGCTTACTGCATTCGCGTAACAGGCAGGTTCCTCGTGGAGTGCAATGAGAGGCAGGTGGTTAAGTGGACTTTTATAAGCTCTGCTCAGGTAATGATTCTTAAGAAATACACCTGTTAGCCTAAAAAGTGGTTGGCTATATTCTTATTTTTTTCACATATACACAGCTTGTACCTGGAATACTTGCACTCAACATGTTTACCATGGACTATACTTACCCATAGGCTTATGGTAGGTTTATCCTAATAACCTGTTTTGTGTTTGTGTGGGTGCAGGTGGTAGCAGCCTAAATGATGGACGGGGAACACCAGGAAGAGAATCCTTCACATGAGAAAGAAAATGCTCTACACAATGAAGAGAAGACTTCATGTGATGTGGAGAAGACTTTATGTGACATGGAGAGAGCTTTGTGTGACATAAAGAAGAGTGCTGAAGAGAGCATTTCAAGTAATGACGAGAACAGTTCAGATGATGAGGTTGGACAAAGACTGGATTCAAAAGTCCCAAATGGCTCAGAGCCTCTTCCATCTAATGCAGAACACCCCTGTGATAATGAATCTGAGCCGTTGCCACAAAAAACCTCCCAAGCTAAAAAACCTCAACGTAAGAAATTCGCGCCACGGAAAGGTACACGGTCAAGCTTACGTTCTAGCACAAAAATGACAGTCAGCGCGTGTAGTATGACAGATGATGGTAAAAGAAAATGGGACAAAAAACACTTCTGCCTGTATTGCAATGAACCACACCACAAAATTGCAAGACATTTAGAAAGGATGCACGCAGAAGAAGCAGCTGTCGCTCATGCTATCAGCTTCCCTAAACTCTCTAAAATCAGATCTCTCTTGCTTGACCAACTCCGTAACAAAGGCAACTATCAAGTTCTTCAAAGTGGAGATGGTGAAATTGTGACTAAGGATAGACCCTCTTACGATGGTGTTTCTGTGCGTGACTGCCTGCCCTGCCAACACTGCTTAGCTTTTTTCAACAAAATTGATTTATGGAAGCATGAGGGCTCATGTAAAGCCAGAAAAGGACCAGATGAAAAGAGGGGAGGAAAAAGAGTGCGGGTCCAGGCTGCGTCCTCTCGACTTCTTCCACTGCCTGTCTACTCTACTGGAGGGTGTGAAGAAATAATACACAATATGAATCAAGATGACATCTTATGCCACATCAAAAATGATCCCCTAATATGTAAATATGGCAATGCATTATCTGCAAAGCATGGCCATGCCAAGTCACAGTTTACATACATTGGATCAAAAATGAGGGAATTGGCTAG
Organism: Oncorhynchus nerka; assembly: GCF_034236695.1. NCBI lineage: Eukaryota > Metazoa > Chordata > Actinopteri > Salmoniformes > Salmonidae > Oncorhynchus > Oncorhynchus nerka. The sequence goes on along the minus strand of NC_088396.1, from coordinate 28,758,958 downwards.
ATTTGTACTTACTGTAAATGAGATGGACTGTGGTGTCCAATATCTGCATGAAGTATGTGTACCATCCAAATTCAAATTGGCCGTTCATGCTGCCAGGAAAATGAGTGGTCATGACCCTACCTCCGACAGGTACAAGACCCAATCTCTTCCTTTAAAGATTGGCTATTCCTTGAAAAGAGCTACTGAAATAGCTTTTGGGGAGAGTCGTATGACAGAGGACCGTGAGGCAGAGGCACAAGCCAGAAGGTTCATTGAGCTTCTTGAAAACGATTGGAATAACTGTTTTTCTGGTTTGTCCCTCAGCGCTGTCCCTCAGTGTGATGAAGTTGATGTGTCTTCACTAACTGAGGATTTGATTAAACTTCAGAAGTTTCTCAAGGTTGCAGAGGACACAGCAAAGAGAGAATTGCTCGAGAGCCCCACCAACGCTGTCTGGAAAAAGCTCAATGAAACTCTTCTTGCTGAAATAGCTCTCTTCAACAGAAAAAGGACAGGAGAGGTTGCGAAAATGTTGTTGGAAACATACACAAACAGAAAGAAATCTCCAGCTAGTGCAGACATTTTCAATAGCCTCTCAAGGCTGGAACAGGAGCTTGGTGACGACAAACTAACCAGGGTGGAAATAGAAGGCAAAAATGGTAGAACAATGCCGGTCCTACTAACGGCGAGGATGATCTCATCTCTTGAGATCCTAATTGCAAACCGAGACAAAGTTGGTGTGTCAAAGGACAACCCTTATGTCTTTGCACGGAGCCCAGATGCAGCAAGCTACGTCAGAGGGTCTGACTGTTTGAGGAAATTTGCTCATGAGTGTGATGCAAAGAATCCTGAAAGTCTGATCCATGCTACAGTCAGGAAAGAGGTTGCTATCCATTGCCAAATTCTGAACTTAAATGAAAGTGAATTGGATCAGGTGGCAAAATTATTGGGACATGACACCCAGGTCCACAAAGAGTACTACAGACTGTCTGAAAACGCAGCACATCTAGCAGAAATCAGCAAATTGCTGCTTGCAATGGATCAGGTTCCAGTGGTAATACCAGGACCATCTGAGGAAAGGATTGTTTCACCTACATATGGTGAGTATCTGTTGCTTTGGATAGTATTTGGAGAACATTTTCATTTTGTTTCAAGGGTTAAATGTTCAGTCAAAATCACAATTCAAATTTTGTGCCATTTACATGTTGACTAGAGCTAGATTTTTGAGAAGCTCGCAACTCATTACCCTAAACTATTTTCTCTTCCTCTTACAATGTATGATAATGACACATTCATGAATCATTTTCTTCTCTGTATTCATTTCATAGGGGCATATTCTGCAGGGACATATTCAGCGGGAACCGATTCTGCGAGGGCGTATCCTACTGGCACATATACCACTGGGTCATCTTATCCTACAGCGACATATTCAGCAAAGTCATATACATTGGGGGCACAGCCTTCAAGGTCATATCATGCTGGGACATATCCTGAGAAGTCATATCCTTCTGGATCACATTCTGCAAGGTCATATCATGCTGGGACAGATTGTGCAAGGGTGTATCCTACTGGGATAAATCCTGCTAGATCATATTCTGTGACACATCCTGCAGAGACCTATCCAGCAGCTTCGTATGCTGCCGGGACACATCTTGCAAGTTCATATCCTGCAAGTCCTTATGACCTATCATCTCCTGCAAGATCATATACTTCGGGGACAAATCCTGCAAAATCATATCCTCAAGAGACATATCCTATGGGGACATATCGTGCAGGGACACATCTTGCGGGGTCACAACTTGCAAGGTCATATTCTGCCGGAACATATCCTGCACAGACACTTCCAGCACGTACTGTTATTACGCCAACACTTAATGCATCAACACTTCCTGTTGGGGCAGTGCCTGTGGTTGCTGTTCCTTTGGGTGCAGTTCCTTTGGGGACAGGTTCTGTGGGGACAGATAAGGTGGGCACAGTGTGGAAACAGAGGATGTGGAGTGATGCAGCTAAGGCTGCGGTGAACCGTCAGATGGGACACTTTATCTCAATGATGGAGGTTCCAGGTAAACAGGACTGTGAAGTTTGCCTGCACAATGAACCAGCTCTAAGAGACAGGACATGGAGAGACATCAAAAACTATGTGCACAACACAGTAAAATCTATAAAACGAAAGAATGGCCTTACAAGAGTGGACCCCACAAAACAGACAAAGAAAGGAGCAGCAAAGAAACAAAAAGAGGCAAAGCATGTTAAAGAATGGGTTGGTGGAACAATGACAGTACCTGCACAGGGTCAAGAAGACAGACTTGAGGCAGGTCCTGTGGCAACACCAAGGAAACAGAAGATATGGGGTAATGAGGCTCAGGCTGCGGTCAGGCGGCAGCTAGGAGACTTCACTAAACTGATGAAGATTCCAGGTAAAAAGGAATGTGATGCATGTCTTGCAGCTGAACCAGCTCTGCAAGGCAGGACATGGAAAGATGTAAAAAACTATGTGCGTAATACATTAATGACAATGTGCAGGAGGCATATTTCAGGCAAACAAAACATGGACCATGAAAAACCAAGTCCAAGGACACCGAAACCAGGGGTCCAACAAAATCCAGGGGTGCATCAGAAACCAGGGACGCTGTTGGGACTTCCAGAAGATCCTCCTGTTTATCTGTATTTATGATTACCTTGAACTAGTTTTAAAAGCTTTTGATTTAATCTGACATCCTTGCTCATTCTGATCTCAGTTTGGAACATAAAGCAAGAATGTAGAACCATTTTAAGGACATAATATCATTACGTACTTTATTCTACAAATGTATCCGTAGTAACTAGACTACATAGTGACGTAGTATGAATATAAACTTGTTTAGCTGAATTTTACGTACTTTTTCTCAGCTTCTTTTTTAAAAATTTGGCACGATGTATTCTGACGCCCAAATTCAAAATCCTTTGGCATAAGCTACACCAACGATGTATGTAAACCCTGGATTGCTGATGCTATGTGTTGTCCTTTAAGAGGCTTTGAAGACACTGGTTGGCCTTGTTGGCACTCTCCACTAGGAGTAGTCCTCCATAGGAATGAATGACTGGAATTCTACAGTATTTTAATTAAATGTTTCAAGGACAGAATTACATGTGGTTTGTTGTTGTTGTAGTGAGGACAGTAACATTAGTACTCTAAAATACTTTAAGGAAATTGTCTTTTTGCCTGTACCATTGTATGTGTAGTTAATGTATATGTGTAGGTTGGGTTTTGAATTAAAACAACTGTTCAGCAACCCGAGGATTTAGTGGGTTAGGCTATTCCTGGTAGAAGTGCGGTGTGAATGGGTTAAAGTACTACATTTGTGCCCAGGTTAGAGAGTATGGTTTGATGTTTGAGCCGCTTGAAATCCACCAATCACGTAAAGAAAAATGTTTCTTTGGCTGTTCTAGAATTATACTGAACGAAAATTATAAGCGCAGCTTGTTACGTGTTGGTCCCATGAGCTAAAATAGATGACAAATGTTCCATAAGCACACAAACCTTATTTCTCTCAAATGTTGGGCACAAATTACTTCACAGCCCTGTTAGTAAGCATTTCTCCTTTACATTACGACTTACAGTAAGGAGGGTATACATTTTAATATTTGTTCATAATGGTCCCACGTGGGAATCAAACCCACAGCCCTGGTGTTGCAAGTGCCATGCTCTACCAACTGAGCCACACAGGACCTCCTTTACCAAGATAACTCATCCACCTGACAGGTGTGTCTCTCCCAGACTGATAAGAACCTTGGTGTGACCCTGGACAACACCCTGTCGTTCTCTACAAATATCAAAGCAGTGACCCGCTCCTGCAGGTTCATGCTCTACAACATCTGTACATTACGACCCTATTTAACACAGGAAGTGGCGCAGGTCCTAATCCAGGCCCTTGTACTCTCCCGTCTGGACTACTGCAACTCGCTGTTGGCTGGGCTCCCCACTTAACCCATTAAGCCCCTGCAACTTATCCAGAATGCTGCAGCCCGCCTGGTTTTCAAACTTTAAGTTTTTTCATGTCACCCCACTCCTCCGCACATTCCGCTGGCTTCCATTCAAAGCTCTCATCCACTACAGGACCATGGTGCTTACCTACGGAACAGCAAGAAAAACTGCCCCTCTACCATCAGGCTATGCTCAAACCCTACACCCCAAGCCGAGCACTGCGTTCTGCCACCTTAGGTGCCACCCCAGTTTACAATTGGCTCATTCATACCCCTCCTCTCTCCTGTAACTATTCCCCAGGTCGTTGCTGTAAATGAGAACGTGTTCTCAGTCAACTTACCTGGTAAAATAATGGAAAAAGAAAAGAAAGAAAAGGTCTCTTGGGTCTCCCAGCTCAGGCCAATCCAAGTTCTTCTCTTTCCTAGCACCCCTCTGTCCTGGCAAGCCCACCCATGGCTGTGCCCCTGCCCAGTCATGTGATATCCATAGATTTATATGCTTATGAATTGTAACTCAGTAAAATTATTCCAATTTTTGCATGTTGCATTTATATTTTTGTTCAATATAGAATCTTCACATGACTACACAAAGACCAGCTCCATTAAATGTTTTATTTTAATGGATTATACATGCATACATACATACATGCAAGTAACTGAAATGTGTTTTGCCAATTGGAAACAGTTCCTTCGTTCTGTGTGTGTGTGTAATTGGTTTCAGAGAATTACAGAGCCTATTCCTCTTGTACTTCGGTCTTTAGCTGTCCATGTACACTACTGTTCAAAAGTTTGGAGTCACTTAGAAATGTTTTTGTCCATTAAAATAACATCAAATTGATCAGAAATACAGTGTAGACATTGTTAATGTTGTAAATAACTATTGTAGCTGGAAACGGCTGATTTTTCTTTAAACGGAATATCTACATAGGCGTACAGAGGATCCTCCCACTCTTTCTATTCTTGTTAGAGCCAGTTTGCGCTGTTCTGTGAAGGGAGTAGTACACAGCATTTTATGAGCTCTTCAGTTTCTTGGCAATTTATTGCATGGAATAGCCTTCATTTCTCAGAACAAGAATTGACTGACGAGTTTTAGAAGAAAGTCCTTTGTTTCTGGCCATTTTGAGCCTGTAATCGAACCCACAAATGCTGATGCTCCAGATACTCAACTTGTCTAAATAAGGCCAGTTTTATTGCTGCTTTAATCAGAACAAGTTTTCAGCTGTGCTAACATAATTGCAAAAGTGTTTTCTAATGATCAATTAGCCTTTTAAAATGATAAACTTGGATTAGCTAACACAACGTGCCATTGGAAAACAGGAGTGATGGTTTCTGATAATGGGCCTATGAAGATATTCCATAAAAAATCAGCCGTTTCCAGCTACAATAGTAATTTACAACATTAACAATTTCTACACTTTATTTCTGATCAATTTTGTTATTTTAATGGACAATAAATGGTAGTGTAGGTCTACTTGTTTTATTAATGTTGCTATTATTCAGTATTGATTTCACAGCAGCAGTTTAAGTTTTTCAACACTAATTTTGGCTGACTAACCTGTATAGGGTGTGATAGCTGTTGCTTCTCTATATTATTTAATCCACTTGACTAATATTATATATTTCATCCACTTGCCTCCTAGATAATGTTATTATTGCAAGTCAATCTTTGTTGATTCTAATTGCATTAAGGTTCAAGGAGGAATTATGTAAATGAGTTTGTTTATATTTATCAGTTTGTGTAATAACTGCAACATATCTGCTACGGTGTTAGGTGTTAACTGAGGAAAAATAATCAGGGGTTTCAACCACACCCCACTATTTACTGTCTAAAGATGTTTAAATTGTTTTTTTTCACCAACATGTATTTGTTACCAAGCTGCCTTTCGTTGCCCCCTGGTGTTCATTGTGTGTAATCTAAGATACTATATTTGCTTCGTTAATAAATTGTTACTTGATGTAAATGTTAAAATGTTATTCCAGTTCTCAGAATATTCATATAGCCTTCTTGAGGTCCACCATTAGTGTTCCAACAGGGATTTAGAATTGTATCAATAACAGTTCAAGGAAACAGCTTTGAGATTTCATGACGTTGTAATGCTAGGAATCTATCATCACCATTGCTTTATGCTTTCATGAACTTAACCTTTTTGGATGAAAAGACAACGCCCTAGGTAAGTATACAATCAGCTAAACCTTCAAATAAGTGAACTGCCCCTCTAATTCTTTAAGCAATTAGCCCCTCCCCATTTATTATCATATATAACTTGTTTGCTACAAGTGGCTTTGGAAAGCTGTGGTCCTTGGTAATGAAGGTGTGTCTGTGTCTGTTGCCTCCCACAGGACTCCAGTGGTATGTCCATGAGTATGTTGGCAGCAGCAGGGGGACAGGATGACATCCTGAGGCTGCTGATAAAGAAGGGGGTGAAGGGGAACGGACGGCAGAAGAACGGCACCACTGCCCTAATGCACGCTGCAGAGAAGGTAACACAGGGCAGACTGGTTTAAACCACCTTATTACAAGTACACACATATACATTCCCCTTGTTTGTATGTTAAATATCTGTTCTGCAATGTTTACTTACTAACTTAACCCGCTATCCTTTCATTTATCATTTCAGAACTTCCTGACCACAGTTGCTATCCTCCTGGAGGCAGGGTCCTACGTCAACGCTCAGACACTGGGAGGAGAGACTGCCCTGATGAAGGTACGGGGGAGGAGAAAAAAATAAGGGGGAAATGGGGGAGGTGAAGATAAATGCTGTGTTTTAATTAGAACGCAAACATTTCTAAAAAACTAAACATTTTTGCTTTGTCATTATGGGGTATTGTGTGTAGATTGAGGGGGGGGGACGACAATTTAATCCATTTTAGAATAAGGCTGTAACGTAACCAAATGTGGATAAAGTCCAGGGCTCTTAATACTTTCCCAAATGCACTGTACATGTGCGGTGACCATAAGTTTGAAGTTGTTGTTGTTGTTTTAGGCACCTTTGCAACACAGGATTCTATATGATACATAGATGTGAGCATTACTTCTGCCTTAACAGCCATATCATTGAAATCATTTCCCCTTTTTTGTCAACTGCTGTACAAACTGGTATTGAAGTAAAACAGGGTGATATATTCGCCTAGTTCAATAAAACAGTGAGGTTTTATGTCTTGTGTCTGCCGGTACTTTGATTATGTTTTTTTCTCTGTGTGTGTATGTATTGAATGTATTGTACCGTTTCAATGTCCTGAACAGGCTCCTGGGCGGTCCTTTATCTGAACGTCATCAGTAGAGAGTCCTTTTGAGGACGAACAAAATGGCCGGAGCGGATTGAGTGACGATTGCAAGACTCATAGGGCTGTCGTCCAATTTCTCCCCCTATTGCATTTTTGTTTTAACTCCCCCTCATCGATTGAAAATAAATGGACTTTATGAATTATGTTGGAAAATCTCTGGTTTATTCTTACACCAATCCAGTTATTTTAAATCCATGAGGAAGAGTGGTCAAATGCTCACTTTGTGGAGTAGAGAATTGGAATGCAGTATTTTGAAACAGGGCATTTGTTCCTGCTTATGTGAGAGAGTAACAGCCATGGTAGCTTAGAATGCAAATCCTGCTGATGAACGACACAAGACAGATTACTTCACAACTTTGACCAGCAATTCAAGTCTGTGTCACCCATTTGTTGCAATAGAATGGACTGCCAAATGGGAATAAGTGCTTGTGAGTGGTTTGGAATTAGGATAGATGTACATCTAGATTATTTTTAAAAAATGTAATGTATATCAAATGTCTTGATAATGTATTTTTATTAATGGCCTATTAACTATAAAGGCTCATACTTGTATAATAAGCACTTTACAGGATGTAGCTGTGTGACCAACTGGGGTCGAACTCAGGTTTCCCAAGGTTGGGTTGGGCATTAGAGCCTAGGCATTAGCAGGGTGTTTACGCAAGATGCCAGATCATATCAGTAAGGTTACTCATTCACATGTGATTTACACACAGACACTATGAGCATCAACGTTCCACTCTTCAACAATAAAGTATAGCCTAATACAGTCAGTGCACATAATCATCTGCTTGCAATAGCGTAAATTCATCGCTAGGCGGGGGTTAGACTAATAAAACGATGTGGATAAAATGCCCCACAGCACAAGGGTCATGACAAGAAGGGATCCAACAGTTGTCAAAATAACGCCAGAATATGTATTTTTTTGTTGCATTTTAGCTAACCCTAACCTTTAACCCAATTCACCTAAACTGCTACGAAGTCAAATCTGACGTTAATTTGAGAAAAGCAGGACCCGTTCTACCCATTAACGTTTTTTTTAGTTGTTTAGTCCTTTAGAGCTGGGTCAGAGCAAGCGGATCCTGTTCTTTTATAGATCAATGATCCTGAATCATTCAGCACTTTAGCAAATATTGCCGTTATAGCATCATCACCATGAAAGTAATGTCCTTGGGTCTTCTTAATTCGGTAAGTTTGCAGATGTAGGTTATCAGAGTATGGACATAGCACCTGGTTTATATGTTTTGTTTTGAGCCCATGCTTGACTCAGGACCACATTTTATCTCACGTAAACGCACCTGATCCGCCATTTTTATACGCCCTCGTCCTGTGTGCGTTGTATAAAAAGTGCCCCGTGTTCTCTCAACATGTGAGCATGGTCCAACTCCGCAATGCTTCGTTGTAAAGACGGTTCCGAAATGGTTAAGATAACATTGGTCTACCGAACACATACTGGCCTAAGTGTTAAGAGGGTGATTTAAACCAGATGTTTGCAACATTAGGTTTTTCATATCACATGCTACATGATTCCAAGGGTGGTGTTTGAAATTTTTCATTAACATGTATTTTGACACATCGTAATATTCTATTGAAAGTCATTATGTAATGTAGAAACCACCGGTAGACGTGTGTTGGACCTGAACGCAACCGGGACAGGACTGAATGCTGATTGGATCTCTAGTGTGGTCAATGACACCTCGATTGCGGTTCAACCGTAAACACACCAGATGGCATAGTAAAATGCGTAATCATTGCCAAATGCATTATGTGACTGGTTCATGGTAAAGTACTGCTATTATTATGAGCTTCAGGTATTCGAGACTAATTTAATTGTCAACCGCACCACTCCTGATTGAACATTGTGCGCCTGCGCGATCATGAAACAGGAGAAAGATCTCGTTCAGATCTCGTTGGCAGAATCCTCCCACTCGCGGACAAGAACGTCTTTACGTTGGGGCGCATGCGTGCGTTCCCCGATTTATATCAAGGCACAAAAGTGGCGCTATATCGTTTCAAGCTCGACTCCGGTAAGAATTTCCGAGACGTTTTATTGACATTTTACGGTTAATTAGTCAAAGTTTCAACAACTAGCTGAGGTGTTAGACAGATGTCCACGGGCTCCCTTAAGTATCCTGCTATGTTAGAAAGTAAATATGTGACGATTTATCAGTCAGTTTGTACCCCGCCTGAGATTTTCTCCCCCTCTCTGCTGTGGAAGGGTACTAAGCTATATTGCCACCACTCTTTCATATGGTTTCGCTCGCTCTCTAATGGCGGACGTGAGGCAGTGCTGCTTGCTGACGGAAGGAGGGGGGGGGGGGGCAATTTAGCCCTTGTTGAAAATGTTTAGTTACCCCCACATGTTTGGATTAGTGTTGTAAAAACGACACATTGAAAATAAATATGTTTTTAGGTCTGTCAACTATTTTATTGACACAAACGGAGCAGTTTGTAGATATGTAACAGTATAGCGCCCCCCTTCGGGTGGCAACGTGTATTTTCTGTGATTGCCCCGGGTAATCTCTCTGGGGTAACTTTCCAATTAAACGTTTACGTTACACAGGTATTACATAAACTATACATTTGTTTTGGTTTTCAGACTGTTTTGTGAAAACAAATAATATCCACTGAATAATGATGATGTGTTCGCCTCAGAGAGCACGTTTTTTTTTCTCTAGCTATGTAGCCTATCACATTGTCGGGTTAACGTGAATAATACGTTGCTCTCTAGGATTTTTGTCTGTTATGCGACTAAACATCACATGGGTCACTAATAGTCTGGAATAATTTACGTTAATTTTTCAATAAGAATGGCGCAGTCTCGTTGGCTCTCATCTCTCCAGTTCGCCGCAAATCCATTTCGTGGAAGGCCGGGCAAGCAGAGGTGGGAACGGAACTGAACCACGTTTTGTGGTCCTCAAATTAGCTCATTGACCCCATCTACCCCTCTCCTCTGTTCGTCAGTGGGTCTTCTCGGGTATGCATTAATGATATTTGTCAAAGGTCTATTATCCACCTGAAGTTTTGGACCTTTCGCTCTAAGTTTTCTGAATAAAAATGATAGCGGGGCGGGTTGACATTGTTATCCGGTTGCCTTGACAGTGGAGGAGCTGTGGTCCTCGCGGTTGAACGGAGGTTCTACCCGGGTTGTGTAGTGACGGGCACGGCCTGATATGGGGAGAGCTTTGGACAAAATGTGGTATTTTTCCATGTATTGAGCCACATCATTGTGATCATCAGCTATTAGTAGCCCTAAACATGGGGCTTGATGGCAAGAAATTATATGAAGCATTAGCAGTCTAACAGCAGGAATGGAATAGGACTACAATTGAGCATATTCAGGTGTTTGGTAGCTGCTTCACTCTACATCAAGCATCATTCATACACATTACATAATATGACTGAATGGTCATGACTGTAAGAGCAGAAGAGTGCCAGGGACCACCTGGGGTATGATGAAAGCAAGGGGCATGTGCTTGTCTTAATTACATCATACCTTAGTCACTCCCCATGATCTAATTGAAATGATGCAGTTTTAGCTGTGCTCTGTGTTGCCTGTTTGCTGATGTATGAGAATGTGGCTGTTGTACCGTCTGTGTAACACTAGTGCAGTGCTTCAGTGTTCAGTTCAAATCCTCAATGTCTCTCTAACCACACCTGTTATGAGGATAGGAGCATCAACTGATACGTCTTGTTGGTGGAACGTTGCATGTCCAAGCCCTTTGCAGGAAGGAGACACGTGAATGTGGAGTACATTCGCACAATGCTGCACTGCAGTCTGGAGTCTATTTTCTCCTTTCTGTATCAGTGACTTGGTTCTAGCACAGGTTCTTTTGCGGTTTTATTTTTTACTATTTTGATATGAATAATGCATAATGTTACTCTATGTATAGAACACAGAACAATCTTATTGATACTTAGAATAAAACAATTTATTTAACCTTTATTTGAAGGGATACTTCGATTGAGATGTAGGTTATTTTTCAGACAAACTCATGGATACCATTTATGTGTGTGTGGTTTGGAGATTATAATGTATTTTACCCCATTTTCTCCCCAATTTCAATCTTGTCTCATCGCTGCAACTCCCGAACAGGCTCGGGAGGTGAAGGTCAAGTCATGCGTCCTCCGAAACATGATCTGCCAAACCGCACTTCTTAACACCCGCCCACTTAACCTGGAAGCCAGCCGCACCAATGTGTTGGAGGAAACGCCTTTCACTGTCAGCCTGCAGGCGCCCAACCCGCCGCCGCCCAGCCCGCCGCAAGGAGTCGCTAGAGCATGATGAGCCAAGTAAATTCCCCCTGGCCAAACCCTCCCCTAACGTGTACTTCGCTGGGCCAATTGTGTGCCGCCCTATTGGCACTCCCGATCACAGTCGGTTGTGACACAGCCTGGGAACAGACAGCTGCCTACCGGAGAACAGTGGGTTAACTGCCTTGTTCAGGGTCAGAATTACATTTTTACCTTGTCAGCTCTAACCACTAGGCTACCTGCCACCCCAGTACAGTAGCCAGCTCCTCTCAAAAGCAGGGAATTGGACCTTAACTACTCCAAAGCTGGGTGGTTGGTCATTTATAGTCTTACAAAGCTATACATGCATGCATGCATACATTACTGGGCAAAAGTTTTATAACACCTACTCATTCAAGGGTTTTTATTTTACTATTTTATATTTTTACTAATTATATTTTAGATTCTTCAAATAGCCACACTTTGCCTTGACGACAGATTTTGCCAAGAGTATGCAAAGCTGTCATCAAGGCAAAGGGTGCCTATTTGAATAATATAAAATATATTTAGATTTAACACATTTTTTGATTACTATATGATTCCACATGTGTTAATTCATCGTTTTGATGTCTTCACTATTATTATACAATGTAGAAAATAGTACAAATAAAGAAACCCTTAAATGAGTAGGTGTTCTAAAACTTTTGACCGGTAGTGCCGTAATCAATGTTTTGTACATTTGACTGATAATCATAAGAAACAAGATTCTATCCACTTCCCCATTCTCTGTCTTGTTGTCACATAGAGATGTATTGAGGTAGCAACGTTGTTTCTGTCACATTATGGCGTCAGTGAGCGCATGGGCAGCGCCATTGAGACAGATACAACGTTGTGATCTCTATATATCTGTGTGCGACAGAGCATGAGGAAGTGGGTAGAGTCTCGTTTTATAATGACCAACCACCCAGTTTTGGAGTAGACAGCTTCTGGCCAAAACCATTCTACAGGCTAGAGCTGGGCGATATGGATGACGAATGGAATGGACGAATGGATACGATAACGTTAAATAGAATGTTAAGTTTCTAACAATATGCACCAATTTAAAAATATATATTTATTTTTTAACCTAGTACTACTAGTTTGATGGGACTAGCCATCAATTGTCCCATTAACAATCACCCATATTAGCAAGTGTATTTCAAACTTCAAATTTCTCTAGTATAGGCTTAATTACATCAGATGCCTGATAGGGGAGATGTATTAGAAAATATAATAGAACGAGTAGTGGATACAGGGTGGTAAGCTCACCTAGGGTTGCAAAGGGTCGGAAACTTTCTGGTAAATTACCATGGGATGTTAAGCCTGGGAATTTTGCTTAAATTCATTAAAAGAAGTTCGCTTATAACAGTGAACCTTTTTTGAGGGATACACAAGGCAATTCTAGGTCTTGTGGCATATTTTGGTTAAACTATCCCCAATTCAATGGAAGTGCAACCCTCTGCATGCTCAATGCATTCTTTCATCACGTGTGCATTGCAGTCTTCCATCACATGTACAGCTGATAATCAACATCTTGCACACTAATGAGATGCTGTTGAGCCCACACTACTACACTGGCCGACTCAAGGACTACATACTTTCTGGTAAGTTTTGATTACAGTACTGGGTGGGGTGAATATATGACATAGATTTTTGTTGTTGTTGTTAACTAATAAATAGTAACCTACATCAGTGTGTTTAACCTTTTTGGGATAGGGGGCAGCATTTTCACTTTTGGATTAATAGGGTGCCCAGAGTGAACTGCCTCCTACTCTGTCCCAGATGCTAATATAGGCATATTATTAGTAATATTGGATAGAAAACACTCTGAAGTTTCTAAAACTCTTTGAATGATGTCTGTGAGTATAACCAAACTCATATGGCAGGCAAAAACCAGAGAAAAAATCCAACCAGGAAGTGGGAAATCTGAGGTTTGTAGTTTTTCAACTCGGCCCCCATTGAAGATACAGTGGGATATTAGTTATGTTTCACTTCCCAAGGCTTCCACTAGATGTCAACAGTATTTAGAACCTGTTTTGAGGATTCTACTCTAAAGGGGGGCTCATAAGGGCTCTTTGAGTGAGTGGTCTGGCAGAGTGCCACAGCCTCGGTCTGGCGCACTCACGTGAACGGTAGCTACGTTCCACTTCATTTGTACAGACAAAGGAATTGTCCGGTTGGAACATGAATGAAGTTTTATGTTAACATAAAGATTGATTCCATACTTAATTTGGCATGTTTCTATGGGCTGTAATGGAACTTTTTGAACTTTTCGTCCGATGTTCGGCGCAACCTGAACGCGCATTTGGATTTGAAACGCCCTAACGAAAGAAGATATTTGGACATAACTGATGGACATTATTGAACAAATCAAACATTTATGGTGGAACTGGGATTCCTGGGAGTGCATTCTGATGAAGATCATCAAGGTAAGTGAATATTTAAAATGCTATTTCTGAGTAATGTTGACTACCCAACATTTTTGGCTCCTTTATTGTCTAAAGGCTGTACTCAGATTATTGCATGGTTTGCTTTCTCCGTAAGGTTTAAAAATATATATATATGACACAGCGGTTGCATTAAGGAGAAGTTTATCTAAAGTTCCATGTATAATAGTCATATCTTTATCAATGTTTATTATGAGTATTTCTGTAAATTGATGTGGCTCTCTACACAATCACCGCATGTTTTAGAACTGCTGAACGTAACGCGCAAATGTAAACTCAGATTTTTTTAATAAATATGAACTTTATCAAACAAAACATACATGTATTGTGTAACATGAAGTCCTATGAGTGTCATCTGATGAAGATCATCAAAGGTCAGTGATTAATTTTATCTCTATTTCTGATTTTTGTGACTCCTCTCTTTGGCTGGAAAAATGGCTGTTTTTCTGTGGCTTGGTGGTGACCTAGCATAATCGTTTGGTGCTTTTGCTGTAAATCCTTTTTGAAATCACACTGTGGCTGGATTAACGAGAATTTTATCTTTAAAATGGTGTAAAATACTTGTATGCTTGAGGAATTTTAATTGAGATTTTTGTTTTGAATTTGGCGCCCTGCACTTTCACTGGCTGTTGCGGTGGGGGTTCCGCTAGGTTAAATAATTTCTAACTTAACAATTTCTGCTAGTTAGTTTTTGCTACCATGTGGGCTTCAGGCAGAAGTCTTCATGCAGTTCAGAACTGCAGTTTCCTCTGCTTGGAGCAACAGTGAAGTGGGCAGGGCAGTACGGATTTCTTCTCTTACATCTGCAAGCAGAGTCTGAACATCAAGCAGGATGGCATTGTCTCCCTCAATCCGTTCAATGGCTACTGCAATAGGTTACAGGCCGCTTACCACTCTCCCAAAATACATCCTCCAGGAGGGTCCTCTTGATGGGGCTGTCCATATCGGAAGACTGTGATATGGCCATTTCTTGGAGACTCCTACCCCTCCAGGAGACTATCAAACATGATGACAACACCATCCCAATGGGTGTTGCTGGGGGGCTTCAATGTGGTGCTCTTATTCTTCTCACTTTGCTTGGTGAGGTAGATTGCTGCGATAACTTGATGACCCTTCACATACCTAACAATTTCCTTGGCTCTCTTGTAGAGTGTATCCATTGTTTTCAATGCCATGATGAGGAGCAGATTCAATGCATGAGCAGCACAGTCAATGGGTGTGATGTGAGGGTAGGACTCCTCCACTTTAGACCAAGCAGCCTTCATGTTCGCAGCATTGTCTGTCATCAGTGCAAATACCTTCTGTGGTACAAGGTCATTAACCTCTCTTGGATATGTGGGACGGTAGCCCCCCCCAACAGCCAGTGAAAGTGCAGGGCGCCAAATTCAAAACAACAAAAATCTCATAATTAAAATTCCTCAAGCATACAAGTATTTTACAACATTTTAAAGATAAAATTCTCGTTAATCGAGCCACATTGTCTAATTTCGAAAATGCTTTACAGCGAAAGCAACACAAACGATTGTTAGGTCACCACTAACTCACAGAAAAACACAGCTATTTTTCCAGCCAAAGAGAAGTCACAAAATGCACAAATAGAGATGAAATTAATCACTAACCTTTGATCTTCATCAATGACACTCATAGGACTTCATGTTACACAATACATGTATGTTTTCTTCGATAAAGCACATATTTATATATAAAAAATAGTTCTGCCCCTTATTCAGGGGCAGAATGACAGATTCTAATAGGTTATGTTGTACTCAGACATGATTCAAACAGTTTTAGAAACTTTAGAAACTTTTCTATCCAAATCTACTAATAATATGCATATCTTAGCTTCTGGGTCTGAGTAGCAGGCCGTTTACTTTGGACACGCTTTTCATCCGGATGTGAAAATACTGCCCCCTGTCCCAAATTATTTTTTTATTTTAAATGTATGGATAGAAATAAAAATATATTCTCCCCACCCAGTATTGTAATCAACATTTACCAGAAAGCATGTAGTCCTTGGCTGAGAGTGTAGTAGTGTGGGCTCTATAGCAGCTCATTAGTGTGCAAGATCTTGAGAATCAGCTGTACATGTGATGCAATTCCATTGAATTGGGGATAGTTTAACCAAAATATGCCACAAGACCTAGAAATGCCTTGTATCCCACAAAAGGTTCACTGTTATAAGCTAACTTTTTGATTAATTTAAGCAAAATTCCCAGGCTTAACTTCCCATGGGAAATTTACTGGAAAGTTTCCGGCCATTTGCAACCCTAGGTGTGACCACCATTTGCCTCAGGCAGTGCGGCACATCTCCTTCGCATAAAGTTGATTGTGTCCTGTCGAATGTTGTCCTAATCCTCTTCAATGGCTGTACGAAGTTGCTGGATATTGGCGGGAACTGGAACACGCTGTTGTACATGTCGATCAAGAGCATCCCAAACATGCTCAATGGGTGACATGTCTGGTGAGCATGCAGGCCATGGAAGAACTGGGACATTTTCAGCTTCCAGGAATTGTGTACAGATCCTTGCGACATGGTTGCTGTGCATTATTACGCTAAAACATGAGTTGATGGAGGCAGATGAATTGCAGGACAATGGGCCTGAGGATCTCGTCATGGTGTCTGTGCATTCAAATCGCCATCGATGAAATGCAATTGTTTTTGTCTGTTGCTTATGCCGGCCCATACCATAACCCCACAGCTACCATAGGGCACTCTGTTCACAATGTTGTCATCAGCAAACCGCTCGCTCATACTTCGCCATTAACAAGTGGTGTGCGGTTGTGACCATTTTTTTGTGACCATTTATTGTTCCCAGTACAAGGTGTGTAATGATCATGCTTCTTGATATGCCACACCTGTCAGGTGGATGGATTATCTTGGCAAAGGATAAATGCTCACCAACAGGGAGGTGAACAAATTAGTGTACAAAATTTAGGTAAGCTTTTGTGCATATGGAACTTGTCATGCACCGATATGACGTTTTTGGCCGATTCCGATATTTCTTTGCAAAAAAACGATACCAATTTTTCTTTTACTGTTTTAGCGGCCTTTTAAGCATACTAGTACAGTTAAATAGTTAACGCACACGGACACAGCAGTCTAAGGCACTGCATCTCAGTGCAAGAGGTGTCACTACAGTCCAGTTTGAATCCAGGCTGTATCAGTTTGAATCCAGGCTGTATCACATCCGGCCTTGATTGGGAGTCCCATAGGGTGGCGCACAATTGGCCCAGTGTCGTGCAGGGTAGGCCGTCATTGTAAATAAGATTTTGTTCTTAACTGACTTGCCTAGTTAAATAAAGGTTACACACCACACTGACCAAAACATTGTTTTGTTGGCATTTACGTATGTCCACACTACCAGTAAAAACCTAATCAAAACCTATTTCTCTTACTTGCGCCGCTGTTTTGTTGTTCAGTCGTTTCATTCTCAACCAGAATTTCTATGGACCGCCATTTGCGTCTTTGCGTGTCAAATAAGCTTGTTGACCAGTCAGGATCTGAATATGACTGCACGTCGCATAATTTAACTTGTTCCTTAATTTTTACAGTTATTACACAATCACTCATATTTAATATGTCACAACAATTCATCGATACGTATGCTCTATGATGCTGGTGAAGTTGTCTCGCGCACATACAGTGCTGGTGATAAAATTTTAAAAAGCTAGCTAGCTCATGGATGCAAACAATGTTTTTCCCCAAAAACATAGCAACACGACATCTTTTTCAATAGCTATAGTTAGCTAGCTAACTATATAGCTATGTGTCATCTGAAATAACCCTTTATAAGACTGTTCTTATTTGGTTATTGGTGCTTGGGCCCATCTGTAAAGCTAGCCACGATAGTGGACTTTGCGGTTAGCCTTCAAAATAAAAGCATGGCATAATTCTATTTGTATTCACTTGCATCACTGTCAATTACATACTTTTTACATTTAGAAGGAAAACTGTTCCACTTGTGAAGCTAGCCACAATAGGGACTAGGTACAACACACAACCCGGTCCGGTCGAACCTCACTAGCCAGATGAAGCTAGCTGGCTGCTTATAACGTTAGCTTTGAGCAACAGAGTTTAGTAGCTGGCTAGCTATTTACTTTCCTGAACTGAAGTTCAATTTCAATAGGCGAACAAGAAGTGGCAACGTAGCTAATACTTACAAGGATTCCTAAATCATTGCTAAGAATAATGAAAATGACTGCAGTTTCTACTGGCCATTGTTTTCAGGCTGATCGGGGCGGCAGGGTAGCCTAGTGGTTAGTGTTGGACTAGTAACCAGAAGGTTGCAAGTTCAAACCCCCGTGCTGACAAGGTACAAATCTGTCGTTCTTCCCGTGCACAGGCAGCTAACCCACTGTTCCTAGGCCGTCATTGAAAATAAGAATTTGTTCTTAACTGACTTGCCTAGTTAAATAAAGGTTAAATAAATAAATAAATTGTATTGGGGCTAGCTAGGTAGCTACCGAAGAAATTGTGGTCAAACAAATGATGCTTTATTACCACCGCGGTATTGTAAACACATCGTTTGTTCGGTGTTTGCAGACTTCTGTACCAAACTACATTCCATAGTATGTATGTCGTAAAGCTAATAGGTGTGAAGCTATTACTGTGTAACTAACATCTGATAAATAGCACTTGGTAGTGTGTGCTCGACCAGTCGGCGAAAGCCAATATCACCCATGACAGAATGGTTGATTGTCAAGGGCAATGAATTCCATTATCTTGACTTTAATGGATTTCGCCTTTTGAGTTGTCTCGCTGATATTGTCTTACTCTTTCAAATGACTGCTCGACTTGTTGACTACTCGATCCAAACAGCAGACATTGTGGGCTATGTTAGGAATGCTGTGTTGCACGTGTTCGTCATTACGTCATGTACCTACGTTATATAGGTATGCACGTCAGCTTTGACATTGGTTTTGCACATCAGCGTTAAACTAGACATCAGCCTATACCGATGTTAGCATTTTTAGCTAATATCGTCCAATTCCGATATGTTCACCTATATATCGTGATTCCCTATATGGAACATTTCTGTAATCTTTTATTTCAGCTCATGAAACATGGGACCAACACTTTACATGTTACATTTATATTGCTGTTCGATATATGTTGTCATAACAGTGGACTTTGGGGGGATGTCCATCGCGCTCATGAAAGGCTCTGCAAAATTGACCGTTTGTCTGTGGCAACTGCAATCCGTTGTAGTCTACAATTGTGTTTGGTATAGTGGACTGGATTAAACATGGACCCAAACTGGAGAATGAGTGTGGCCAGGTTGTGCTGCATCTTTGCTTCCATTTGGTGTCTACTGACTAGTACTGAATGTTAGCCTGATGTCTACCTTCATAGAACAACAAGCCCCCATGGCAGTCTCCTGATCACTACAGCAACCACGGTGTTGCATCACTTGGCAACAGATGGTAGAGGTGGACAAAGGGGGAGGAGACAGACAGCTGAAACTGAGAGGATAGATGTGTGTGGCTGTTTGTATGAGGAGGTAGAGTTTTGAATGAGAGGAGAACCTGGACAGAAGGAGTAGAGGGAGACCAAAAGGGGTAGGAGGGACAAGAGAAGTGGGAAAGGATGAGAGAGAAAATATGCAGAGATTAGTATTCTTGCAGGACAATGGCTCCCCTGGACAGGCAGTGGTATTGCGGGCATTTTTATGCTCCAGATTCAGCCATGCAACTAGATTCACATGTAATCCAATCAATGTCTCCTGAACACACATGTGCGTTCCAAATACACCAAGGCATGCACAACATTTAAAATATGTTTTACCATTCCCAGGGAAGTCTCTGAGGAGCTACATCAATGTGACATGATCTTGAAATGTGCACAGGCCTGCATAGAATTTGTTTGTCTGGAAAGAAACCACAGTCTCCTAACTGGGATTTAACTGAACTCATTAATGACTCTTTAGGGAATCAACTTGCTAGCTTAGACAGTGCTTGGCCGTATTCCTATTTCTTCACATACACACAGCTATACCTGCACTTGACATGCTATGCACTTAACATGCTTATGGTAAATTGTACCTAATAATCTGTGCTGTGTTTATGTGGGTGCAGGTGGTAGCAGTCTAAACGATGGATGGGGAATCAGAGGCCAAACCTCGAGTAGAGGAGGAGAGCACAGCCCCAGATAAGGAACCCATGGACACAGACACCACTCCCTCAGAGCAAACTACACCCCCCATGAGAACCCAGGCTCCTGTCACCAAGGCAATAGAGGAACCCTCCAGGGTTATAGAGAACAATGACGATGATGATGTGGTGCTGGTGGAAGAGGCCCCGTCTCCCTCTGCTACTCCCTCTTTCCAATCTGCCTCCACACCCACAGACTGCACTGAGCCCCACCCCACTGAAACCGATACCACAGCAATGATAAACACGACAACAGCCACAGCCCCCGCCAAGATCCCCAGTCCACCCGCCACCTATTCTGCAGCACCTACAGAGCCCATCGTCATTGACGATGAGGAGGATCCCGGGCACAGAGGCTTTTCCTCACTTGCCACAGCCGGAGGCCCTTCTTCAGATAGCGAAGGCATACTGAGCAGCACAGAGCCCGATTCTGAGATAAAGATTGCCAGTGTCACAACGCTGGGGCCCTCTGTTGCCACGGCAGCTACAGCAGCCGAGCCAATGGCGGAAGGGGACATGAACCTGGTGATCACCAGTGTGACGTCACTGCAGGGCGGGGTGGGCATGGTGGAGAATGGCTTGCAGATCAGCAGCACCTTCAGTCTGAATCCTGAGGCCCAGAGCTCCATCAGCACCAACAGGCTCCCGGCCACCTTCAACCCTGGCCGGGTTAGCAACACCTCCACCACTAGCCAGCCTGTACAGAACGGAGACACGGTGACCCACCAGACGCCTGGTAATAAACACTCACTCATGATTTTCACACGATTTTCACACGAATGTGCTGAATCATTCTGTGCTGGCTTTTTAAAATTATTTTCACATTGCAGCCATGTTAAGTCATTTCTTCAGGTGTGCTAATGTTTGTTTTTTGTTCTTGTTTTCTTCCTGCCACAGATTCGTGGATCTCCCAGTCGGCCTCGTTCCCGCGAAACCAGAAACGGACGGGGGTGGACTCTACATCACCAGCCATATCCCTGCCCAAACCACCCGGCCCCTCCCCCTCAGGCTCACAGAACCCCCCTCGCACTGTCAAGGTGACCTGCGCCAATTGTAAGAAGCCTCTGAAGAAAGGCCAGACTGCTTACCAGCGGAAAGGGTCCACACACCTTTTCTGTTCCACCACCTGCCTCTCTTCCTTCTCACACAAACCTACCCCTAAGAAGAGCTGCACCATGTGCAAAAAGTAAGAAGGAAGTGTTGTTTTTTTGTGTCGCTATATCTAATTTGCTACATTATTTCTAATGTGTGTGTGTGTGCATTACCCTGTCTTCCAGGGACATCACTACAATGAAGGGCACTATCGTGGCCCAGGTGGACTCCAGTGAATCGTTCCAGGAGTTCTGCAGTACAGGCTGTCTGGGAGCCTACGAGAATAAACAGAACCCACCCAAGTCCTCCCTTAAAACTAAGTGCACTGTCTGCAGCAAGCTCACTGAGGTTAGTCACAACCGTGGGTAGGGGTCGATTAGGGACTGAGCATATATGAGATGCGTTCCAATCACTCTCCCTCCAACATTGCTGCCGACGGCACAGTTTCTCATCCGCTGTGTCTGTCCAAGCCTTGAGCCTGGTGACCATGGTTACTGCATGGAAAACAGTTGGCATCATAATTAAGCGTGGCTCCCATCTCACAATAGAGTATTTATAAACAACCCCAACAACACCAGCTAGAATCTCTTACAGATCTTACTACTTCCAGAGTATTCATTCACTGATTGATTCATAACAATATGTGGTCAAAATAATTATTTCTATTGGCTTTCCTCATAACAGATCCGCCATGAGGTGAGTTTCAAGACTGTCACGCATAAGATCTGCAGCGATGCCTGTTTCAACCGTTACCGCATGGCCAACGGGCTCATTGTGAACTGTTGTGAGCAGTGTGGTGAATACCTGCCCAGCCGCGCCACCGCCAACCACTTCCTCATCATCGATGGCAAGCAGAAACGCTTCTGCTGCCAAAACTGTATCAGTGACTACAAGCAGGTAACAACCAGTCAGAACTGTATCAGGGACTACAAGCAGGTAACAACCAGTCAGAACTGTATCAGGGTCTACAAGCAGGTAACAACCAGTCAGAACTGTATCAGGGACTACAAGCAGGTAACAACCACTCAGAACTGTATCAGGGACTACAAGCAGGTAACAACCACTCAGAACTGTATCAGGGTCTACAAGCAGGTAACAACCAGTCAGAACTGTATCAGGGACTACAAGCAGGTAACAACCAGTCAGAACTGTATCAGGGACTACAAGCAGGTAACAGAGAACTGTATCAGGGACTACAAGCAGGTAACAACCAGGGACTACAGAACTGTATCAGGGAACTCAGAACAAGCAGGTAACAACCACAGAACTCAGAACTGTATCAGGGACTACAAGCAGGTAACAACCACTCAGAACTGTATCAGGGTCTACAAGCAGGTAACAACCAGTCAGAACTGTATCAGGGACTACAAGCAGGTAACAACCAGTCAGAACTGTATCAGGGTCTACAAGCAGGTAACAACCAGTCAGAACTGTATCAGGGACTACAAGCAGGTAACAACCAGTCAGAACTGTATCAGGGTCTACAAGCAGGTAACAACCACTCAGAACTGTATCAGGGTCTACAAGCAGGTAACAACCACTCAGAACTGTATCAGGGACTACAAGCAGGTAACAACCAGTCAGAACTGTATCAGGGACTACAGGCAGGTTACAACCAGTCAGAACTGTATCAGGGTCTACAAGCAGGTTACAACCAGTCAGAACTGTATCAGGGACTACAAGCGGGTAAAAAGCCAGGCTGTGTCATCTAGTCTCTCCCTGACACTGGGAGATTGTAGATTTTTGCTATTTGTTTCTATTGGTCCATATCAGCTGGTAATTGTTAACAATAGTATCTACCTTAGGTGCTATTAATGTTATGGCTACAAATATTTGTGTTCCCTTATTCCTCCAGGCCAACTCTAAGATGACGATGTGTACTGGCTGTAGGGCCATGGTCCGGTCTAGTGAAGTAACTCACTGCATTGGGGCCAGCGGCACAATGGAACCATACTGCTCCACAGCCTGCATGAACAAGACCAAGATCGCCAGCAGCGCTACCACTATCCTCCGTCAGTATTTGTCTATCCCTCACCATCAGAGCCTCACTGTTCTCAATTTTAACTTCATTACTTGAATTTCAGTTCCTGGATTAAACCTCGTCTCACACATATTATAGCACTGCCACTCTCACTCTCCAGTGAGCCCACATCTTATGTCCTTTACACTAACTGTTGGTGTGGTTGCGTAAATGTGGTGGTTAGTTGTTTTATTTGTCTCTGTGTACATATGCATGGGTGTATGAGTCTAGTGCAGCAAGTACAATAAAAAAGGTGCTGGTGCTTACTTAAGTTGGATCATACCCTGTGTAGGAAGGTTATGTGGTAAGAGGTGTTCTGTGTTTTTATTTCTGCGGATTCAGAGCCCACGTGTCACTTCTGTAAGAAGACATCGTTACCTCAGTACCAGGCATCACTGCCTGAGGGAAAGGTCGTAAACTTTTGCAGCTCAATGTGTGTCACCAAGTTCCAGGTACGTATGAACTCCAATTCTGTCTTTATTATTGTAAATGTCACCTTAACCAGGACTAAAGATTTGATTAAGAATTCTAAAAGCCTACTTTAAAGTTAGGTTTCATGTTAGAAAGAGCATTCTAGTGCAGTGCAATGAAACAATATGAGTCCCTGACTGTCTGGGGCCCTTATCTGGTTGTCTGCATCTCAATGAAATTTTTTCTCTTTCTTCAGAATGCAACCATTCATACAGTAACCAATGGACAAGCTCCCATGTCTACAACGAACCACAACATCCAGCTCAAATGTAATTACTGTCGAGGAGCATTCAGCCTAAAGCCTGAAATCCTGGAGTGGGAGGTAAATAAACCACGTTCATGACCACAAAGTGAATTGAACACAATTCTATTATGTTTTTAGTTGTAATATTTTTTTGTTCTCAAAATTGAGCACCAAAGTTAATTGTACACCTTTCTGTTGGAAGTCTTGAGTGTACATGCTCCACTTCTCGCTCTGTGCAGGATAAATAAAGTGGTCAAAATTAAATATGCAAGAGCATTCAACATTGTGTCTATCTATTTCCCCCCCCCCCCAGGATAGAGTGTACCAGTTCTGCAGTAAAATATGTTGTGAGGACTACAAGAAGCTGCACTGCATCGTCACGTTCTGCGAGTACTGCCAGGAGGAGAAGACGCTCCACGAGACGGTCAAGTTCTCTGGAGTCAAGAGGCCCTTCTGCAGCGAAGGTTCGCCAAGGCTCTCACTCCTTCATCTGTGTACCTGTTAGCTAGTCGGTTTTGATTGTGAGAGAACCCTGATTGAACACTCTCGGGGTGGATAATACTTGTCCTCATCCCATATTTATTCATGGCCTTACCATGGTTTGCCACTAGATGGGGCACTTCACCCATACCAAACATGAGTTGAGCCATAGTTTGTCTGTCAGGTGAGCACTGACATCATGTAACCACCTAATAGTTGTCCCTGTTTCCCCTCAGGTTGTAAGCTGCTGTTCAAGCAGGACTTTGCCAACCGGCTGGGTCTGAAGTGTGTCACCTGTAACTACTGCACTCAGCTGTGTAAGAGAGGAGTGATCAGGCAGCTGGCCAGTGTTTCCAGGGACTTCTGCAGTGAAACCTGCGCCAAGAAGTTCCATGAGTGGTACTACAAGGTCAGTGCACCTACCTAAATCAGTTTAGCTGTGAAAAATACTATTCCTGAGTTAGTCAATGATTACTTATTTTTATGTTGTCCTCAAAATTGTGTCTCCAGAGGGTCATTTTGATTTGATCAATCTCTTATATGAAGGGTGTTTTTGTGTGCGTTACCCTGTATGTCCTCCAGGCGGTGCGTTGTGACTGCTGTAAGGTGCAGGGGAACCTGACTGAGTCGGTACAGTGGAGAGCAGAGATGAAGCACTTCTGTGACCAGCAGTGTCTCCTCCGTTTCTACTGCCAGCAGAACGAACCCAACCTGGAAACGCAGAAGGGCCCAGAGAACACCAGACTTGGTACTAATTTGTGTCTGTTTAGTCTTTTAATACAAATGCTTCTTTGTGGTTGACTTATGGAAATCTGTTTTCTATTGACAGGATTTGGAATACAAACCGAGGCAACCAACATTGCGGTGAGAAAAAAACACTTCACGTTAAAACCCTATAATTGTTGCAGTACAGCTGACCGTAAGGTAAAGAATATCATTCTCCTTCTATAACAAATATCCTTCTTATCCTTTCTATCTGCTAGATGTTGAGTCAGCCGTACACCGGTGGAGGGATCCTAAAGGATGTGAAGAATAAAGCTGTACTCTGCAAGCCTCTCACTATGACCAAGGCCACCTACTGCAAACCACACATGCAGAGCAAGCTCCTACAGACTGGTACACAGCTCAATATTACACTAAGAAGCTGTGGTTCAAACTGTTCATTATCTTCCACAAAGTAGTGTCATTGTCCTTGGTTTGACTTTTGACCAGTGTGTCTGTCTCCAGATGAGGATGACGGGGTGAAGAGGGAGTACATTCCCGTGCCCATCCCTGTACCCGTGTTCATCCCCGTCCCCATGAACCTCTACGCCCAGGTTACACCCATGCCCATCACACTACCCGTCCCGGTAAGAAACGCCCTGGGCTCCATGGAACCTATAGAATTGTCCCAAAAGTGCAAATTTGGTCATTTCAAGCAGAGGTGTGTCCGATGATTAGAACTCTATTGCTGTTCACATTCTGAAACTCTGATTGGTATTTTGTAAATATGAGGACAACTATGAATCACATTCTTGTTGTGAAAATAATAAGGTGGAGCGAATATTGACTCTCAATCTACTCTTACTAGTATTTGACACATGGACAGTCCCTAACCAACCAGTTGTCCCTCTCCCTCCCTTGTATCCCAGGTTCCAGTGCCGGTATTCCTGCCGACCACGATGCAGGGTGCAGATCAGATTGTCCAGACCATCACCGAGCTTAAGGCCAAAGTCCCTACTGACCCCCACGAGGCTGACCTCTTCTCCAAAGCTGAGATGATCGCAGAGGACCAGAAGCCAGGTAGAGAGCGCGAGAGAGAGAGAGAGAGAGAGAGAGACACACACAGAGAAAGAAAGAAAGCTGGATACCACATTCAGTTTGCATGTTCCAACAGTGCAAACTCCGTGTTACTCAAGTACTGTGAAGTGTGTCCAATGATTAGGACTCTAACTGTGAAACTGTGATTGGTGTATTGTTATGTGAGGACATGAAACAAGCCATGAAGCTTTATCCATGACTACCAGTACGTATTTTTGCCCACCTGAATGGGAAGCACAGTTGTGAGGTTGATTGTTGTGTGACTATTTCAGATGTTAAGAGTGAGCGAGGAGGAGAGGCCAGGTCCAGCAGCTCCAGTAGCAGCAGCTCTGAATCGGATGGGGAGGATGAGAAGTATGAACCAGACCTGGACCTGGAGAACGACTTTCCTCAAGGTACGATGACTGAACAACATCTGACCACTCTGAGACACTTTCTAGTGCTGTCCTTCTCTATTGTGGAAAATTATATTATTTGACTGCTCTCTGTACAGTGGGGAGGTGTTACAATGTCACATGGGTGTGTTTTTTATATTATGGAACAGTACAGTACAGATAAATATCTAGGGTTATTTCTGGACTGCCTGCTCATTTGACTCGTCACTCCTATTGGACAAAGGGATTTTTTTATTTATTTATAATCCGAAGTGGATTCAGAAGGAACAGTAAAGGACCTAGCTAATAAATTAATAATGCTTATAATGGTAGCTTAAAGAACCTAGCCAACTGAGCCAGTGACCGGCAGCACTGGACAATGTGTTCAGTAGAGAGAAGCTAGTTATAAAACGGTGGTTTGATTTAATTCACCCCCACAGTGAAGAGCCAGTAGCTAATTCACTCATTCACATCCCTCCCTCCATCTGTCTGGCTCAGTTTGTCTCAGTTCAGCCCGGTTCACTTTAGCTCTGCCTACCTCTGTCCAACTCAGTCTGGTTGGCTTTGACTTGGCTCATCCCTTACCTGTGTCTGTTTGTCCTGTGGTGCCCCAGACCCTGTCCCTGCGCTGGAGGGCCTGGACATGGACATGGGGTTCACCCTGCCCCCTCTCCTGGCTGAGGAGAAGGAAGTGGCACCCAGAGCCAGGAGACAGGTAAACTACCCACCCTGACTAGTGTTGTCGCGATACCAACATTTTACAAACAGTAATATACTAGGCCAAGTATCACAATACCACGGTGTGGCAAATATCTGTGGCCTACCATCCTGTTCGCCCCATCCCCCGGACACTTGTTCCTGTTTTCTAAACGTTCTCTAAAAACCTGAAATTTACGCTTCTACTCAATACAACACATATTCAATTTAACTGCACACTGTTCACTGTATAATAGAATGCTGCATAGAATGTCTGATTTGCTCATATTTGCAAAGGCCTGTGATTTGGCTGGAGGAATGGGAGGAAGGAGTGTACATGCATAATGATCTGCATGTCATTGTGTCACTTAGGGGAAAACACTGCATGAAACCTTCTTTAATCTTCAGTTTACAGACACACCCCCCACTCTCTCTCCCACAAACACATACACACACTGCTCCAACTTTTAAAACGTTAGGCATCAAACAGAATTTTAAGGAGCACCAGAAAAGGCCTATTTGAAAATAACCTTTTGAAGCACATCTCATGAGTAGCAGACTTTTTTTCATTTTTTCTGTGCCAATCAAATGTGCCTAAACCAATTGTCAAGTTACCAGGTTGTTAGCTAGCTAGGTAACATGACTGAACAACGTTGTTTGTTATCAAACCAATAAATAGCAACCCGGGATTAATTTAAAACGGCCCATGACATGGTTTGTGAAATTAAAAAATATGTTTGCAAATTCCAATAAAAGGTTTCTGATAATATTGATTTAACTGTTTAGGCTACAGACTAGACCTCTGGTAATATGGGTCATATTGTTTTAACTGTTTAGGCTACAGACTAGACCTCTGGTAATATGGGTCATATTGTTTTAACTGTTTAGGCTACAGACTAGACCTCTGGTAATATGGGTCATATTGTTTTAACTGTTTAGGCTACAGACTAGACCTCTGGTAATATGGGTCATATTGTTTTAACTGTTTAGGCTAGAGACAAGCAGTTTTCTTTGCTGTCTGTCGCGAAGTGGTGCTCCATTTTCCCTCTGACACTGAGGATGCATGAAAGTGAACTTGCAAAGGTCTACTCTGACTGGTCTGTGCTCTTGGTTACAATAGGCAATGAAATTATACAATGTATCAACATTGCTCGCTTTGAGCGCTGCTCCAATGTGACCAATGTACAAATCTAACAACAGAAGACTCTTCTGGGTTTGCATCCCCATTTCCGCTCACCATCACTGCTAAATTATTTATTTTTTAATCTGACGGAGGAATAGATGTGCATGAATCCCACCCCCTACCCTAAACCAGATTCATATCCAAATCCCAACCATACCGTCCCCATACACTGATATCACACTCTTTCACTTTGAGCTCACCCCTCTCTTTATTCATGTTTAGTCTGTTTTCCCTCTTGTTTTGTTTTTTCTTTTTTGTTTCTATAATTGTGAAGTGACTTTGAGTCCTTGAAAAGTGCTATGTAAGTCCCATGTGTTATTATGAAGAGAGGATGGAGAGAAGCAGGTAAGTGAGGGCTGGTATGGGATACGGTTGGTTGATTTACAGCTGCCACACCTGATATGTGCTTAGTTAAATAAAGGTGAAATAAAAATACATAAATTAAAGTGAAGTGGATATTATTGGACCGGTTCAATAAAAATGTACTGAACTTATAAACAACTGACTTTATACATTTTTTATAAAAGGCGCCAGCGTGGTGTGGTTGTATCATAAGAAACGGTACTACTGTATATTAAAATGTTGGTATTATGACGTTTTGGTACAGTGATATTACCATGGTACCGGTATATCAGCAGCATACCACCCTGCATATCACTGCTGGCTTGCTTCTGATGCTAAGCAGGGTTGGTCCTGGTCAGGTCCTGGATGGGAGACCAGATGCTGCTGGAAGTGGTGTTGGAGGGCCAGTAGGAGGCACTCTTTCCTCTGGTCTAAAAAAAAAATATATCCCAATGCCCCAGGGCAGTGATTGGGGACACTGCCCTATGAAGGGTGCCGTCTTTCGGATGGGACGTTAAACGGGTGTCCTGACTCTCTGAGGTCATTAAAGATCCCATGGCACTTATCGTAAGAGTAGGGGTGTTAACACCAGTGTCCTGGCTAAATACCCAATCTGGCCCTCAAACCATCATGGTCACCTAATAATCCCCAGTTTACAATTGGCTCATTCATCCCCCTCCTCTCCCCTGTTACTATTCCCCAGGTCGTTGCTGCAAATTAGAACGTGTTCTCAGTCAACTTACCTGGTAAAATAATGGATCAATTAAAGTTTAAAAAATATCGTGCAACTCTGGCCCCTTTCATCTAGCTACTAGCTCCAATTGGAAGCAGAATTGTGTCTGATGATTCCAAATCAAATCAAATTGTATTTGTCACATACACATGGTTAGCAGATGTTAATGCGAGTGTAGCGAAATGCTTGTGCTTCTAGTTCCGACAATGCACTAATAACCAACAAGTAATCTAACTAACAATTCCAAAACTACTGTCTTATACACAGTGTAAGGGGATAAAGAATATGTACATAAGGATATATGAATGAGTGATGGTACAGGGCAGCATACAGTAGATGGTATCGAGTACAGTAGCGTCTGCTAAATGACTTAAATGTAAATGTAGATGAGTATGTAAACAAAGTGGCATAGTTAAAGTGGCTAGTGATACATGTATTACATAAGGATGCAGTCGATGATATAGAGTACAGTATATACGTATGCATATGAGATGAATAATGTAGGGTAAGTAACATTATATAAGGTAGCATTGTTTAAAGTGGCTAGTGATATATTTACATTTCCCATCAATTCCCATTATTAAAGTGGCTGGAGTAGAGTCTGTGTCAATGTCAGTGTGTTGGCAGCAGCCACTCAATGTTAGTGGTGGCTGTTTAACAGTCTGATGGCCTTGAGATAGAAGCTGTTTTTCAGTCTCTCGGTCCCAGCTTTGATGCACCTGTACTGACCTCGCCTTCTGGATGATAGCGGGGTGAACAGGCAGTGGCTCGGGTGGTTGTTGTCCTTGATGATCTTTATGGCCTTCCTGTAACATCGGGTGGTGTAGGTGTCCTGGAGGGCAGGTAGTTTGCCCCCGGTGATGCGTTATGCAGACCTCACTACCCTCTGGAGAGCCTTACGGTTGAGGGCGGAGCAGTTGCCGTACCAGGCGGTGATACAGCCCGCCAGGATGCTCTCGATTGTGCATCTGTAGAAGTTTGTGAGTGCTTTTGGTGACAAGCCAAATTTCTTCAGCCTCCTGAGGTTGAAGAGGCGCTGCTGCGCCTTCTTCACGATGCTGTCTGTGTGAGTGGACCAATTCAGTTTGTCTGTGATGTGTATGCCGAGGAACTTAACTTGCTACCCTCTCCACTACTGTTCCATCGATGTGGATAGGGTGGTGTTCTCTCTGCTGTTTCCTGAAGTCCACAATCATCTCCTTAGTTTTGTTGACGTTGAGTGTGAGGTTATTTTGCTGACACCACACTCCGAGGGCCCTCACCTCCTCCCTGTAGGCCGTCTCGTCGTTGTTGGTAATCAAGCCTACCACTGTTGTGTCGTCCGCAAACTTGATGATTGAGTTGGAGGCGTGCGTGGCCACGCAGTCGTGGGTGAACAGGGAGTACAGGAGAGGGCTCAGAACGCACCCTTGTGGGGCCCCAGTGTTGAGGATCAGCGGGGAGGAGATGTTGTTGCCTACCCTCACCACCTGGGGGCGGCCCGTCAGGAAGTCCAGTACCCAGTTGCACAGGGCGGGGTCGAGACCCAGGGTCTCGAGCTTGATGACGAGCTTGGAGGGTACTATGGTGTTGAATGCTGAGCTGTAGTCGATGAACAGCATTCTCACATAGGTATTCCTCTTGTCCAGATGGGTTAGGGCAGTGTGGTTGAGATTGCATCGTCTGTGGACCTATTTGGGCGGTAAGCAAATTGGAGTGGGTCTAGGGTGTCAGGTAGGGTGGAGGTGATATGGTCCTTGACTAGTCTCTCAAAGCACTTCATGATGACGGAAGTGAGTGCTACGGGGCGGTAGTCGTTTAGCTCAGTTACCTTAGCTTTCTTGGGAACAGGAACAATGGTGGCCCTCTTGAAGCATGTGGGAACAGCAGACTGGTATAGGGATTGATTGAATATGTCCGTAAACACACCGGTCAGCTGGTCTGCGCATGCTCTGAGGGCGCGGCTGGGGATGCCGTCTGGGCCTGCAGCCTTGCGAGGGTTAACACGTTTAAATGTCTTACTCACCTCGGCTGCAGTGAAGGAGATACCGCATGTTTTCGTTGCAGGCCGTGTCAGTGGCACTGTATTGTCCTCAAAACGGGCAAAAAAGTTATTTAGTCTGCCTGGGAGCAAGACATCCTGGTCCGTGACTGGGCTGGGTTTCTTCTTGTAGTCCGTGATTGACTGTAGACCCTGCCACATGCCTCTTGTGTCTGAGCCGTTGAATTGAGATTCTACTTTGTCTCTGTACTGACGCTTAGCTTGTTTGATAGCCTTGCGGAGGGAATAGCTGCACTGATTCGAACTCTATTGCTGTTCACATCCTGAAACTGATAGGTATTTTTCATATGAGGACATTAAATAATAAGCCATGATGAAGATTAACATCTAAATATCTTGATAAAATATATACTAAAAACAATCCGGCATCATTAACACAACAGAAAAATTAAATTATTTAAATATTGAAAGTGTGTGGGCTTATGTTTTTATTAAATTATTCATATAAAGAAAAGAGTCTAAGGTCTCCCACACGACGAAGGCTTTTACCGAGACATTACCAGTCTCATTTGTAGGAGCTGTGTGTTTGTTTTAGGGACACAAGAGGCGAGCTGTGGAGGGAGACCCTTCCTCCCCCTCCCCCCCTACACCAGATGGTCCTGTGGAGGGGCGCTCGCTACCCCTGAGATCTCGCTACGCGATCAACGCCTGGAAAAGTTGGGCACTGTCCTCAGCTGAACAATCAGGTGACCATAAAGGGAAAGACTATCTCAAGCAGGCTGAGTAAGCTCCGCCCACAGCAAGTATTATCGTACAACAATTGGAACCATAGGCTTTCTGTATGAAAGGTGCTATATAATTAAGTTGCTAAGCGATTATAATTCTTTGTCCTCAGAACCTCCACCGGCCCGGTCGACGAGTAACCCGCTCTCTCTGAAAGCATCAGAACTCAGCCTGGCCCTGTCACGATTTGTCCATGAGGTACGGCGGCCCAACGGGGAGTGCTACGCCCCCGACAGCATCCTCTATCTCTGCCTGGGCATCCAGCAGGTCAGTCACCTCTGTTTAGTTTCCCCCTTCTCGTTTGACTTCTGTGGCCTGGTTCCATTTCAGTTTGTAGCCCTTTGCTCCTACCCATTCAGACAGTGTTCACAGATCTGACAAGCCATGGATAGGTGAAAGCAATATGTTGGAGGTTCTGTCTTAAGGCTGTTTCAGTACTATATAGATCTATGAACATCAGCTGAATAGGTGCTAATGACCAGAATGGCTCCAGGCCCACATTTGGAAAGTATTCAGACCCCTTGACTTTTTCCACATTCCTCACTTATTCTAAAATTGATTAAATTGTTTTTTTCCCCCTCATCACTCTACACACACATACCCCATAATGACAAAACAAAAACAGTTTTTTAGACATTTTTGCAAGAAATAAAATGTGGGGAAAAAACGGAAATCACATTTACGTAAGTATTCAGACCCTTTACTCAGTACTTTGTTGAAGAACCTTTGGCAGCGATTAAAGCCTCAAGTCTTCTTGGGTATGACGCTACAAGTTTGGCACAACTGTATTTGGGGAGTTTCTCCCATTCTTCTCTACAGATCTCTTCAAGCTCTGTCAGGCTAGATGGGAAATGTCACTGCACAGCTATTTTCAGGTCTCTCCAGGGATGTTAGATCAGGTTCAAGTCCGGGCTCTGGACATTGAGGACATTGAGACTTGTACCGAAGCAACTCCTGCGTTATCTTGACTGTGTACTTAGGGTCGTTGTCCTGTTGGAAGGTCCTCGTCCCAGTCTGAGGTCCTGAGCACTCTGGGGCAAGTTTTCATCAAGGATCTCTCTGTACTTTGCTCTGTTAATCTTTCCCTTGATCCTGACTAGTCTCCCTGTCCCTGCTGCTG
Organism: Oncorhynchus nerka; assembly: GCF_034236695.1. NCBI lineage: Eukaryota > Metazoa > Chordata > Actinopteri > Salmoniformes > Salmonidae > Oncorhynchus > Oncorhynchus nerka. The sequence continues at coordinate 28,725,546 of NC_088396.1, read as the reverse complement.
AAAAACATCCCCACAGCATGATGCTGCCACCACCACCATGCTTCACCGTAGGGATGGTGCCAGGTTTTCTCCAGATGTGACGCTTGGCATTCAGACCAAAAGGTTTAATCTTGGTTTCATTAGACCAGAGAATCTTGCAAGAGTTGGCCAGTATAATGTCAGTTTATATAGTTTGCTTTGTTTGCTACATGAGTCATCTCTCCCCCTCCTGCTGCTGCATGCCGCTAACCACACCAAGCCCTACCCTGTCACTCAAGGAGAGGGCAGTTGCTCGGCCACGGAGTCACAAGTACTTTCTTGTCGTTCGCTCTGCATGGTCAGATGGCTGCAACAATGTTGGTGACATGCTGCTTTCCACAAGTGTTCTATACACTTTGGTGCAAAAAGTGCAAATCAATCCCAGAACAGCAAAGGACCTTGTGGAGATGCTGTAGGAAACGGGTACAAAAGTACACTGCTCAAAAAAATAAAGGGAACACTTAAACAACACAATGTAACTCCAAGTCAATCACACTTCTGTGAAATCAAACTGTCCACTTAGGAAGCAACACTGATTGACAATAAATGTCACATGCTGTTGTGCAAATGGAATAGACAACAAGTGGAAATTATAGGCAATTAGCAAGACAACCCCAATAAAGGAGTGGTTCTGCAGGTGATAACCACAGACCACTTCTCAGTTCCTATGCTTCCTGGCTGATGTTTTGGTCACTTTTGAATGCTGGCCGTGCTTTCACTCTAGTGGTCGCATGAGACTGAGTCTACAACCCACACAAGTGGCTCAGGTAGTGCAGCTCATCCAGGATGGGGCATCAATGCGAGCTGTGGCAAGAAGGTTTGCTGTGCCTGTTAGCGTAGTGTCCAGAGCATGGAGGCGCTACCAGGAGACAGGCCAGGACATCAGGAGACTTGGAGGCCGTAGGAGGGCAACAACCCAGCAGCAGGACCGCTACCTCCGCCTTTGTGCAAGGAGGAGCAGGAGGAGCACTGCCAGAGCCCTGCAAAATGACCTCCAGCAGGCCACAAATGTGCATGTGTCTGCTCAAACGGTCAGAAACAGACTCCATGAGGGTGGTATGAGGGCCCGACGTCCACAGATGGGGGTTGTGCTTACAGCTCAACACCGTGCAGGACGTTTGGCATTTGCCAGAGAACACCAAGATTGGCAAATTTGCCACTGGCGCCCTGTGCTCTTCACAGATGAAAGCAGGTTGACACTGAGCACATGTGACAGACGTGACAGTCTGGAGACGCCGTGGAGAACGTTCTGCTGCCTGCAACATCCTCCAGCATGACCGGTTTGGCGGTGGGTCAGTCATGGTGTGGGGTGGCATTTCTTTTGGGGGCCGCACAGCCCTCCATGTGCTAGCCAGAGGTAGCCTGACTGCGATTAGATACCGAGATGAGATCCTCAGACCCCTTGTGAGACCATATGCTGGTGCGGTTAGCCCTGGGTTCCTCCTAATGCAAGACAATGCTAGACCTCATGTGGCCAACGTTCACTCACTCCCTTGAGCTAAATCGAGGGCCAAGGGGGCAACGTTAGTGAATTGTCTCCTTGCTGAGTTCCAGCAGTTCCGGCAAGAGGAAGGCATTGCTGCTATTGACTTGCCCGCCCGTTCCCCAGACCTGAATCCAATTGAGCACATCTGGGACATCATGTCTCGCTCCATCCACCAACGCCACGTTGCACCACAGACTGTCCAGGAGTTGGCGGATGCTTTAGTCCAGGTCTGGGAGGAGATCCCTCAGGAGACCATCTGCCACCTCATCAGGCATTGTAGGAAGGTCATACAGGCACGTGGAGGCCACACACACTACTGAGCCTCATTTTGACTTGTTTTAAGGTCATTACATCAAAGTTGGATCAGCCTGTAGTGTGGTTTTCCACTTTAATATTGAGTGTGACTCCAAATCCAGACCTCCATGGGTTGATCAATTTGATTTCCATTGATAATTTTTGTGTGATTTTGTTGTCAGCACATTCAACTATGTAAAGAAAAAAGTATTTAATAAGACTATTTCATTCATTCAGATCTAGGATGTGTTATTTTAGTGTTCCCTTTATTTTTTTTGAGCAGCGTATCTATATCCACAGTAAAACAAGTCTTATATTGACATCAACTGAAAGGCTGCTCAGCAAGGAATAAGCCACTGCTCCAAAACCGCCATAAAAATGCCAGACTATGGTTGTCAACTGCACAAGGGGACGAAGATCGTACCTTTTGGAGAAATGTCCTCTGGTCTAATGAAACAAAAATAGAACTGTTTGGCCATAATGACCATTGTTATGTTTGGAGGAAAAAGGGGGAGGCTTGCAAGCCGAAGAACACCACCCCAACCGTGAAGCACGGGTTGGCAGCATCATGTTGTGGGGGTGCTTTGCTGCAGGAGGGACTGGTGCACTTCACAAAATAGATGGCATCATGAGGTAGGAAAATTGTGGATATATTGAAGCAACATCTCAAGACATCAGACATCAGGAAGTTAAAGCTTGGTCGCAAATGGGTCTTCCAAATGGACAATGACCCCAAGTATACTTCCAAAGTTGTTTCAAAATGGCTTAAGGACCACCAAGTCAAGATATTGGAGTGGCCACCACAAAGCCCTGACCTCAATCCCATAGAATATTTGTGGGCAGAACTGAAAAAGCATGTGCGAGCAAGGAGGCCTACAAACCCGACTCCGTTACACCAGCTCTGTCAGGAGAAATGGGCCAAAATTCACCCAACTTAGTGTGGGAAGCTTGTGGAAAGCAACGTGAAACATTTGACCCAAGTTAAAACAATTTAAAGGCAAAGGTACCAAATACTATTTGAGTGTATGTAAACCTCTGACCCACTGGGAATGTGATGAAAGAAATAAAAGCTGAAATAAATCATTCTCTCATATTATTCTGACATTTCACATTCTTAAAATAACGTGGTGATCCTAACTGACCTAAGATTTTTTTTTACTGGGATTAAATGTCAAGAATTGTGAAAACTGAGTTTAAATGTATTTGGCTAAGGTGTATGTAAACTTCTGACTTCAACTATGTGTGTGTGTGTGTGTGTCTATATCTATCCATCTCAGCAAAAAGAGAAACGTCCCTTTTTCCAGGACCCTGTCTTTCAAAGATAATTCGTAAAAATCCAATTAACTTCACAGATCTTCATTGTAAAGTGTTTAAACACTGTTTCCCATGCTTGTTCAATAAATAATTAATGAACATGCACCTGTGGAATGGTTGTAAAGACACTAACAGCTTAGACGGTAGGCAATTAAGGTTCCAGTTATGAAAACTTAGGACATTAAAGAGGCCTTTCTACTGACTCTGAAAAACATAATAAGAGGGTGAGGGTCTCTGCACATCTGTGCGAATGTGCCTTAGACATGCTGCAAGGAGGCATGAGGACTGCTGATGTGGTCAGGGCAATAAATTGCAATGTCCGTACTGTGAGACGCCTAAGACTGCGTTACAGGGAGACCGGACGGACAGCTGATCGTCCTCGCAGTGGCAGACCACGTGTAACAACCTCGGTATATTCGAGCATCACACCTGCGGGACAGGTACAGGGTGGCAACAACAACTGCCCGAGTTACACAAGTCACAATCCCTCCATCTGTGCTCAGACTGTCCGCAATAGGCTGAGAGTGGCTGGACTGAGGGCTTGTAGGCATGTTGTAAGGGGGATTGAGGTGGAGGGTCCGTCATGGTCTGGGACGGTGTGTCACAGCATCATCGGACTGAGCTTGTCATTGCAGGCAATCTCAACGCTGTGCGCTACAGGGAAGACATCCTCCTCCCTCATGTGATACCCTTCCTGCAGGCTCATCCTGACATTACCCTCTAGCATAACAATGCCACCAGCCATACTGCTCGTTCTGTGCGTGATTTCCTGCAAGACAGGAATGTCAGTGTTCTGCCATGGCCAGCGAAGAGCCCAGATCTCAATCCCAATTGAGCATGTCTGGGACCTGTTGGATCGGAGGGTGAGGGCTAGGGCCATTATCCCCAGAAATGTCCTGGAACTTGCAAGTGCCTTGGTGGAAGAGGGGAGTAACATCACACAGCAAGAACTGGCAAATCTGGTGCAGTCCATGAGGAGGAGATGCACTGCAGTTCTTAACCTCTTAGTCCGCCCCATCCCGCATGCGGTATCGTTACTACAGCCTCAAGCTCATTAGCATAATGCAACGTTAGCGATTTTTAAAAATCGCAAATGAAACGAAATAAATATGCCTGTTCTCAAGCTTATCCTTTTCTTAACAATCCTGTCGTCTCAGATTTTCAAAATATGCTTTAGAACCAGAGAAAATCACTAATTTGTGTAAGAGTGGTGATAGCTAGCTTAGCGTTAGCATTAGCATTTAGCACGCAACATATTCACAAAAACCAGCCACGGAATCAAATAAAATAATTTACCTTTGAAGAACTTCAGATGTTTCAATGAGGAGACTCTCAGTTACATAGCAGATGTCCAGTTTTTCCTGAAAGATTCTTGTGTAGGACACATCGTTCCCTTTTGTTACTATGCATATGGCTACCGAAACTAACCGAAAATTCAGTCACCTACATGTCGAACTTTTTCCGAATTAACTCCATAATATCGACTGAAACATGGAAAACGTTGTTTGAATCAATCCTGAAGGTGGTTTGTCATATTTCTCTCCATTGAAAGCACCGTCCTTGTAGCCTGGTTTGTTCTGAGATTTGAATGGAAAAATACCGGGACCTGACTTTTGCGCACCAATTGGCACGCAGACACCTAGCGGGACACCTGGTAAATGTAGTCTCTTATGGTCAATCTTCCAATGATATGCCTACAAATACGTCACAATGCTGCAGAGACCTTGGGGAAACAAGAGAAAGAGTCCGTTCATTCCTGTCGCATTCACAGCCATATAAGGCAATCATGGAAAACGTAGCCTCAGAAATCCTGTGCATTTCCTGGTCGGTCATACATCTTGGTTTTGCCCGAAACATTTGTTCTAAGGGACTCACAGTGAAAATCTTTGCATTTCTGGAAACGTAAGACTGTCTTCTTTCCAAAGCTATCAATTCCAAGCATATTCGAGCATCTTTTCGTGACAAAATATTGCGCTTAAAACGGGCACGTCTTTTTATCCAAAAATGAAATACTGCCCCTATAGGACTAACAGGTTAATGCAGCTGGTGGCCACCAGATACTGACTGTTACTTTTGACCCCCTCCCTTTCTTCAGGGACACATTATACAATTTCTGTTAGTCACATGTCTGTGGAACCTGTTCAGTTTGTCTGTTGACTCTTTATGTTCATACAAATATTTTTGCTGAGTTGATATTTATATACATTGATTTTTGTGTTGGCAAATTGGCTTAGTCTCATAGTGGGTATCCTATAAAACATAGCTAGATTCATAAACATATTTTTTTCCGAGTTCTGAAATGTATTGGAATAAATTGCCAAACTATAATAATAGCTAGCCAGCTTTGGGTAACTGTAGCTAGCTGCCTGACAGGAGTGCTAGCTAGATCTGTTAGCTTACTAGGTACATTAATAGCTTTAGGTTGGTTGTTTGTTTTTTTAAAGCTCAACTTCAACATTTTCACCAAGGACGTTGCATCGCCAATCATCAGTCTCCTTCGCTTGGGCAAAGGACATTTTTAAGGTACACCTGTATGGGAAGATGTAAAACGTCATTCAAGGTGCTGAGGGTTTAGGGCCGAGGGCTGTCTACTTTGAGTTTGAAACGCAGGCGAAGTAAGAAAACAGCATGTACTGTAGCATCTAATTAGGGTCACTTGGAAACACTGACCAACATTTTGGTTCCTACCCAGTCAATAATTTCTCCTTGCTTTATTCATTCATTGTGTTGGAACACTCAATGTGCACTTATAAATCATAACAATTTTAATTGAAATACAGCTATAGACAGAAGTCAAACATCACATATACAACGGATGTCTCATGAGTTCTGCCCCATAGGAAAAGTCCAAGTTGCATTTATCATGCTTCTCGTCAACCCTCTGTGATGTCACTGCATACGTCATTACCTGCTACTCCTCAGACCAAGCCCATGCATACACAGCTATACAAACTTGCAAGAGATACACTATTGTATCTAAGGCCTCAGCAGTAAATGTCCACTCCAAGTTGATGTTATAGAGGTCTGTCTGACTAGCCTCTTATCTATTCTATTCCCCTGCAGGGAATTAATCTGTAGTCTAGGACCCTATAAGTGTAGAGGGGTCCCATAGCCCCTCCCTTTCTATTAATACAACATAAGAATAATAAATTATTATAATACATCAAACATTTGGTGCATTCCCTATTGTGACCCCAATTTTGACCCCATCAGTTGTCCTGTCAAACAATGTATTCAAGGTGCTGCCCACGATATTCCAACTATAAAATGTCCTTAATTCCAACTGTTCACCTAGGCCTATATTTTTTGCCCATATCATTCTGCGTGGCACAAGTGTGGAAATTATAAATGTGCTGGGGATTTTTTGTTGTTGGATTGAACAGTAAGTATAAATGGAGAATGCCCCATTTTTTTTAAATGACTAATTTATGTGTTGTCACCTTAGGGTCATTAACTACTCATAAAGCATATTTAGAACTTTTATCATTCAAAACATTAAAATACCGTCAAGTATTGTGATATGAATTTGTCAATATTGTCAAGCCCTAGAAGATGGTATTGTGAAATGGACTCTCTTAGGAGCAGGAACAGACCTCTTTCTCACCGCTCTCCTTTCATCGTTCCCCCTCTATTGCCCCTCCCATCATTCTTTTTTGAAGTCTTGTCCAAACAAGGTGTTGACTATTTAAAATATGAGGACACCATCTATATTCTTCACAATCTCATAACCAGGCCTAGGTTTGGATTCCCACAAGATTTACCTTTAGTCCAGTTATTCTCCACTGGTGACTTATTACTTGTTTGTCTGTAGCATCTGCAGGCCAAAGGCAGGAAAGATGACCTGTTCAGTGACCTGTGCTATGAGCCGTTTGGAGAGGAGCTCAACAAGGTCCTCAAAGACTGGCAGCCCAGCGTGATGCCTGATGGTAAACAAATAGCGCACACTTTACCACGGCTCAATTTACTTGTCTATCAACTGAATGATCTTCAGCACACACTGATTATGGTAATAGGTTTAGACCTGGAAGTGTATGTTTTGAACTCCAACTCCTCCAATAGAAGACCTTCCTGCAGTGTCCAATGATTAGAAACATTTTTGCTTTTCACATTCTAAAACAGTGATTGCACAATATTTATGATATGAGGACACTGTAGACATGATACATTTTAAAACCACATTCGATTGTAGCAGGGTTCATACCTTGTACCTATATTTGTGTTAGGTCCAGAGGTAGTGTATTGTGATCTGTGTTAACAGCTGTGTTTGTCTTGTCTGTCTGCCCCCAGGCTCTCGGTGGGGCCGTGTGGAGGAGCAGTGCCTGTGGAGCTGTAAGCTGCTGGGGGAGCAGAGTCCTGCAGCATTGCTGCGCTCCCTGGTCTATCTCAACACCAAGTACTTTGGCCTGCGCACCGTGGAGCAGCACCTGCGCCTCTCCTTCAGAAATGTCTATGGCCCCGACCACACAGACCCAACCACACAGGAAACCACTGTCTGCATCTGCATCCCCTCCTTCTCCCCACAGGACCACCACTGTGAGTCTGACCACTAAAACACACACACTCTTGTGGTCGAGTCCATCTTTTTATCAGCATTTCCTTTTTGTGCCAGGGTGCCTGTCATGCTATTAATATTCTTTTTTGTCTCGGTGAGCAGTACCAACAGGGTCCAGGAAGAGGAAACGTAAAGAGGACAGTGATGCAGCCTACGAGCCAGACGACGGCTCGGGAAGCACCACACACTGTCCAGTCAAAAAGCACGAGGGCAGATTCTACGAACTCTACCGTTCCAAATGGTGAGTTACTCTGCTCTTCTATAACCTTGTCTTCCTCAAGTGGTTAATTGCAACTTCCCTTAATACATTGCACTCATTTATTAGTTATTTTGTCAGGGACCACTGCACAACAAATATATTGGACCAAATGTAGCTACATAACTATAATTTGTGGTCATTCCTCTCCAGCCCAGGGTCGTTGAGTCAGCGTATGGATGTGTTCTATATGCAGCCAGAGTCATCGGGCAGCAGCAGTGACAGTGACAGCTCCCTGTGGTACTCCTCTACTCCTATGGACCGCAGTGTCCTGGAGAGCATCCTCACCCCTCTCCTTCTGGTAAAAGACATCTACAGAGAGCGCCATCTAGAAGAAGAAGAAGAGGAGGAGGTAGGCGGAGAATAGTCCACTCTTCCGTCATCACAGAGTCCGCTTATGCTCCATGTTCCATCCGCAACAACATTACAACTGGGTTGCTGCGTTCTCTGTTAGTAATTCCACCATTTCACACCGATCTCAGGCCAGCTGTGAGCGTACAGTGGATGTCCGGTTGGAAGGGACTACACATGCCCAGAGCTGATCGGAGGACGGTGTTTCCCTGAAGGGCCAAGGAAGGGGACTCTGACTGCGAGTAGCTAGGGTGATATTGGAGTGTGTCGTGTGAAAAGCAATTCCCCAAGAACTGTTGCCCTTCCTTCCATAGGGGAACTCCGTTCACGTGATGTAGCATTACTTGCTAAGCCCAGATTGGGCTGCTATGCTGTGTAACTATTTCTGAAAGTTAAAAGTAGTAGATGGGAAGAGACAGAGACATCCACAAGAAATGCCCACCGAATCCTCTGCTTTGACCCCCAGAAGCCTTTTTAAAGATGAGACATTTATTTATTGAGGTTGATTGATTGCTTCTATTGTACATTTGTTATTTTTACGCCGGGATGGGATGTGTGTTCGATTGTGCCATTTTCTCTCCTCCATTAAGAGCATGAATTAGTTGATCAATTAAATCTGCTGCAGCCTGGAGCTCTCCCGTGTCCCTGTCTTTCCCTTCTCTTTGTCCTGAGGGGGGCTGTAGGGGTACTGTCTGGGGCTTCAGAGTAGTTGCAAGTTCAAGTATGAAGGAGATGGTATCCTGCCGAAAGACTATATTTTGTCAGTTTGAATTCCATTGTGTTTTGTCTCATTTAAGCTATTTGATGTTTATTATTTAGTTGAAAACGTAGCACTTGATAATGGGTGATGTATTACTCCCAACTAATGAGTGATAATCTGTTAAAACGGCAACAACTGAAACTGTTTGTTGCAACTAGGGTGGTCAGATCTCTTTCAGGAGTAGCACATTATAGACCTGCCTGGTTACGTTTCCCAAATTCACTCCATCTCCAGGCATCCAAGTTACAATAGAAAGCTCTGAATTTGTCTCCCCCCTTTTAAGTTTTATTTTATTTTCTATCAATAAATTACACAAGCGAATACCTCGTTTTCACGTTGACTTCTGAATAGGATTTTGTTTGTGTTTTAGTTTTCTTTGAATGACACCTGCCTTGCCTATTGACTTCCATGTAATGTCTGGAGACCACGCTTCGAAGCTGGAGGGTGTCTGGATAGAGCCTGTCAAGGAAAGGAAAAGTCACGGTTGGGTCTGTGAATGACCGGCTGGCTCTGAAGCCTAATGTGAATGTGCCTATCTGTGTGTACTGAAAGTGTGTGTAACTTCACGAGAGGTTGGTGCCGTGTGGGCTGACATGACAAAATAAATCATTTCATTTCTTAATGTTTATCCTCTTACATTGCTTTATATTTCTCTTACATGGCTTACAAAGTTCTGAAGTTCTCTATGGGAGATGGTGTTCACATTTATGTTTTTTTTTTTCTCACCTTTATTTAACCAGGTAGGCCAGTTGAGAACAAGTTCTCATTTACAACTGCGACCTGGCCAAGATAAAGCATAGCAGTGTGACACAAACACATGGAATAAACAAGCGTACAGTCAATAACAGAATATATAAATGAGAAAGTCTATATACAGTGTGTTCAAATTGTGTTTTGAGGTAAGGCAATAAATAGGCCATAGTAGCAAGTAATTACAATTTAGACAAATTAACACGAGTGATAGACGTGCAAGTAAAATTACTGGTGTGCAAAAGAGCAGAAAAGTAAATTAAAAACAATATGGGGATGAGGTAGGTAGATTGGATGGGCTATGTTTTATTTATTTATTTTATTTCACCTTTATTTAACCAGGTAGCTGCAGCGATTTACAATCAGTTAAAGCAAAGCAGTTCGACACATACAACAACACAGAGTAGCAAACATACAGATGTTTAATGTTTAGGTGAGAAGGAAAAGGCTATAAAAGTCAATATAGCAAGTAAAACACTGCAATGGAAGAATGTGCAAAGTAGAAATAAAAATAATGGGGTGCATTTATTTTATTGTTTATTTTTATTTATTTTTTGCTATGGTGACCAGCGAGCTGAGATAAGGGGGACTTTACCTAGCAGGGTATATTTTTTTTCCAATTTGTTGAGATTTGTTCCAGTCATTGGCAGCAGAGAACTGGAAGGAAAGGCGGCCAAAGGAGAGCCGTCCAGAGTTAGCGATCGGTTGGGATCAGTGACTAGAGAGAGCTGAGTGTTTAGAGGTTGACTTTGAGGATGACCAGTGAGAGAAACTTGCGGGTGCTACAGGTGGGTGGCGGTATCGTGACCAGTGAGCTGAGATAAGGTGGAGCTTTACCTAGCAAATACCTATAGATGACCTGGAGCCAGTGGGTCTGGCGACGAATATGTAGCGAGGGCCAGCCAATTAGAGCATACAGGTCGCAGTGGTGGGTGGAATATGGGGCTTTGGTAATAAAACGGATGGCACTGTGATAGACTGCATCCAATTTGCTGAGTAGAATGTTGGAGGCTGTTTTGTAAATGACATTGTCGAGGATCTGTAGGATAGTCAGTTTTACTAGGGTATGTTTGGCGGCGTGAGTAAAGGAGGCTTTGTTGTGGAATAAAAAGCCGATTCTAGATGTAATTTTGGATTGGAGATGTTTAATATGAGTCTGGAAAGAGAGTTTACAGTCCAACCAGACACCTAGGTATTTGTAGTTGTCCACATATTCTAAGTCGGAAGAGTAGTGATGCTAGTCGGGCGGGTGCGAACGGTTAATAAGCATGCATTTGGTTTTACTAGCGTTTAAGAGCAGTTGGAGGCCACGGAAGGAGTGTTGTATGGCATTGCAGCTCGTTTGGAGGGTTAAGTGTCCAAAGAAGGGCCAGATGTATACAGCATGGTGTCATCTGCGTAGAGGTGGATCAGGGAATCACCCACAGCAAGAGCAACATCGTTGGTATATACAGAGAAAAGAGTCGGCCAGAGAATTGAACCCTGTGGTACACCCAGACTGCCAGAGGTCCGGACAACAGGTCCTCTGATTTGACACACTGAACTCTGTCTGAGAAGTAGTTGGTGAACCAGGTGAGGCAGTCATTTGAGAAACCAAGGCTGTTGAGTCTGCCGATAAGAATACGGTGATTGACAGAGTCGAAAGCCTTGGCCAGGTCGATGTACTGTGCAGCCGTCTTCAATCTTTTCTTGGTGGCGGTTATGATATTGTTTAGGATCTTGAGCGTGGCTGAGGTGCACCCGTGACTAGCTCGGAAACCGGATTGCACAGCGGAGAAGGTACGGTGGGATTCGAAATGGTCAGTGATCTGTTTATTAACTTGGCTTTTGAAGACTTTAGAAAGGCAGGGCAGGATGGATATAGGTCTATAACAGTTTGGTTCTAGAGTGTCTCCCCCTTTGAAGAGGGGGTGACTGCAGCAGCTTTCCAATCTTTAGGGATCTCGGACGATACAAAAGAGAGGTTGAACAGACTGGTAATAGGGGTTGCAACAATGGCGAAGGATAATTTTTTGAAGTTATTGTCTAGCCCAGCTGATTTGTACGGGTCCATGTTTTGCAGTTCTTTCAGAACATATGCTATTTGGGTGAAGAAGAAGCTGGGGAGGCTTGGGCGAGTAACTGCGGGGGGTGCGGAGCTGTTGGTTGGGGTAGCCAGGAGGAAAGCATGGCCAGCCGTAGAGATGCATTTTGAAATTCTCGATTATCGTGGATTGATCGGTGGTGACAGTGTTACCTAGCCTCTGCAGTGGGCAGCTTTGAGGAGATGCTCTTGTTCTCCATGGACTTTAGTGTGCCAAAACTGTTTGGAGTTAGAGTTACAGGATGCAAATTTCTGTTCTAAAAAGCTAGCCTTTGCTTTCCTGACTGACTGCGTGTATTGGTTCCTGACTTTCCTGAACAGTTGCATATCGCGGGGACTATTCAATGCTATTGCAGTTCGCCACAGGATGTTTTTGTGCTGGTCGAGGGCAGACAGGTCTGGAGTGAACCAGGGGCTATATCTGTTCTTAGTTCTACATTTTTTGATAGGTGCATGCTCATTTAAGATGGTGAGGAAATTACTTTTAAAGAACGACCAGGCCCTCACAAACCCTCTTTTTGTTACCAAACTTTGCACTGTTCTTCAAGTAAATGTTTTTGTAAAATTGTCAATGGACATTGTTAAACCTAGTCCTTGTGCAGAGAGTTGTATGGTTTGTTTACATTTGCAGTCATTGGTTTTTGTTGGCATACATTGTAATGAAAAAAATCTTAGTCTCAGCATCACTCTTACTGTAGAATTGCCCATATGTTAATGTCTTGTCATACAATATCATAATGATGGTGACATTCTGATGATCATCCACTGTTAGATGTAAAGTGATTGGGGTCAACTCAGGAAGTGAATTGAAATTCAATTAATGAACTCAAAATTGTCCATTCTTTTCCCTGGCATGTAATTCATATTCCTGTTTAGTGTTCATATTATTGTGAAAAACATTCTGAACAAGGGTATTGAACATGTTCCCAATAGGGGGCGCTATATGCCATGAGCATGCACGTTCTCTATTGACCAGTGCATAGATGGGCAGATGGTGCCTAAACTCTTAACATCACAGCACAAGGTCATGTTAAAATAATATCCATCATTCCCCACATGAATGCTGCTATGCTGAACTCCACGACAGGGGCATGTGAAAGGGGCTGCAGTGTTTCCCCTGTGTGTGTGACTGACGTAAGGCCTTAATGGCCATCCCACCAGAATTTCAGAGGACATAGACCCCTGTAACCTTCCCCACTAGCAGTGCTAAATCTATCTGGAAAGCTTAACCTTTAAATGGTCTAGCATACACTTCAGGTGTTTAAACAGGCCATTTCATCATGAGCATTATGACAAAGGTATGACAACCCCTTTTTTTGAAGAGGCAGCTTTTTTCTTTTCTATCGGTTAGATTTGGCCAGACTCCAATAACTTGTCCTATTGATCTAAAGCTAAAACGGCCCTGTGCGCACACAGCCAGACCTGAGAGAGTGCGGGCCTGGTGTAAAAACATTTTTCAACCTCTTGTTTTTTTTTTGTTTGGGCTCAATCCCCGGTTCTTTCAGGGGGCATAAAGGAAGCGCTGCGCTCAGCAGGGTCATGTGGGTGAACCCTGCAGCCCAGGCGAGGGCAGACTATAGGTGGTGATTAGGGCCTCTAATGTGTGATGAATCCTTTTCGAATCACATGATATGAACTAATGTCGCCGTTTAATTATAAAACAACAGAGAGTGGGAGCGGGGGTGAAGAGCGCACAGCTGAATTGGACCGTATAGGGTGGATGGAATGGATGACAACTGCATTTCTAATGTTTTGTGCTCCAACACATGCCTCATACCCCAGTGAAGAAAGATTTAAAAAGCCCAGGGGGACTGATGGAAAGATACAAGTATTTAAGTTAAACACCTGACAACTTTGTTTTGCTTTTGCCTCATTGACAATCCTCAACAATGCTGTATCTGACAGTAGCTGTTTTCTCAGCTTTATTTGCTCCCTGTGTAACTTATGGATGGTTTTAGTTTGTCCTTCCCATTGGCCAAAAGAGTGGGTCGACAGGATAGTGTCTACGTCCGTTACACAGCCCTGTAACCTTGGGAGCTGGTTTTAAAGGCTGACTCTCAATAGAGGGTTGTCGGGGTGGATTAAGTTATATTTAGGATGACCTATCCTTATTTGGGGGACTTAGGGAAGCAGTGGGCGTAGCCCTCCAATAAACAGACACAGAGCTCTCTCACTCAAACAGGGAGTTTTCATACTCAGATTAAGAGACGGGCACTTTGATAACCTAGCACTGCCTGTAGGAGTCTCTGTTGAGATCAGCCCCTCTCCACATCCCTATGTCCTTCTCATCCCCATGTTCCCACATCTCTGTCACTGGGATCTTGGATGTGTTGTCATCTTTACCTCACTTTCTTGTGACAAGCCCCTCTTTCTCATGGACAGTCAAAACACAGGATCCCTATTGGATGCACTGTTTGGCCACACTGTAGAAAAGTTACAGGACATGAAGTACTCAATAACAGGATTAGGGTCTATGCCATTTTCCAATCCGTCTATTTAAGCAATAAGGCCCGAGGAGGTGTGGTATATGGCCAATATACCATGACTAAGGGCTGTTCTTATACGTAATGCGAAGTTCCAGAGGTGCCTTATTGTTATTATAAACTGATTACCAACATAATTAGAGCGTTAAAAATAGTTGTTTTGTCATACCCGTGGTATACGGTCTGATATACCACTTCTGTCAGCCAATCAGCATTCAGGGCTCGAACCACCCAGTTTATAATCATGATTATACAACCAGTGGGTATAATCTTGAATGCTGATTGGTTAAAAGCGCATTCCAACCGGTGCCTTGTCCACAAGTTACCACCGGCTAAATCTATGAAGTTAAAATGCCTATTTACTCTGTTCCATATGACTGCGCAATCCACTGTCACATCAGCCCAGGCAGGGAAGTTATAAACATGATCTCCACTATAAAAAGCCTCTAGACATTATCTCACATTTCTTTTAGACTAACATTTAGTTTTCAACAGCAGAGATTTGTATAAACCATATTGTCTGCCTCTCCGACATTTGCAACATTGTTTCAGTATTCAAATTCGATCTAAAACTGTCCCTTAGTTATGAGTGTGTAGGGTCAGGGAGTCGAGACTAGAGAGACACAGGCAGCGTTTCTCAGCCAGTCGAAATCATGAATCAGCTGGCATCATTTTTATGGATATATAACAAGAAATGTCAATTGAAAAAAGGTCAAACGAAATGAAGTGCAGCTAGTTTGCAGTCTTTCCAGCTTCAGTTTGAAGTTGTGTTCCCTGTGTTGTTGTCTAGCTCCTCAGAACAACAGTGTCTTATTAACGAGAGAGCACATTTTCTATGCCAATGCGAAAAATCGTGCCTCGTTAGCTCATTGTTATGGATGTATCCAAATAAATGTCATTAGAAAACAACTTAGAACAACAACAGTAGCTGCATTTGTTTATCTGCACCGTTTGACGTGACTGTAAGTTAGCCGTAGTTGGCTAGCTAGCAAGCAGGGGATAAGATTGTTTCCAGCCAGTATGGCAATGAAACATTTAGAACAAACGACTGGGTCACATCCATAGATACAGAACAAAAAGACTGAACGACTGGGTCGCGTCCATAGATACAGAACAAAAAGAGTGGATGACTGGGTCGAGTCTCTGGAAACCGAACCAATAGAACGAACGACCAGCCGGCTTTGGTTGATTTGTGTCGGGACATTATCTTGTGGAAGGATGAAATAGTATGAATAAATTAATCAAAATAATGATTTGAATGAAAACATGTCAATCGTTATTTGAATATGTTGGTAACCCATTGTATAAAAGTGATAATGCCCTCGAAGCCGGGTGTTGTTCGTCGGGGGCAGGCAAACCATGCCAGTATATCCTCCAAACACCCGGCTTCTCTGGCATTATCACTTAACTTCTTGGCGCACCCATCCCGTTAGCGGGATCATTTTCGTCAACATCCGCTGAATTGCGCAAAATTAAATTACTAAAAATATTGAATTTTCATGAAATCATAAGTGCAATATAGCAAAACACAGCTTATTTTGTTGTTAATCCACCTGGCGCGTCAGATTTCAAAAAAGCTTTACAGCAAAAGCTTCCAAGCGTTTATGTTAGGACATCTCTCTCAGCAGACAAAACATTACAAACAGCTAGCAGCAAAGTAGATTGGTCACGAAAGTCAGAAAAGCAATAAAATGAATCGCTTACCTTCGATGATCTTCGGATGTTTGCACTCACGAGACTCCCAGTTACACAATAAATGTTCCTTTTTGTTCCATAAAGATTATTTTTATGTCCAAAATACCTCCATTTGGTTGGCGCGTTTTGTTCAGAAATCCACCAGGCTCAAGCGGTCACGACGGGGCAGACGAAAATTCCAAATATTATCAGTAAAGTTCGTAGAAACACGTCAAACTGTTTTTATAATCAATCCTAAGGTTGTTTTTACAATAAATTATCGATAATATTTCAACCGGACTGTAGCTTTTTCAATAGGCGAGAGAGAGAGAAAATGTCTGCTCCAAGCTGTTGCGCATGCAAAACTCTGCTGGCACCCAGCCATCCACTGACGAGATGTGATCTTTCTCGCTCATTTTTCAGAATAAAAGCCTGAAACTATGTCTAAAGACTGTTCACACCATGTGGAAGCCATAGAGAAAGGAATCTGGTTGATATCCCTTTAAATGTAGGGAAGGCACGCAATGGAACAGGGACATTCGTTTCTCTTAAGCACTTTCTTGTTGGATTTTTCCTCAGGTTTTCGCCTACATTTTGGAAACTTTAGAGTGTTTTCTATCCTAATCTGACAATTATATGCATATTCTAGATTCTGGGCCAGAGAAATAGGCAGTTTCATTTGGGTACGTTTTTCATCCAAACATCAAAATACTGCCTCCTACACTCAACAGGTTAAGTAGAAAATGACACATGTGGATACGATTCATGAATCAAATGTAATTTAACTTGTTGAATTGACAGAATAAAACATGGAATGTATTTGGCCACACTGTTTCAATGTTCCAATGTCTTCACTATAGGTTTAATTAACATCATTGTTTAACCCCTCATTCTCTCTCACACGCACACATACCCACGCACACCCTGTAACTGAATTTTGAGGCCTTGTATTAGAAGATTATGTCTGGGAAGGCTATTCTAGGCCCCATAAAAACATCCAGGGCACTACTGAAATTAACAACTGGGTACTAACTGATTGATTGACTGACTGGCTAACTGAAGTATTTGGACTCTGGGGCTAATGTGAATTTGTTAGGCGATTAAAGGCTATAAATAACTGCTGTCTGTTTTGGGCCTTGTGGGCAGGGCTGGTGTCTCTGTGCCCTGGCAGCATGTAGAGCAGCTTTCACATGGCAGCTCCTTGCCAACCCACCAGCAATCTACCAACACTCCTCAGCCACAGGACCCTGTACCCCCGCACCTATCTGTTATCTCTCTATCTTGTCCCTCTGCCAGTCTGGCTGGCCCTGTCTGATCTATGCACCCAATACTAATCACTCTCCTCCTCCTTGTTCCTATTGTACCTACTACTTCTTTGTCCATTATCATTCTCCCTACATTTCTCATCTTCTACCCACTGTTCTTCCCAACTCTCAAACATGTCCACAAGTTCAGAACAGGTGTCCATTTAATTTGTAGATGTGTAGGTTTTGCTTCCCTGGTTCCCATGAATTCCAGGGACAGCCTGAAGGGCCATTCCTAGCTCATTCTCATGCGTCAGGTGCTCCTGATCCAGGCTCTACATTAGACTCCAGGCTCTACATTAGACTCCAGGCTCTACTTTAAGACTCCAGGTTCTAATTTAGACTCCAGGCTCTACACTAGACTCCAGGCTCAACACTAGACTCCCCTAAGCCTGGTCATTTGTTGTTTTAGGCAGGTTACGAATCACTCATTGACTCGTGGTGCCCAATGTAGATATCATCGACACCTTGATATCTTAATTCATATTCATAAGCCAGCTGGCTAACTACATTGCCCTCAGTTTTCTTGGGTTGCAGTTTACTATAATACTGTTGATTGTCTCTATTTTTATCCTAGTTATTATATGCCACCTCTGTGCCAAACTCATATTAACTTTCCCAGAGGTTTAATGTTGGGGAGTTGGTCCACCGGTGCTGGTAAGAGTTGCTGGGTCTGTGTGATGGTGTTTAATGGATTTGTGATAGATGTTTGTCTCCAACGTGTGAGACTGACACACTGGTCTCAATTTAATTATATGTGTGGATGTGTGTTCGCAGGGTAGTCAGCACTGTGGGGAGTGGTGTCACTCTTTCCTCCTTTCCAGCGCAATATCCCATTCTCACATCCAACCTTGGAATGTGAAGAGAGGGAGCGATACATTTAAAGGTCAGTGAGTGTGAGCTCTTCTTGTACAAGATGCATCCCAGCTTTCCCAAGATATTATCTACTCATGAAGGTACAGAATGTGTGTGTGTTGAAAATGTATACTCAAGTACAGTAGGTCCACATACTGGCTCAATTTTATTGATTGCCACATATACCGGAAATATGGTACAAAAAGTTTGTTTAATAACAGTTTTGTAAACATTTGAGGTAAATTAACATTTACATCAACTTGTTTTTACAAAATGTCATACACAAGGCACTTCTCTTAAGACAGCATTGAAACAGGCTGTTGTTCTGAGCATAATGTAGATGGTTCCTACTCCTGGCCAGAGAAATCACACTCAGCATGACACACATCAAGAGTTTGAAGAAAGCTACTGTATATTAACCTATTGCATGAGGGGCTTGCGGGCAACTCAAAACGATACACAAGTTGCTGTGTGTAGAAGAAGAAAAGGGCCAGCTACCCAGGTAACATTGTCTCAACATTAGTGTGCTATTTTAATACAAGCTAACCAGAGAGTCACAGGAATGTGTTGAGAACATAGTGAAAGCACTGAGTGAGCACACAGGAAATACTCACAGCCCACTTTTTTCTATATTTGAAAACCCAAACTTTCTGCAATCGTCTCAGACCATGACATTTGACGTAATTTAAAAAAAATACTGTCTTTAACGCCGTTGTGTTTAACTGTTAAGACATTTTCCTTTGAAGATTATAAACATTGTCAGTCTGTCTTTTCCACTCTCTCTCCTACCAATATAAACTTCTTAGAACAGCATGTTTTGCCTAAATGTGCAAATCTTTTACCTTTTTACTAAAATGTAAACTTTGAGAACCAAAATGACAAATGCAAATAACACAGATTGTTTTGTGGTTTGGGACATTTAAATAATTTAAATGAAAAGGTAACATACATTGGGAAAAACGGTTGTCCCAATAAGAGTAACACTGTTATAAGCAAAGGATTGCATAGTCTCCTCGGGTAGTCTCTCCACGGTTGTAACTATGGTTTCTAGTTTGCATTGAATGTTTGTTATTGTGTTTTATTTATGATCCTTCTCTAACTATAAACTATAAGCATATGGTAATTTGAAAGTATAAGAACTATGTAAGAAATACATAGAAGTGTGGTATTATACCAATCATGTTTCACAAATAATTTAAGAAAAGGCCTATTTTAAGTGAATGATTGTGTTGTGCAATTACTTGCATAGCTTTTCAGTTATTCAAGATAGCTCAGATAATCTACGATGTGAAATATTACATTTACACTAACTAGGCGGAAGCATATGCTTCCCATTGCTTACAACAGGTGAAGTAGTCAGTAATAGTTGAGCTTCTGTCAAAAATAAGAAATGAGGATGGACTTTTCATCCTGGCGTTATGACACTTGCAACGTCATTGCATTTGTCCATTTTGTACCATATAGCTGTTTTGGTTGTCATAAACTGACTACAGTTTAGAATTAAGATATCATTATAATTCAATTCTGTTTAAAAAAATAGCACTTTTAAGAAAAACCAATAAAGTATCACATGTGATGTATGAGAGTGAGTTACCCTCAACATGAAGATGCAATGATTAAAAAGTGATATTGTGTTTAAGATGACAGCAATAAACATGGTTATCATAAATATATAAAAAACCAAATCTTATTTACCGTCTTAAGTTGAAGCATTTGGTTTATATTTTGTTTTCAACCTCTTAAAATCGGATGTCAACTTTTCATTGTCCATATGGCAGTGCGCTTTTTAATTTCAGGCAAAAACAAATACTTTATTTGCTTAGTTTCTGCATTGGAGAATCAAATGTAGGAGCAGGGGCTGGAACCATGGAACCTTGTAACAGCTTTAGACTACAAGAACACATTAAACTTTTAGCTTTGACCCATAATCCGGTTATAGTTTGTGTAAATTGTGTTCAGTAAGTGGATCCTGGGTAAAAATCATACCGAGAAATGCATCTGCAGACCAGTTAGTGAATCAGTGAGTTGTAGTTTGCATTTACAGATTCCACTGTTACTCTTCAAACACATAATACAAAAAATAGCTAGGCTATTTCCTGAATATTATAAAAATAAGTTATTTAGATTGTGAAATTCAGGAAGTGTTAAAGTACAATATAAAAGTTTGATAATGAACAAGCAAATGTTGTCCCCATATTGGTGTCATTGCTGACATTGAAGAGTATTCTTCATCTTAGAGAGAGAATGAGAGCATACATGTTTGGATTTAGTTTGTCTTGCAAGCGACTTTCTGATACACCAAAAAGAAGATAAAAAATAACTTGTTTTAAGAAAGGCTCAACTTGAAGGAACTGTATAACAGCATTAGAGTAAACATACTAAACACACAAGTGGTTTCAAAACACCCTGTACGTACTTGTTCCACATAACAGTTTTATTCGAAGTTGGTTCTCAGCAATTTGCCAACCGAACTTAACAACTTGATGAATGTACAGTATCATTCCTAATTGGAATAAATAGGCTTTTATGTTCATCAAATAAACACAACAACAATAACCACTGTTGACAAGAGCACATTGACACATACCAGGCCATTGAAACCAAAATCAAACAGAAAAGTTACTTGGCCATTTTAAACTGGAATAAGAACCATAAAGTCCCCTGATGTCCAGTATATCGAAGCCTTCAGCTTGTCAGACCATTTTAACCAACATTGCACAATCAGACTGTGTGCATTTTTTATTCTAAAACGTATGCTACAACTCACCAATTGCACTGATATCAACTGCTGTTAATAGAGATATATATATATATATATACTAGGCAACAACTCCAGTTCCAGCCCCCTGCCTCACATTGCCTCCATTAAAAAAACTTTTTTTTGTTTTTTTTGTACTTTTTATATAGAAAAATCATTGGGGGCTTTGGGAGGTTGTAGGTGTATTTAGGGGGACTGACTATACTGCCAGGTCTTTGGGCCTGGATCTGATGCTGCTGCTCTTGCTGGCCCTGCTGAGCCGTCGAGGGTCTGTGATCATAACGGGGGGCTCGTGCATTTCCACTGTGGTGGTGACGTGGCCTCCCTCCTGATCGCCACTGCCCCCACTGGAGCTAGGGTTGGTGGTGGTGGTGGGGGGAGCAGCTTCACGAGGCTGCTGCTCACTATCAGAGGGAGAGGAGGAGGAGGTGGCCTTCATCTCCCGAGTCTGCTGCTCGGTGGCCAGGTTGGCCCAGTTCTGCTGCGTGGTCAGCCTGTGGTTGTTGTTTCTGCTCATGTAGTAGGAGGATGAGGGCTCCTCCTGCAGGGGGTCCATCTTGAACTCTGCCGGGGAGGCTTCTGCCATGGGCGGCAGGAAGGCACCGCTCCCAGCCGTCACGTCCGTGTACATCGGTGGGTAGCTGAGGTTGGGAAGGGCAGTTCTGGAGGCTGAAGTCATGGACTCAGGCCCCACACCATCAGAGCGGGGCAGCAATGCATGATCAGGGGTGACCATTCCCTGTTTAACTTTCTTCCATCCAAGGTGATAGATCTCTAACAAATTCAGCAAAAGAGACAAGCAAGCCACCACAAGCATAAATATGATGAAAATCGTCTTTTCAGTGGGCCTAGATATGAAGCAGTCCACAGTGTTGGGGCAGGGCCACCGGGCACACTTGTATAGCGGCCTCAGCTGGAAGCCATAGAGAAAATACTGACCTAAAATGAACCCCACTTCAAAAAGGGTTTTGAATATGATGTTGAACACATAGGTGCGCAGCAGGGCACCCCTAATGCGGATCTTGCCATGCTCATCCCTGATAGGTGGCTTCTCCTTTTTACCACCTCCTCCTCCTCGTCCTCTTCCTCCACCTGCATCCCCTTTGCCGTTGTAAAGGAGTTCATTCTCCTCCTGGAGTCTGTTGGCCTTTCGCAGCTCCTCCTCCTTCTCTTTCCGCTTCTCCTCCATGCGGACGATGTGCAGTACGTGACCCAGGTAGATGAGGGTGGGCGTGGACACAAAGATGATCTGCAGCACCCAGAAGCGAATGTGCGAGATGGGGAAAGCCTCATCATAGCAGACGTTCTCACACCCAGGCTGCTGTGTGTTGCAGGTGAAGTCAGACTGCTCGTCGCCCCACACATCCTCGGCTGCCGCTCCCAGCACCAGGATCCTGAAGATGAAGAGGACAGTCAGCCAGACCTTGCCGATTACTGTTGAGTGTTCCTGTGCATTCTCCAACAGACGCCCCAGAAAGCTCCAGTCACCCATGCTTCAAGATTTCTAGCCTAGGGAGAAAGTACAGTCTGGAGCAAACAGAGGGAGGAGAGAGGGAGGAGGGGAAGAAGAGACAATGAGAGGGGGGAAAAGAGATTGTCAGGAAACCTGTCAAAGTGATGCTGTGTAACAAAGCATAAATAGCAGTCAAATAAAACATAGACAGAGAAGCATTACACACCTAGAGAGAGAAAGCAGAGGTATCATCACCCACAAACATACAAAGTGTTAATCACACATCGGCACAACACATTAAGCGCTTATTAAAATGAATTACAAAAAATGGCCTTGAAGAAGTCATTGACGTAAACCGCTGAATCAATGTCTCAATCGAACAATTGGTCAAAGGAAGTGAACGGTATAGAAATGTTCGGTAATGTCATATCATTTTGCAAAACACCCTATTTCACTATTTAGCTTAGAACTATGAACCTGACATTTATGCTAACACTCTTTCACTATCCTGTTCTCTCTCTCTCCCACTCTTTCTCTCAGTTACTGTCAAACTCACACACACACACTCTCTCTCTCTTTCTCCCTCTCTCACCCGCTCGCTCCACTGCCCAGATGGCATGTGCTGAGATCAACATTATAATGTTCAAAAACAGCAGCGAGCAGAGGTTGGACTGCGGTGTGTAGGCCCTGACACACACAACTCCCACTGTTACAGATCCAATAGGGCCATAGGGGTCAAGTCCAAAGTCCAGCTATAGGCCTCTTTTAACATGATGACAATTATTAATTAGCTAAATCTAATACATCTCTACCTCACTTGTTAAAAAAGGATGAGAGAAGAAATAACCAATGCAGAGGCCATTTGATGTTTGAGTCTAAAAAATGTGTGTTCTTTTAATGGGAATTGAATGGTAATTTGTATCAGAAATTGCAGCCAATAAATGCAAATACACCATACTCACAATAACATGCATTGACTAAACTATTAACTATGCAATAATGTGTACCGTCATGCTGCATAAATGAAACCAAACAGAATAATCAGATGACACTTTCCCATAATGATGGTCAAAAACAAGCTTTTAGAATGTTTTTTTAACTGACCAGGAGCATGAAGACAAATAGGTCTACTGCCTTTTGTTATTGATATATAGCGTTCGGTTAGCGTTGTGCACATGAACTTGCCAGTAGATGCCTATCAATCTACTATTCACACCAAAACCAAAACACAAGCAGATCAATCTACTATTCACACCAAAACCAAAACACAAGCAGGAACATCAAATAGTTGGAACTTACTAAAATGTTTTTCTATTGACGGTAATAAATCCATCGACTAGGGTTCAGAATATATATGACACCTGTAATGAAAAAAAGTATAAATCAGTTAACATATTCGTCCATGAATGTATTTACATCAAACCCAAACGAAGCCTATTCCCTTAGGTTTTATGTGCCAGTCTGCTTAAATCTGTTATTTTGTTTAATGATGGGTATTCTTTGGTTTACTAGTATTTCTCTTATTGAAGTGACAATTACCATAATCTGATTCATAACTAGTATGGTGTCACTAATTAGGATGTTAATTAGATTGGAAAGACAGGCATTTTGACAAATAATTTATATGCAAATACATTTCTATTTTGAAACATGCTTTCACCTATTTCTCTCTCCTTATCAATAGCCCACCCTATAGTTTGTATCCTGATTAAAATATTGTAAATATATATATATATATATTATAATAATAATAATAATAATAATAATATAGGCCTATATAGTTCACAGCAAATACATATGAAATATATATTAAGAAGTGCTAACATTATAGGCCTACGCATATTGATACAACTTCAGATTAATCGATTCCAAAATTGTTGTTCGATGGGTCTGATGATGACCCACCCCAAATCAATGCTGGTCTCATCAGAATTTGAAGTGCTGATCAAGGGGAGAAAAAAAAACAGGCATCTAACTATTGAAGTCATCAGGGCTATGGGAAACATAAATGACTGCATAAAACAATGCAGAATGCTTTAACATGTATATGTTTCATATATTTGTATTTGCATTATCACTGCTATTATTAGGCTAGTATAAAGACTACATGATTAGAATACCATATCTGATAAGGTTGGAATGCTGCATGTTAATTTGTTTTGTTTTGTCTAAACACATATCAGTCCAGACAATGTCTCATCAGTTTATACAAATCGAATACATTCAATATCAGATGTTTTATGAAGGTTTTGTTTAACATTAAATAAGTAATATTGATTAATTTGATCATGTTCAGATAGCCTTCAGTTACTTACAAAGGGTGCAGGATAGGACTTGTGTCTGTCCACTGGCTCTTTTTAATAAGCATCCCTATAACTTTGTTATCCTATTATTTAATCCTGATTATATATTACAGTAGTAACCCTATATTACAATAATTAAAATAGGCACACTCAACATTGACATTGTCATTAAATAAAATGTGCTTATATATAAGTTACCAGCATCACGGTCTAGGACGACAGTGCCGGGAAAGATATTCACACCTAACTTCAATCATACCTTAAACTGGGGAAGCCCAACTTAAATATCGAAAGCAATATCCGTCTGCCATTGGTGTCATATTTTGAGTGCGTCGGATAGCCTACAGACCTCCCAATGAAGCTGGTAACCTCCCCTCTCCCCCTGTCCCCAAATTCTGGCACCTCTGCCAGCTTACCAAACTCTTTTAAACGCAGCCAGGCCAAGATATTCATGCGCAAACTTCTTCACACGTGGATTCGCCGCCAAACGTGCGCAAGGAAAGTTCGTTTTTCCGAGGCAAATTTAACTTGGAAATGGGTTTCCTAGAAGGGCAGCTCCCTCCAGTTCCCAGTTATCGCGACTGTCACATTGTGTGACCATGCATGAATGAATTCAGAAAGTCATCACCCTGGACCAATGCACGCCACGCCCCTGTAAACTTTTTATTCATCGCTCAAGCGTCAACTATAGGCTATGCAGTCTGGGGGTGTATGTTATCCCGGAAAAGTGGGTTCTGCGTTCATTCTTTTACATCTGACCTTTGGCCTACTATAGTGGCTGAATTAGGCGGTTTTGACAATACAGTAGGCCTATACAGTAACCCACCTGTGAGAAATAGTTCATTTGGAAAGCTGGGGAGAACATAGGCCTGTCAAATAAAATGTGATTTAGGTATTTATGATTATACACTTCACTAGAATAAAATTAACTTGTCATATGGCTATCAAAAGTTACACTGCAAATGCAGTCACCCACCCCAAAACCTATATCAATAACCTCCTGCCCTCTCTTGGTTGTCCAGAGAAGCACATCCTAGTGACTGAGGTTGATGCACATGCAATCAATCATTGTTATTACAACCGATAGTCCAACAGTGTGAAAGGAATAAGTATCTTTAAAAAACATTTTTTTAAAAACAGTCAAGACTGGGGGTCAAAGTGCAGATAGCTAATAAAAAAATACAAATCAAACATCCTTCAAATAATATGCAGTTAGGGCATATCTATCAGCTTTCTAACTGCTGAAGTGTGACCATGAGGCTTTCAAAATGTTGCATTTACAGATATCCTTTGGCATTTCCTCTAAACAATCACAATACAAATAGTGCCTCAACTGAATATTGAGAGAAAGTTAGCCTACGATTTGCTTTCCATGACAATGTCCAAATCATGAGCCATCACAAAATGTGTGGGATGCATCTCACTGGTAAAAGTGTCCTTACGTCTTCCCAGGTAACAGTCAGATTGTCACTACAGTGATACAAGTTATGGTGTTCCAACTTCTACATGTATGTGTGGACGGAGCACATTAAGACATTTTTGCCTGTAGATCAGTCTGCTTACTCACATTGAAAGAGGTACACTGATTAGTTCAGTGGCTAAAATAAGCAACACACTGAAAGACAACACCCCCAGTTAGGCTCTGTAGCCAGGTTTACCACCAGTCTTGGCATGCTCAGAGGACCAGTTTCCAGGACCCAGCTTAAGCCTACTCTTGGACCAAAAAGCACTTTCCAATTAATATTCCTAATTGAGCATGCCTTCTAGTCTAGGCATAGGCTTCATCTGGGTCCAGGAAACCTGCCCAGAATGTTCAACTGGATCAGCCATCTTCCCTGAAACATCGTGCTCAATATACAGCATCAGGTACTATTTGACACTGCTGATAGCGATTCTCTTAAGGCACTGAATCTTAAAATTGCTTTGGTACTTGAGAAATTCCACTCGTCACTGTTAGAATGCAGGCAGATATGTGTACATGGGTGATCCTCAAATAGAACTTGGAGCAAAACTGCACATTTGTGAGTTTCTGCTTTGGAAAAGTCTCCCACAAAAGCTGAACACAATGTTAACCAATTCTGGTTGCTCTCCTCAATAAAACATCAAACTCCTGCAAACACATTGTAAACCAGAAGGTGGCACTCTAGACCCATTTTTTCACTTCTGTTCAACCTACCACTCGCTGAACAGACATACAGCTCAAACATACAAGCACCTTAAATTGATATCAATAACAATAATACATTAAATTCTAGCACGTTAACTTTTAAAACTCAAAAAGTAGTTTAGGGCACCGAGAGAGAAATATCCTCTACATGAGCAGACTCAGGGTTAGGCCGGTCCTCAGCTGCTACAGGCATCTAGAATACAAGTATGGTCTCATCTCATGGTAACAAAACACTGATAGATGTCTACTCCCTAGTTATGTGTAGTCTCTAATGGAAAAGAACAGGCACTGGGCTGTCCTCACACAGTCTTGATGCTGGAGGAATCCGTAACAGACGACAGCAGCATCTGATTATTTTTATTCTGTAGTAGAGACTTGTCTGGGGCCACATGATCAGGGTGAGCATAGGTACGGCGCTTGGAAATCCTGGTGGAGCACCTCATCAGGGCCTTGGCGATGAGGTAGGCCAGCTCGGCCACATTGAGCACCATGCAGATGGCAGAGGAGACCACCATGAAGATGGTGAATATGGTCTTCTCCGTAGGTCGTGAAATGAAGCAGTCCACCTTGTTGGGGCAGGGCCATTGCTCACACTTCACCAGATGAGGCATCTGGAAGCCGTCGTAGACAAAGTAGAGTGCGTACATGAAGCCAGCCTCAAAGATGAGGCGGAAGAACAGGCTGCAGGTGTACGTCCACCACAGAGGCCCAGTGATGGACAGACGCCGCCTCTTTAGAGTCTCCAGGTCCACCTGCCTGGTCTTGTCATCACCACCGCTTCGTGAGGCCGCGATGATGTGCCGCTTGTCCCCACTCTTCCTGTAAGCCACATGCATGGCCACCAGCAGGGCCGGTGTGGACACGAAGATCAGCTGTAGGCACCAGAGGCGGATGTGTGACACTGGGAAGAAGTGGTCGTAGCAGACGTTCTTGCAGCCAGGCTGCTGGGTGTTGCAGGTGAAGTCAGCCTGCTCGTCTCTCCACACGCTCTCTGCAGCCAGTACCAGGATGGTGATACGGAAGATGAAGAGGACAGACAGCCAGATCTTCCCCAGGCTGGTGGAGTGTTTGTTCACCCCGCCCAGCTGGGTGTACAGAGCAACCCAACTCATCTCGAAGACAACTTTGTCTGAGACCACCTGGAGAACACATGGAAAGAAGGATACAAATTCATTTCAGTTCTTAGTGGACATCAGGTCGCAGTTGCAAATGAGAACTTGTTCTCAACTAGCCTACCTGGTTAAATAAAGGTGAAAAAAAAAAAAAAAAATTAACATCAAAGGTTTTATTTTCAGAAAACCGAACAGACCCTGGGTAGGAAAACAGTAGACCTACATCACTGTTAAGTGTTTGTTTTAGTCCCCCCCCATTTAAAAAACCTAACCAAAAGGTCCAACCCAAAAGTGTTCAACTTAACACTAAGTGGTGTTTCTGTCCAATACATTTCAAGACAACTACTGTATATAATGTATATCAGTAGTTCACAACCTTTTTTGGTTACTGTACCACCAACTGAATTTGTCTCTGCCCGGAGTTCCCCCTCATGTGCATTTTAGCATTAAACCTATGGTCTCATGAGTCTTCTCAAGTACCCCATTTTAATAGGCCAAGTACCCCCAGGGGTCCTGGTTGGGAACAACTGATGTACAGTATAGAATGTGTGTTTTCAGTCAAGTAATTACCTTCACACAACACTGGCTAGTGGCTATGAAACGTGAAGCTATATTGAGAGATGGATCAAAATAAATAATGTCATACAAGAAAGTGAATTCCCATTATCTTAGAGAAATCAATTCATTCGCTTTTGTTTTCATTATAATAGGCCACAAACTGTCAAACTGTCCATAACAATTCGACAATCAATCACATTATATCAAGTTTGGTTTCCTCATCGAATTTCTAACCTTACCATTCTAACCTGTATATAAGGGGGACAACATCTAAATCTCATTCACCATTGGCTCCATCGTTACACAAATCCGAATAAAACCGTTGAATATGCGGCACGAATGATTCACAAATCACAGCTAACTCACCTCCAACTTTCCTGGAATATCAGCAAACTTCCATCAACTTCAATTTTCAGTTCTCTTTAACGCCGTCTTGTCAAGTAACTCCAAACGTAGAAGAGTAAAGTGTGATTTGTTTGGAAGCAAGTCCAACTGAGAAAGCTGCGTGTGTGAGCTGAGTTTTTATAATCTTCTCCTTTTGAGGATCCACCCGCTAGGGGCGAGACCAAGGATAAGAGCACTCATCAACTCCACTCGCTAATCGGAATACCGGGACATGTTCAGGAGGCCTATGTATTTTTATGACTACCAGAATCTACTATTTGGTTTCGAAGTATTGAAACCAAACCATTGTGATTTCAATTAAAAGTATTTTAATAAACAACCGGAAAAGGTTGTCATCATTTGAAATAGGTTACATGTCATATTAAACAGCATATAAACACTCTAAACATAGGTCAGGAGCCAAACAAGTAGCCTGAGAAGGAACGAAAATGAATGATTTAGGCTATATTATTTCAAGGCTATAGTCTACAAAGAAATACAATACATCGTAAAGCATTTGCGAGTGCGACACACTAGGCTGTCGGACATTAAGCCTTAGCATTTAAATAACATTTCGTTGTATTAAATCATTATAGTCTATAAATTGCACATCTAGGCTGTGACTTACTTATAATTCAAATCAAATGAAACGAAAAATGCCTTATTAGGCTCCATCTACAGTCCCTTTGAATTCATTTTTAGAAACATGAGTTTGGCCTAAGTCACTGCTTTCAGGCTCAGGTGCCTGGAGACCATGCCAGCAGCGGGAGAATATGCGCTCAGTGCTTGCAGAGCCACTGGGAACACTAAACACCCGTGGGACACTCTTGCCAGGCTGGGCAGGGATGAGTATGTGTTTTTTTTTCTGTAGGTAGGCCTAAAGGATTTTAGGTAAAATAACCCTATCAAAACGGAAAGCTCCTTGCAAGAGGTAACGTCATAATGCCAGGCATATTGAGCCAAAATTCATTGATGGCCTATTGTATAGATAATATAACAAAAATTAACCTAACTTTATCTGTTTTTTGTTTATAAATACTTTCCTACAATGACACACCTAGCTATCTACCCATCTCGTTTCATTCTGTTAGCATTTGCACGTAACAAGTACACGATAAAGGCTTTCGGGATAACGTTCTTTTCAGATTCCACAACGATTCTTCAGTTCACCGCACTCCCTCTTTTTTAAAACCTTTAACTAGGCAAGTCAGTTAAGAACACATTCTTATTTACAATGACGGCCTTCCAGAAGGCAAAAGGCCTCCTGCAGGGACGGGGGCTGGGATTAAAAATACAAATATAAAACAAAACACACATCACGACAAGAGATATTTAAGACAACACAGCACTTACTCCTCATCTTTGTAAGTCACCTTGATTTTTCACCTGTGTGTCTTATCAGTTTCTTTATGAAAATATTTTGCATACTAAATGACAGTAGCCAAAGCAAAGGGCTATAGCAGCACACAAGTCGACTACAAATGCATGCTGGGCCGGTGTTGCCCTGAGCTCGTCAAGTGAGCGCTACTGGAGAGAAACTGGAGCGGGCGAGAAGGACCATGCTACTCGCTCCACTTTTCGCTCTGTATGATTAAACATTCTGAACGTTTCATTTCACTGAATACACCCTGTGATCACATTAACTTCAAATGTACTGTTGTCAGATCGAGACACTTGAATTCGCTGTTAATTACTGGTCAAGCATACTGTATAAAGTACATAGTCATCATGAGTCACAAGATCACCAGAACAAATGTAGGCATGACAGAAGAGGGAAGATAAAAAAGAAAAAATTGATGTTCAACCCATTTAACAGATCCCAATCATAGTTGTCCAAAATGTGACACAATATGAAAAACCCTATGATGTATCTTCAATCAATTCATATGTTTGTTGTTTGTTGTCTCCTGACCCCTCCTGTCTCAGCCTCCAGTATTTATGCTGCAGTAGTTTGTGTCGGGGGGCTAGGGTCAGTTTGTTATATCTGGAATACTTCTCCTGTCCTATTCGGTGTCCTGTGTGAATCTGAATCTTCTCTAATTCTCTCCTTCTCTCTTTCTTTCTAGGACCTGAGCCCTCCTTCTGACATGATGACTTTCTCTCCACCTCTGCTGTTCCAGGACCTGAGCCCTAGGACCATGCCCCAGGACTACCTGACATGATGACTGACTCTGCCCCAGTCTGTTCCAGTTTCAACTGACCTGCTGTCCCCAGTCCACCTGACCGTGCTGCTGCTCCAGTTTCAACTGTTCTGCCTTATTATTATTCGACCATGCTGGTCATTTATGAACATTTGAACATCTTGGCCATGTTCTGTTATAATCTCCACCCGGCACAGCCAGAAGAGGACTGGCCACCCCACATAGCCTGGTTCCTCTCTAGGTTTCTTCCTAGGTTTTGGCCTTTCTAGGGAGTTTTTCCTAGCCACTGTGCTTCAACACCTGCATTGCTTGCTGTTTGTGGTTTTAGGCTGGGTTTCTGTACAGCACTTTGAGATATCAGCTGATGTACGAAGGGCTATATAAATAAATTTGATTTGATTTTGATTTGAGTTTATCTTTAGTTCTTGATAAGGACAATTCAAATGTATTGCAATCCTAGAGAAATTCAACATTAATAAAAAAATATTTAAAAATCATTAAACAAGTTTATCACATTAACAATTCATATTCACAATTCAAGAAACCATTGTGGTATGACCAAACCATTACTTCCTTTGTCTGATCATCAACTTGTTGATTGCATAAAACATGGATATATTTCTGAGAAGGCATGGCAATCAATCCCCAGATTGGTTTATTGTGTGTGTGGGCTCCTACTGTAACATCCCAGATTAGTTGAGCGATTGTGTGTGAGGACTCAGGGCTACAGTATTCATTACCATTCCCAGTGTAGGTACCATTGAGAGATCAGATCATTCTCATCACCATGCTCCTCAGGCTGAGTGAGGGTCAGTGAAGGCCTGAGTGATGGACAGAAGAGTCCCAGACACAAGTCCATCTTGTACATCAGTGGTGTTGATAATCCAGTGGTCACTTCTTGAGCTTGGCCAGGCCCATGAGGAGCTGATCCCTCCTCTCTCTTCTAGCAGACAGGTGCTGCGGGTCAGCTCACACATCTCCTGTAGGGATACATCAGAGGAGGGAGGGAGAAGATGAGATGAGTAGAGAGTAGTTTTAGCTGCTGGGATTTCTTTCTGCTGTTGGCCTGGTAAAATATTTCCTTGGTTGGATACACTTGGATGCATTAAATTGGTCCAATTTGAAATATTTTCTGCTTGTGAAATATTTTCTGCCTATGGTCAGGGTGTTCTCTCACGACAGCCTCCATCTGTGGAGAATAATGTTTGAACAGCCTGATGGCATGTGGTGAGTAATGTCTAATTAACAGAGTAAAGTTCTAGAGGAGGAAATATGTAGAACGCTCGACCTTGAGCTCATTGGACTAAAAGTTCCACATGTAAACATTGCCCTCTTTGAACTAACCCAGTTTTTCAGACCTTGAACTTGATTAGTCAAATCTGAAGATATTTTTCCTAGTCCAAGAATCTAGTGGAGTTAGTACAAACAGTTCAACACACAAACACATAAGCCTACTTTGTTGATGCGCTCGGCGGCCTCCCCAGAGAACTCGGGAACAGGTCCAAAAGCGATCAGAACACTCCTCATGCCCTCTCTGTAGCCCTGGAGATAGCCCTCCAGACCTGGGAGAGTGGACCATACATAGAGGGTTGGCCAGCAATGAGAAGATCTTATTTGTTACAGAAGTTCAGAGCAGCAAAATCAGATCTGTATGGTCTCACTATGACCGAAAATGAACATCTTCCAAGTACTTTAGTCATATTCTATAATGATTCTAGTAAGGGTTCTAGAGTTCTAGGGTGTAAGCATTTAAATGAGTAACTTGTTTCTTGGGTGTAAAACGGTATTCCCCATTTTCTTACTTCCAAGTTGAACACTGAATGTGTACATGGACATTACAGAGACAGACTAAAGCTAACATTTCAGTGTGATAACTGCCAGCTACATCCAACTAAGCTCTCTCACAGAGTTATGTTTTTGGTGAGAGAGATCTCACCTGACTAGGACATTTTCAGTGATCCTTTCTCTCCTCTCTTCTGCTTCAATAGTCTGAACAAAATAAGTGCATGGCTCCTTCAGTCTCGTGTTTAGCTTATAAAATGACACTGCTTTCTGGTTTAAGGGCTTTTCTGTGTCCTAACTGGAAAGTATAGTCACTCAGCCAGAGCAAAGCAGAGAGTGGACCAGAGTGTTTTACAATCTGATTGGACTGGTTAGACTAGACGACCTACAGTCACAACAGGAATTGGCTTGAGTAACCTTTGGATGTTCTGAGCAACATGCTGTATGTAACACATGCTACTGGTGTTTTTATTCCATACAATGGGAGATAAGTGTATTTTACTACACTTACACAGGCCGATGTTAATTCATCACTTGAGAAGATGACCATAGACTGGCACAATAGGACTGGTATAAAAAATGATTAAGAAAAAGGAAAACAGGTCAAGTAGAATGTGTGAGTACTGTACAACATGTATTCCTCCCTGGCAATAGTGGTTTTAGATGACTTGTGTGAGGGAGTTCATTAATCTGTGTTGCTCAAAAGACAGCTTTGTTCTGCCAAAGTGCTCTCTCACTCTCTGAGCACGGTGGTACAGCCAGAGCAAGGTTAACCTTTAGGTTTTCACACTTCCCTTTCATATTCTACATCTATATGACATCTCTCTCTCTCAAACACACGCACACACACCCCACCTTCCCCCAATATATGACTATATGGTAAAGGGGGACTGAGACATGTGAAGGCCACAGTTCCCCCTTCTCTTCACAGATGTTCAGGGTCTAGCAGAGCGACCTCTTTGAACTCTAATATCACGGTCTGGTCATAAGCTCTGCCTCTCACACAACCATAATTGTACATGGTTAAATGTGCCACAATCACACAGGACAAAGAGGACCGTATATAAATATGTATTCTTTGGGGACGGCCTCTCTATGTGTAAGTCAAATGAGGAACTGTTCCTTCAGGTGCATTAAGGTGCATGGTTTCCATGGGACCAATAAAAGTGTAGCACATTCCCAGCCCCTCTGACATTACCAGGTCAATGTCCTTGACTGAGATGACACCATCCTGAAACAGTAGGTAGCAATGAACTCAGATTCAACAAAAAGGGCAAAAGTTGTATTTTTGTCCACCCCCCTCACTTAGGGTACCAAAGACACAGACGAGGGGTTATTCACCCTCAACGACACTCTTAATAAGCTTTCTACCTGCCCAACAAACAACCATCAGTCTGTCAGGAGGGCTGATGAAGCAGCAGACTAGACAACCCTTCTCCTTTCATCCCAGCAGAGCACAGCAGCATTAAGGCTACTCCCACCAGATTGGGTTTCCCTAATCATCCCATTCTGTGTCCAAGGATAATGGCAGGGTACAGAGGAGAGGAAAGGCTGTGAGGGCAGTGCCAGGCCTGGGACAGGGCCTGCTGTTCCCCACTCAGATTACTGCTCAACAGATACTTGTTGGCTGACCAGGGGGAAATCAAAGCTCGGACACAGATATGGAGAGTAGAGGGAAAAGGGGACAGTGGCGTCTTTGTTCGCTTCCTGCAGGCCAACAACGGGCCCGTTATCTTGGTGTCGCGAGGCGGCGTACAGGCGGGGAGCAGCCGTGAAAAGGGGCCTTTCCTCTGCTAATCACTGGGAGCTACCGGCTGCGTTCTCAGCCACTCTGCTTTCCGACACTGGCTTGGACTCAAAGGCCACGTTTTGTGTGTGTGTGTGTGTGTGTGTGAGAATGTTATTTAACATTAATATCAGTAACACTTCACTTGAACTCTCCTTCATTAAGCCTATATACGACCATAACTATAAGCAACTTGTACAGCAATGATCAGGTAGACCTATGTACTTACAAGGCAACATTGTAATAACATTAATGACTTTATTTACATTTACATTTAAGTCATTTAGCAGACGCTCTTATCCAGAGCGACTTACAAATTGGTGCATTCACCTTATGACATCCAGTGGAGCAGCCACTTTACAATAGTGCATCTAAATCTTTTAAGGGGGGGGGGGGGGGGTGAGAAGGATTACTTTATCCTATCCTAGGTATTCCTTAAAGAGGTGGGGTTTCAGGTGTCTCCGGAAGGTGGTGATTGACTCCGCTGTCCTGGCGTTATTTTGTGGGGATTCTCTGGGAAGCACCACTAGGTATCAGGTACTGCAGAGTTGAATTATTCTATGTAACCTAAGTGACTAGTACATTTCCATTGATGCCATATATTTTCCTACCAATTAACAATACAGCACCGTAAAATTCCCTCTTTCAGAGTGCTAACAACAAAATGAGTTGTGTCAAAGGAGAGAACATGCAGAATAGACCAGATTTCCAAACTCTGACATCACAGCAAGCTTACATTGTCATGCACCGAGGCAAGGTGTGTATAAAGGATGATAACATCTCAACAGCTGAGTTGATGCTGGCTTTAAGATAAGCAAAGTGTGTCAATATCATTACATGTCAATTGAGTAGATTCAGTTCGGAAATGGAAAAGACTGAAATATCTGCATTAGCGAATCGGCAGTAATTACATTTAAATTGACCCAGACTGGTAAATAATAAAATACCGTCTGAAATGTTGATTCCATTAGTTAGGTTTCCATACAAATGGCGACAGATTTTCATGTGAATATTCTAGAATCTATATAAAAATAATATGCTCACTTCCCACCAGAGAGGGGGGGGGGGGGTGAATGCTCAGCAGTGGAGGCAGCTAAGGGGAGGAAGGCTCACAACAATATCTGAAATGGAGCCAATGAAACAGCACCAAACACATCAAAGATGTTGTTTCCATGTGGTTGACACCACTATATTGACTCCATTCCAGCCACCACTAAGGTCCGTCTTCTCCTCAATATTCCCCACTGATGCTTGGTATGTGTAGTGCTATGCTGTTACAGTAGAACATGTACCTCCCATAGCCTTCCAGGTGTCTTTGTATGATGTGTGTGGGTAGCATGTATTTTGAGCCAGTACATACAATGTCTGATATTTGTCAATGTAGCTTTTGGTACAGCACCAATGACAAAACTACATAGAACAATCTTATGGCACATACTATGTATAACAAAACCCATTTTCAAATTGACTTATTGCGGGTAAAAAGCTGTGTGTGATGATATAGTGCACATAAAAATTAAATGATCATGTACTGAATTTAAAAAAAAATGTATATTGCATTTTCAACTCTACTGATGGTTTTGTCACAAGAAATGTGTATTATATAGTAATGGGCCCACTCTGGTCTTTACACATGAGCTCTAGCCAACAGCTCACAGATACAGTCTAGCCAACAGCTCACAGATACAGTCTAGCCAACAGCTCACAGATACAGTCTAGCCAACAGCTCACAGACACAGTCTAGCCAACAGCTCACAGACGCAGTCTAGCCAACAGCTCACAGACGCAGTCTAGCCAACAGCTCACAGACGCAGTCTAGCCAACAGCTCACAGACGCAGTCTAGCCAACAGCTCACAGACGCAGTCTAGCCAACAGCTCACAGACGCAGTCTAGCCAACAGCTCGCAGACGCAGTCTAGCCAACAGCTCGCAGATACAGTCTAGCCAACAGCTCGCAGATACAGTCTAGCCAACAGCTCACAGATACAGTCTAGCCAACAGCTCACAGATACAGTCTAGCCAACAGCTCACAGACGCAGTCTAGCCAACAGCTCGCAGACGCAGTCTAGCCAACAGCTCGCAGACGCAGTCTAGCCAACAGCTCGCAGATGCAGTCTAGCCAACAGCTCGCAGATACAGTCTAGCCAACAGCTCGCAGATACAGTCTAGCCAACAGCTCGCAGATACAGTCTAGCCAACAGCTCGCAGATACAGTCTAGCCAACAGCTCGCAGATACAGTCTAGCCAACAGCTCGCAGATAGTCTAGCCAACAGCTCGCAGATACAGTCTAGCCAACAGCTCACAGATACAGTCTAGCCAACAGCTCACAGATACAGTCTAGCCAACAGCTCACAGATACAGTCTAGCCAACAGCTCACAGATATAGTCGAGCCAACAGCTGCTATTATATCAATATGATGCCTATTATATCAATATTTGCACATAAAGGTGTTGTTTAGAGCCATTTCATGCATTATTAATTTTACAGACACAAAAAGATCCCACCATGTCCAAATAACATGATTATTTATTCAATTGAACCGAAGCTTTCTGTTTCCTGTTTCCACAACTGTCATGATTTTGGCCACCTAATGCATAGTTATAGTGGATCAGCCTGTTCAGCTGGTTCACCCAGAAGGCAGCCAGCCTCAAACAGAAGGATTTACAAATCACTGCCTGGCTCTGTCTCAGTGACTACTGACTACCTAGAGACAACATGATTAGAGAGCAACAAACCCAAAATAAATAGAAGAGTAAAATCCTCAATGACATATTTGACATTCATACAAATATTTGACCCAGATCTGTCTGGTTTTACCTGCACAACAGCCTTACAAGATCTTAAAAAGCTGAAAAACTGATCTCAATCTCTCATGACATATGGTGTCTATAGATGACATGTATCACACTGTTATTTTCATCAGCTGGCATGATACACGTGACCAACACATGCTACAGTTCCATACTGTGTAGGTAGAGAACCATCCACTTAGTTTAAACTCCATCCAGGTCAGAGCATTTCAATAGTAACAGCAATGTGTCATTTGTCAGTAAAGAACCAAGGGTGCCCTCAGAGGTAATTTGGCTTCAGGGTACACCTTACAGCCAGCCAGGACACTCCAAACACTCCAAGGATCCAAGGAATGTCATAAAGACATGTGTCTGAGTTTCTACAGGTCCGTGTTAAGACGTAAATATCTGCACAGATGAGATGTATAGGGCGTGGGGAGTACAGCGCTTGTAGTCCTAAAACCTGGAAATGAGTGGCCTCTGGTTTGTTCAGCCATCCCTACAGGAAAAATGAATAGGAAAGGAATAGGGTTTTGGAATAAATGCCAAAACTAAGGTCTGAGGTTAACACAGGCTTAAGAGATATATGTTTTGTTCTATGAGATAATAGCAGTCAGTTAACATGACCTTTATGAATTATGAAGCCTTTGTGCTTTTTTTATTACATAAGTTCTTCAAAATTCACAAAAAGTGATGAAGATGATCTCCTAGAACAAAACGTATAAGATCTCCTAAGCCTGTGTTTACCACAGACCTTCTTTTCTGGGTTTATCCCAAAACCCTACAAAAACGCCATTCATTTCCCCCATAGGCTTTGTCCAACGAACCAATAGCAGAGTTAGTGCTTACAAAAACTCACCATTACTATTTCTCTCTATGGATGTAACGTGAAGAGGCTCAGTTCCCTGCGCCGTTTCTCGGAGCTAAAAACAACACAGATGTTCTCAGTAGCGTGACCACAGCGCTTTGAGTGGACTGACTGAGCTCACAAGAGCTGTGCCCTTCACTCTGAAGGCTCACTTCACCTGTCTGTGAGAACAAGGTAACTCTCTAAAGACACACAGTGTTACACGCTAATGCACATCCAGACTTAAGAGCTAATCGACTAGGTCGGAATGTTCTGAGTGTCTCTGTGCATTCCACTGGGTTGTCATCTCTGTTGTATGAAGACAATGGAAGTAGAATAATGATTCTCTTGGGTAGAGGTTCATTGACTAAATGGTTTGTGAAATCAATGCTAATTGACATTGCCAAATAAGTGGCAGACAGTGACATGACAAAAGCCCCACTGAGGCGTTATTCTTTTATGATTGAGAGGTTTCATGTCCAGTACTAGGCCAGATAAAGAGCCACAAAAGCAAAGCCGTCGTGACTGTGCACATTATCTGAGACTTCAGCACTTCTTACCATGTACAGTACCAGTCAAAGGTTTGGACACACCTACTCATTCAAGGGTTTTTCTTTATTTTTACTATTTTCTACATTGTAGAATAATAGTGAATACATCAAAACTATGAAATAACACATATGGAATCATGTCGTAACCAAAAAAGTGTTCTCAAATATATATTTATATTTGAGATTCTTTAATGTAGCCACCCTTTGCTTTGATGACAGCTTTGCACACTCTTGGCATTCTCTCAACCAGCTTAATGTGGTAGTCACCTGGAATGCATTTCAATTAACAGGTGTGCCTTGTTTAAAGTTAATATGTGGATTTTCTTTATTTCTTAATGCGTTTGAGCCAAATCAGTTTTATTGTGACAAGGTAGGGGTGGTATACAGAAGATAGCCTTATTTGGTGAAAGACCAAATCAAATCAAACTTGATTGGTCACATGCGCCGAATACAACAAGTGTAGACCTTACCGTGAAATGCTTACTTACAAGCCCTTAACCAACAGTGCAGTTCAAGAAGAGTTAAGAAAATATTTACCAAATAAACTAAAGTGAAAAACAATCAAAAAGTAACACAATAACATAACAATAACGGGGCTATATACAGGGGGTACCGAGTCAGTGTGCGGGGTTACAGGTTAGAGGTCATTTGTACATGTACAGTGCCTTGCAAAAGTATTCATCCCCCTTGGCGTTTTTCCTATTTTGGTGCATTACAACTTGTAATTTAAACAGATTTGGATTTGGATTTCATGTAATGGACAAATTGGTGAAGTGAAATTAAAAATATAAAACTTTGCTATAAACCCCTTTGCTATAAAGTCCCTAAATAAGATCTGGTGCAACCAATTACCTTCAGAAGTCACATAATTAGTTAAATAAAGTCCACCTGTGTGCAATCTAAGTGTCACATGATCTCAGTATATACGTACACCTGTTCTGAAAGGCCCCAGAGTCTGTAGCACCACAAATCAAGGGGAACCACAAAGCAAGCAGCACCATGAAGAACAAGGAGCTCTCCAAACAGGTCAAGTACAAAGTTGTGGAGAAGTACAGATCAGGGTTGGGCTATAAAAAAAATATCCAAATCTTTGACCATCCCACAGAGCACCATTAAATCCATTATGAATTTTTTTAAAGAATATGGCACCACAACAAACCTGCCAAGAGAGAGCCGCCCACCAGAACTCACGGACCAGGCAAGGAGGGCATTAATCAGAGAGGCAACAGAGACCAAATATAACCCTGAAGGAGCTGCAAAGCTCCACAGCGGAGATCGGTGTATCTGTCCATAGGACCACTTTAAGCCGTACACTCCACAGAGCTGGGCTTTACGGAAGAGTGGCCAGGAAAAAGCCATTGCTTAAAGAAAAAAATAAGCAAACACGTTTGGTGTTCGCCAAGAGGCATGTGGGAGACTCCCCAAACATATGGAAGGTACTCTGGTCAGATGAGACTAAAATGTAGCCTTTTGGCCATCAAGGAAAACTCTGTCTGGCGCAAACCCAACACCTCTTATCAACATGAGAACAGATTTCAAAGCACTTCATGGCTACCGAAGTAAGTGCTACTTGTGTAATTATTTTAGGCAGGTTACCTTCGCTTCCTTGAGCACAGAGACTTATTGTGGTCTGCTTGAAACATGTAGGTATTACTGACCCAGTCAGGAAGAGGTTGCAAATGTCAGTGAAGACATTAAGTCCCGGTAATCTATTTGTTACCGCGGCTTTGTGAATGTTGACCTGTTTAAAGGTCTTGCTCACAATGGCTACCGAGATCGTTATCACACAGTCATCCAGAACAGCTGGTGCTCTTGTGCATGCTTCAGTGTTGCTTGCCTCGAATCATGCATAAAAGGCATTTAGCTCGTCTGGTAGGCTCGCGTCACTGGGCAGCTCGCATCTGGGTTTCCCTTTGTAGTCCGTAATAGTTTTCAAGCCCTGCCACATCCGACGAGCGTCAGAGCCAGTGTAGTAGGTTTCAATCTTAATCCTGTATTGATGCTTTGCTTGTTGGATGGTTCATCTGAGGGAATAGCGGGATTTCTTATAGGCATCCCGCTCCTTGAAAGCGGCAGTTCTAGCCTTTAGCTTGATGCGGATGTTGCCTGTAATCCATGGCTTCTGGTTGGGAGATGTACGTACGATCACTGTGGGGATGGTGTTGTCGATGCATTTATCGATGAAGCCGATGACTGAGGTGGTATACTCCTCAATGCCATTGGATGAATCCCGGAACATATTCCAGTCTGTGCTAGCAAAACAGCCCTCTAACGTAGCATCCGCCCCCCGTCTGACCACTTCCATATTGAGCAAGTTACTGGTACTTCCTGCTTTAGTTTTTGCTTGTAAGTAGGAATCATATCATATCCACTCATATGTCAAATGGAGGATGGGGGTGAGCTTTGTATGCATCTCTGTGTGTGGAGTAAAGGTGGTATAGAGTTGTTTCCCCCTCTGGTTGCACATGTGACATGCTGGTAAAAATGTGATAAAACTGATGTAAGTTTGCCTGCATTAAAGTCCCCGGCCACTAGAATCGGCGCTCCTGGGTGAGCATTTTCTTGTTTGCTTATGGCCTTATAGAGTTGGTTGAGTGCGTTCTTAGTGCCAGCATCGGTCTGTAGTGGTAAATAGACGGCTACGAATAATATAGATGAGGTCTCTCTTGGTAGATAGTGTGGTCTACAGCTTATCATAAGGTACTCTACCTCAGCGAGCAATACCGCGAGACCTCTTTAAATATTAGACATCGCACACCAGCTGCTAATGACAAAAAGACACACACCCCCACTCCTCGTCTTAACACACGTAGCTTCTCTGTTCTGCCGGTGTATTGAAAATCCCTCCAGCTCTATATTGTCCGTGTCGTTGTTCAGCCACAACTCTGTGAAACATTGGATGTTACAGTTCTTAATGTCCCGTTGGTAGGATAATCGTAATCGTAGGTCATCCATTTTATTTTCCAATAACTGCATAACTTCTTCCACCAAGTAGAATTAATGGCAACAGAAGTTTAGTCGCTCACCTACGGATTCTTAAAAGGCACCCTGATCTGCGTCCTCTTTTTCTCTGTCTTATCTTCACGCAAATAACGTGGATCTGGGCCTGTTCCCGGGAGAGCATTATATCATTCTTGTCGGACTCGTTAAAGGAAAAAACTTCTTCCAGTCCGTGGTGAGTAATCCCATTTCTGATTTTCGGCCATAATAGACGGTAGCAGCAACATGATGTACAAAATAAGTTTAAAAAATAAGTTACAAACAACGGGGAAAAAATGAACAAAATAGCACAATTGATTACGGCCATGTAAAACGTCAGCCATCCTCTTCGGCAAAATTTTCCATCAAGTCCATATTATGGCAAGAACAGCTCAAATAAGCAAAGAGAAACAACAGTCCATCATACTTTGAAGACACGAAGGTCAGTCAATGCGGAAATTTTTAAGAACGTTGAAAGTTTCTTCAAGTGCAGATGCAAAAACCATCAAGCGCTATGATGAAACTGTCTCTCATGGAGGACCGCCACAGAAAAGGAAGACTCAGAGTTACCGCTGCTGCAGAGGATAAGTTCATCAGAGTTACCATCCTTAGAAATTGCAGCCCAAATAAATGCATCACAGAGTGACACACACATCTCAACACCAACTGTTCAGAGGAGGACGTGAATTGCTGCAAAGAAACCACTACTAATGACACCAATAATAAGAAGAGATTCGCTTGGGCCAAGAAACACAAGCAATCGACATTAGACTGATGGAAATCTGTCCTTTGGTCTGATGAGTTCAAATTTGAGATTTTTGGTTCTAACCGCAGTGTCTTTGTGGGACGCAGAGTAGGTGAACGGATGATTTCTGCATGTGTGGTTCCCACCGTGAAGCATGGAGGAGGTGGTGTGATGGTGCTTTGCTGTTGACACTGTCACTGATTTATTTAGAATTCAAGGCACACTTAACCAGAAAGGCTACCATAGTTTTCTGCATGCCATCTCATCTGTTTATTTTGCGCTTAGTGGGACTATCATTTGTTTCTCAACAGGGCAATGACCCAACACACCTCCAGACTGTCTAAGGGCTAATTGATCAATAATTACTATTATTTTTTTTCACCTTTATTTAACCAAGTAAACTAGTTGAGAACAAGTTCTCATTTACAACTGCGACCTGGCCAAGATAAAGCAAAGCAGTGCAACACAAACAACAACACAGAGCTACACATGGACTAAACAAGCGTACAGTTAATAACACAAAAGAAAAAAAGAAAGTCTATACACAGTGCGTCAAAATGGCGTGAGGAGGTAAGGCAATAAATAGGCCATAGTAGGGAACTAATTACAATTGAGCAAACTAACACTGGAGTGATAGATGAGCAGATGGTGATGTGCAAGTAGAAATATTGGTATGCAAAAGAGCAGAAAAGTAAATAAAAACAATATGGGGATGAGGTAGGTAGATTGGGTGGGCTATTTACAGATGGTCTATGTACAGCTGCAGCGATCGGTTAGCTGCTCAGATAGCTGATGTTTAAAATTAGTGAGGGAAATGTAAATCTCCAGCTTCAGTGATTTTTGCAATTTGTTCCAGTCATTGGCAGCAGAGAACTGGAAGGAAAGGCAGCCAAAGGAGGTGTTGGGTTTGGGGATGACCAGTGAAA
Source organism: Oncorhynchus nerka (assembly GCF_034236695.1). Taxonomy (NCBI): domain Eukaryota; kingdom Metazoa; phylum Chordata; class Actinopteri; order Salmoniformes; family Salmonidae; genus Oncorhynchus; species Oncorhynchus nerka. Next base: position 28,682,083 of record NC_088396.1, on the reverse strand, counting down.
TATACCTGCTGGAGTTCGTGTACCGGTGGGTGTTGCTATCGTGACCAGTGAGCTGAGAGAAGGCGGAGCTTTAGCAAAGACTTATAGATGACCTGGAGCCACGAAAATGTAGCGAGGGCCAGCCGACAAGAGCATACAGGTCGCACTGGTGGGTGGTATAAGGGGCTTTGGTGACAAAACAGATGGCATTGTGATAGACTGCATCCAATTTGCTGAGTAGGGTGTTGGAGGCTATTTTGTAAATGACATTGCCGAAGTCGAGGATCGGTAGGATAGTCAGTTTTACAAGGGTATGTTTGGCGGCGTGAGTGAAGGAGGCTTTGTTACGAAATAGGAAGCCAATTCTAGATTTAATTTTGGATCGGAGACGTTTAATATGAGTCTGGAAGGAGAGTTTACAGTCTAACCAGACACCTAGGTATTTGTAGTTGTCCACATATTCTAAGTCAGAATCGTCCAGAGTAGTGATGCTAGTCGGGCAGGCGGGTGCAGGCAGCGAACGGGTGAAAAGCATGCATTTGGTTTTACTAGCGTTTAAGAGCAGTTGGAGGCCACGGAAGGAGTGTTGTATGGCATTGAAGCTCGTTTGGAGGTTAGTTAACACGGTGTCCAAAGAACGTCCAGATGTATACAGAATGGTGTCGTCTGCGTAGAGGTGGATCAGGGAAGCACCCACAGCAAGAGCGACATCGTTGATATATACAGAGAAAAGAGTCGGCCCGAGAACTGAACCCTGTGGTACCCCCATAGAGACTGCCGGAGATCTGGACAACAGGCTCTCCGATTTGACACACTGAACTCTGTCTGAGAAGAAGTTGGTGAACAAGGCAAGGCAAGGCAAGGCAGTCATTTGAGAAACCAAGGCTATTGAGTCTGCCGATAAGAATGCGGTGATTGACAGAATCGAAAGCCTTGGCCACGTCGATGAAGACGGCTGCACAGTACTGTCTTTTATCGATGGCGGTTATGATATCATTTAGGACCTTGAGCGTGGCTGAGGTGCACCAGTGACCAGCTCGGTAACCGGATTGCACAGCGGAGAAGGTATGGTGGGATTCGAAATGGTCAGTGATCTGTTTATTATCTTGGCTTTTGAAGACTTTAGAAAGGCAGGGCATGGATATAAGTCTATAACAGTTTGGTTCTAGAGTGTCACCCCCTTTGAAGAGGGGGATGACCACAGCAGCTTTCCAATCTTTAGGGATCTCGGACGATACGAAAGAGGTTGAACAGGCTGGTAATAGGGGTTGCAACAATGGCAGTGGATAAATTTAAAAAGAGAGGGTCCAGATTGTCTAGCAGCTGATTTGTACGGGTCCAGGATTTGCAGAACATCTGTTATCTGGATTTGGGTGAAGGAGAAGCTGGGGAGGCTTGGTCAAGTAGCTGCGGGGGGTGCGGAGCTGTTGGCCAGGGTTGGGGTAGACAGGAGGAAAGCATGGCCAGCCGTAGAGTAATGCTTATTGAAATTCTTGATTATCGTGGATTTATCGGTGGTGACAGTGTTACCTAGCCTCAGTGCAGTGGGCAGGAGTGGGGAGGTACTCTTGTTCTCCATGGACTTTACAGTGTCCCAAAACGTTTTGGAGTTAGAGCTACAGGATGCAAATTTCTGTTTGAAAAAGCTAGCCTTTGCTTTCCTAACTGACTGTGTGTATTGGTTCCTGACTTCCCAATTAGAGTGATGAGTGCTGCACCAGATGTCCTGGCCTCCACAATCATCCGACCTCAACCCAATTGAGATGGTTTGGGATGAGTTGGACCGCAGAGTAAAGGAAAAGCAGCCAACAAGTGCTCAGCATATGTGGGAACTCCTTCAAGACTGTTGGAAAAGCATTCCAGGTAAAGCTGGTTGAGAGAATGCCAAGAGTGTGCAAAGCTGTCATCAAGGCAAAGGGTGGCTACTTTGAAGATTCTTAAATATTAAATATATTTTGATTTGTTTAACACATTTTTGGTTACTACATGACTCCATGTGTTATTTCATAGTTTTGATGTATTCACTATTATTCTACAATGTAGAAAATAGTAAAAATAAAGAAAATCCCTTGAATTATTAAGTGTGTCAAAACATTTGACTGGTACTATAATTCTGATCTTGGTTTTCTTGTTTAAATGAAGTGGGAACATCAACAATAATTAGTGCTTTCTCTGGGAAACTCCTTGCAAAAATAGCTTTCTTTCTTCTGATATGGATGACCATGATAGGGAAGTGTCCGTGTCACTTCATGAAAAATCTTTATAGTCACTTTTCACATCATACAGTCTAGGGTTCACAACAATAAATACTTCACTTTCCAAATCAAATTCATTTATGAAGCTCTTTTCACATCAGCAGATGTCACAAAGTGCTTATACAGAATCCAGCCTAAAACCCCAAAGAGCAAGCAACTCAAAGGTAGAAACAAGGTTGCTAGGAAAAACTCCCTAGAAAGGCAGAAACCTAGGAAGAAACCTGGAGAGGAACCAGACGCTGAGGGGTGGCCAATCCTCTTCTCTGAGAGCTATTTTTTTTCTTCTTTTACCATTATTTCACTAGGCAAGTCAGTTAAGAACAAATTCTTATTTACAATGATGGCCTACCCCGGCAAAACCCTAACCCGGACGACGCTGAGCCAATTGTGCACTGCCAATCACGGCCGGTTGTGATACAGCCTGGAATCGAACCAGTATGTAGTGACATCTCTAGCACTAGATGCAGTGCCTTAGACCGCTGCGCTACTCGGGAGCCCAATGGCAATGGTCTATTTGCATATAGGCCTACCGCAGCTCTGATTGGTTATGCCACACTGGTCTGTGTAGAGTACAGGCATTTCAATGCAATAGAATCCTACTCCAATGCGTTTTGCCTACAACAAAATCTCTTGCATAGTTTGTTTTGTTTCGGTATGTTGCATTGAAAGTGGCTAAAATTACGTTGATTCGATCATAATTCCCACAGTAAAGGAAAACATTGATAGTGTGTACTAATGGGGAAAACTCTAGAAAGTTGAGTTTAGTTCAATCTCCTGCTTATCTGCCAGGGCTGATATTTCTTCTACACGGAAGTCCCAGGAAGCTGCGAGCCCATGCGCAGTTTAGAGTGAACATTGCCTAGTGCCTCGCTTTGTTATGTTAGAATTTGGAAAAACAGGGTGGTTGAAAACAATATGGTGGTTGTGTATGAGGAGTTTCACTCGTCCAGCACTCTCACACCATCAATGCAAATGCAATTGAAAATCAAATCAAACACTTCATGAGAGCCCCGGCATTCAGAGTTTGAGCGGAATAAGATCACCTGTTGAGCAGCAAGAGCCAGCTCCTCATAGTTTATTGACGCATTGAATAAGTGTTCCTGTTGTGCATTTCTATATGCTATGCTATGCAATTGCGTTACAAAAAGGCGTTTTGATGGCCTCTATTAAAAAGAGGAGGATCCCATCAGCTTTCTATAGGCAAAGCATACTATATTAATTTCTCAAATTTCCATATATAAAGCACATTACTTCGCTTTACAATTGGAGTAGCCTACCTGGCTGAACCACAGGAAAAGCATCTTCCATTTGCTATTCAAGTGCATACGGATGACATACCAGGCATACCATCACCGCCTGGTACGGCAACTGCTCCGCCCACAACTGCCCACAAGGCTCTCCAGAGGGTAGTGAGGTCTGCACAACGCATCACCGGGGGCAAACTACCTGCCCTCCAAGACACCTACACCACCCGATGTCACAGGAAGGCCAAAAAGATCATCACGAACAACAACCACCTGAGCCACTGCCTGTTCACCCCGCTATCATCCAGAAGGCGAGGTCAGTACAGGTGCATCAAAGCGGGGACCGAGAGACTGAAAAGCAGCTTCTATCTCAAGGCCATCAGACTGTTAAACAGCCATCACTAACATTGAGGGGCTGCTGCCAACATACTGACTCAACTCTAGCCACTTTAATAATGGAAGAATTGATGTAATAAATGTATCACTAGCCACTTTATATAATGTTTACATACCCTACATTACTCATCTCATATGTATATACTGTACTCTATACCATCTACTGCATCTTGCCTAAGCCGTTCGGCCATCACTCATTCATATATTTTTATGTCCATATTCGAATTCATTCCTTTAGACTTGTGTGTATAAGGTAGGTTGTTGTGAAATTGCTAGGTTAGATTACTTGTTAGATATTACTGCATGGTCAGAACTAGAAGCACAAGCATTTCGCTACACTCTCATTAACATCTGCTAACCAAGTGACAAATAAAATTTGATTTGGAACCTGCTCATGTTCCGATAGACGGTTGATAATGGGCCATTCTAATTCAAAACTAATTTCAACATATTGTTTAGTATATATAAAGACAAGATCAAATTCAGAATAGTCTGAATGTCTAGCCCATAGGCCTATATATTTTGCTAAGGTTTGTATCACAACTAAAGTGGCCAAATAACTCCAAATGTAGCTTACAGGCCCAAGTCCCCTGGAACATGGATGGAGAGTCCATAGCCTACAGAGCCTACTGAACATGGAACATGGATGGAGAGCCCATAGCCTACAGAGCCTACTGAACATGGAACATGGATGGAGAGCCCATAGCCTACAGAGCCTACTGAACATGGAACATGGATGGAGAGCCCATAGCCTACAGAGCCTAATGAACATGGAACATGGATGGAGAGCCCATAGCCTACAGAGCCTACTGAACATGGAACATGGATGGAGAGCCCATAGCCTACAGAGCCTACTGAACATGGAACATGGATGGAGAGCCCATAGCCTACAGAGCCTACTGAACATGGAACATGGATGGAGAGCCCACTGAACATGGAACATGGATGGAGAGCACATAGCCTACAGAGCCTACTGAACATGGAACATGGATGGAGAGCCCATAGCCTACAGAGCCTACTGAACATGGAACATGGATGGAGAGCCCACTGAACATGGAACATGGATGGAGAGCCCATAGCCTACAGAGCCTACTGAACATGGAACATGGATGGAGAGCCCACTGAACATGGAACATGGATGGAGAGCCCATAGCCTACAGAGCCTACTGAACATGGATCATGGATGGAGAGCCCATAGCCTACAGAGCCTACTGAACATGGAACATGGATGGAGAGCCCACTGAACATGGAACATGGATGGAGAGCCCATAGCCTACAGAGCCTACTGAACATGGAACATGGATGGAGAGCCCATAGCCTACAGAGCCTACTGAACATGGAACATGGATGGAGAGCCCATAGCCTACAGAGCCTACTGAACATGGAACATGGATGGAGAGCCCACAGCCTACTGAACATGGAACATGGATGGAGAGCCCATAGCCTACAGAGCCTACTGAACATGGAACATGGATGGAGAGCCCATAGCCTACAGAGCCTACTGAACATGGAACATGGATGGAGAGCCCATAGCCTACAGAGCCTACTGAACATGGAACATGGATGGAGAGCCCATAGCCTACAGAGCCTACTGAACATGGAACATGGATGGAGAGCCCACTGAACATGGAACATGGATGGAGAGCCCATAGCCTACAGAGCCTACTGAACATGGAACATGGATGGAGAGCCCACTGAACATGGAACATGGATGGAGAGCCCATAGCCTACAGAGCCTACTGAACATGGAACATGGATGGAGAGCCCATAGCCTACAGAGCCTACTGAACATGGAACATGGATGGAGAGCCCACTGAACATGGAACATGGATGGAGAGCCCATAGCCTACAGAGCCTACTGAACATGGAACATGGATGGAGAGCCCATAGCCTACAGAGCCTACTGAACATGGAACATGGATGGAGAGCCCACAGCCTACTGAACATGGAACATGGATGGAGAGCCCATAGCCTACAGAGCCTACTGAACATGGAACATGGATGGAGAGCCCATAGCCTACAGAGCCTACTGAACATGGAACATGGATGGAGAGCCCATAGCCTACAGAGCCTACTGAACATGGAACATGGATGGAGAGCCCATAGCCTACAGAGCCTACTGAACATGGAACATGGATGGAGAGCCCACAGCCTACTGAACATGGAACATGGATGGAGAGCCCATAGCCTACAGAGCCTACTGAACATGGAACATGGATGGAGAGCCCATAGCCTACAGAGCCTACTGAACATGGAACATGGATGGAGAGCCCACTAGCCTGGAGAGCCCATAGCCTACACAGAGCCTACTGAACATGGAACATGGATGGAGAGCCCATAGCCTACAGAGCCCACTGAACATGGAACATGGATGGAGAGCCCACTGAACATGGAACATGGATGGAGAGCCCATAGCCTACAGAGCCTACTGAACATGGAACATGGATGGAGAGCCCATAGCCTACAGAGCCTACTGAACATGGAACATGGATGGAGAGCCCATAGCCTACAGAGCCTACTGAACATGGAACATGGATGGAGCCCATAGCCTACAGAGCCTACTGAACATGGAACATGGATGGAGAGCCCACTGAACATGGAACATGGATGGAGAGCCCATAGCCTACAGAGCCTACTGAACATGGAACATGGATGGAGAGCCCATAGCCTACAGAGCCTACTGAACATGGAACATGGATGGAGAGCCCATAGCCTAACAGAGCCTACTGAACATGGAACATGGATGGAGAGCCCATAGCCTACAGAGCCTACTGAACATGGAACATGGATGGAGAGCCTACTGAACATGGAACATGGATGGAGCCCAGCCCATAGCCTACAGAGCCTACTGAACATGGAACATGGATGGAGAGCCCATAGCCTACAGAGCCTACTGAACATGGAACATGGATGGAGAGCCCACACTGAACATGGAACATGGATGGAGAGCCCATAGCCTACAGAGCCTACTGAACATGGAACATGGATGGATGGAGCCCATAGCCTACAGAGCCTACTGAACATGGAACATGGATGGAGAGCCCATAGCCTACAGAGCCTACTGAACATGGAACATGGATGGAGAGCCCTACTGAACATGGAACATGGATGGAGAGCCTACTGAACATGGAACCTATGAACATGGAACATGGATGGAGAGCCCATAGCCTACAGAGCCTACTGAACATGGAACATGGATGGAGAGCCCACTGAACATGGAACATGGATGGAGAGCCCATAGCCTACAGAGCCTACTGAACATGGAACATGGATGGAGAGCCCACCTGAGAGCCTACTGAACATGGAACATGGATGGAGAGCCCATGGATGCCTACAGAGCCTACTGAACATGGAACATGGAAGAGCCTACTGAACATGGAACATGGATGGAGAGCCCATAGCCTACAGAGCCTACTGAACATGGAACATGGATGGAGAGCCCATAGCCTACAGAGCCTACTGAACATGGAACATGGATGGAGAGCCCACATGGATGGAGAGCCCACGAACATGGAACATGGATGGAGAGCCCATAGCCTACAGAGCCTACTGAACATGGAACATGGATGGAGAGCCCATAGCCTACAGAGCCTACTGAACATGGAACATGGATGGAGAGCCCACTGAACATGGAACATGGGATGGAGAGCCCACTGAACATGGAACATGGATGGAGAGCCCATAGCCTACAGAGCCTACTGAACATGGAACATGGATGGATGGAGAGCCCATAGCCTACAGAGCCTACTGAACATGGAACATGGATGGAGAGCCCATAGCCTGGAACAGAGCCTACTGAACATGGAACATGGATGGAGAGCCCATAGCCTACAGAACATGGAACATGGATGGAGAGCCCATAGCCTACAGAGCCTACTGAACATGGAACATGGATGGAGAGCCCACTGAACATGGAACATGGATGGAGAGCCCAGAGCCTACAGAGCCTACTGAACATGGAACATGGATGGAGAGCCCATAGCCTACAGAGCCTAACTGGAACATGGAACATGGAACATGGATGGAGAGCCCATAGCCTACAGAGCCTACTGAACATGGAACATGGATGGAGAGCCCACTGGAACATGGAACATGGATGGAGAGCCCACCTGAGCCTACTGAACATGGAACATGGATGGAGAGCCCATAGCCTACAGAGCCTACTGAACATGGAACATGGATGGAGAGCCCATAGCCTACAGAGCCTACTGAACATGGAACATGGATGGAGAGCCCACAGCCTACTGAACATGGAACATGGATGGAGAGCCCATAGCCTACAGAGCCTACTGAACATGGAACATGGATGGAGAGCCCATAGCCTACAGAGCCTACTGAACATGGAACATGGATGGAGAGCCCATAGCCTACAGAGCCTACTGAACATGGAACATGGATGGACATGGAACATGGAGGAGCCCATAGCCTACAGAGCCTACTGAACATGGAACATGGATGGAGAGCCCATAGCCTACAGAGCCTACTGAACATGGAACATGGATGATAGCCTACAGAGCCTACTGAACATGGAACATGGATGGAGAGCCCATAGCCTACAGAGCCTACTGAACATGGAACATGGATGGAGAGCCCATAGCCTGAGCCTACTGAACATGGAACATGGATGGAGAGCCCATAGCCTACAGAGCCTACTGAACATGGAACATGGATGGAGAGCCCATAGCCTACAGAGCCTACTGAACATGGAACATGGATGGAGAGCCCACTGAACATGGAACATGGATGGAGAGCCCACTGAACATGGAACATGGATGGAGAGCCCATAGCCTACAGAGCCTACTGAACATGGAACATGGATGGAGAGCCCATAGCCTACAGAGCCTACTGAACATGGAACATGGATGGAGAGCCCATAGCATGGATGGAGAGCCCATAGCAGAGCCTACTGAACATGGATGGAGAGCCCATGGATGAACATGGAACATGGATGGAGAGCCCACCTGAGCCTACAACATGGAACATGGATGGAGAGCCCATAGCCTACAGAGCCTACTGAACATGGAACATGGATGGAGAGCCCATAGCCTACAGAGCCTACTGAACATGGAACATGGATGGAGAGCCCACTGAACATGGAACATGGATGGAGAGCCCATAGCCTACAGAGCCTACTGAACATGGAACATGGATGGAGAGCCCATAGCCTACAGAGCCTACTGAACATGGAACATGGATGGAGAGCCCACTGAACATGGAACATGGATGGAGAGCCCATAGCCTACAGAGCCTACTGAACATGGAACATGGATGGAGAGCCCATAGAGAGCCCATAGCCTACAGAGCCTACATGGAACATGGAACATGGATGGCCTACTGAACATGGAACATGGATGGAGAGCCCATAGCCTACAGAGCCTACTGAACATGGAACATGGATGGAGAGCCCACCTACAGAGCCTACTGAACATGGAACATGGATGGAGAGCCCATAGCCTACAGAGCCTACTGGAACATGGATGGAGAGCCCATGGATGGAGAGCCCATAGCCTACAGAGCCTACTGAACATGGAACATGGATGGAGAGCCCATAGCCTACAGAGCCTACTGAACATGGAACATGGATGGAGAGCCCATAGCCTACTGAACATGGAACATGGATGGAGAGCCCATAGCCTACAGAGCCTACTGAACATGGAACATGGATGGAGAGCCCATAGCCTGGAACAGAGCCTACTGAACATGGAACATGGATGGAGAGCCCATAGCCTACAGAGCCTACTGAACATGGAACATGGATGGAGAGCCCATAGCCTACAGAGCCTACTGAACATGGAACATGGATGGAGAGCCCATAGCCTACAGAGCCTACTGAACATGGAACATGGATGGAGAGCCCATAGCCTACAGAGCCTACTGAACATGGAACATGGATGGAGAGCCCACCTGAACATGGAACATGGATGGAGAGCCCATAGCCTACAGAGCCTACTGAACATGGAACATGGATGGAGAGCCCATAGCCTACAGAGCCTACTGAACATGGAACATGGATGGAGAGCCCATAGCCTACAGAGCCTACTGAACATGGAACATGGATGGAACATGGATGCCCATAGCCTACAGAGCCTACTGAACATGGAACATGGATGGAGAGCCCATAGCCTACAGAGCCTACTGAACATGGAACATGGATGGAGAGCCCACTGAACATGGAACATGGACATGGATGGAGAGCCCATAGCCTACAGAGCCTACTGAACATGGAACATGGATGGAGAGCCCATAGCCTACAGAGCCTACTGAACATGGAACATGGATGGAGAGCCCATAGCCTACAGAGCCTACTGAACATGGAACATGGATGGAGAGCCCACCTGAGAGCCTACTGGAACATGGATGGAGAGCCCATAGCCTACAGAGCCTACTGAACATGGAACATGGATGGAGAGCCCATAGCCTACAGAGCCTACTGAACATGGAACATGGATGGAGAGCCCATAGCCTGGAACAGAGCCTACTGAACATGGAACATGGATGGAGAGCCCATAGCCTACAGAGCCTACTGAACATGGAACATGGATGGAGAGCCCATAGCCTACAGAGCCTACTGAACATGGAACATGGATGGAGAGCCCATGGATGGAACATGGATGGAGAGCCCACCTGAGCCTACATGGAACATGGATGGAGAGCCCATAGCCTACAGAGCCTACTGAACATGGAACATGGATGGAGAGCCCACTGAGCCTAACATGGAGAGCCTACTGAACATGGAACATGGATGGAGAGCCCACTGAACATGGATGGAGAGCCCATAGCCTACAGAGCCTACTGAACATGGAACATGGATGGAGAGCCCATAGCCTACAGAGCCTACTGAACATGGAACATGGATGGAGAGCCCATAGCCTACAGAGCCTACTGAACATGGAACATGGATGGAGAGCCCACTGAACATGGAACATGGATGGAGAGCCCATAGCCTACAGAGCCTACTGAACATGGAACATGGATGGAGAGCCCATAGCCTACAGAGCCTACTGAACATGGAACATGGATGGAGAGCCCACTGAACATGGAACATGGATGGAGAGCCCATAGCCTACAGAGCCTACTGAACATGGAACATGGATGGAGAGCCCATAGCCTACAGAGCCTACTGAACATGGAACATGGATGGAGAGCCCACTGAACATGGAACATGGATGGAGAGCCCATAGCCTACAGAGCCTACTGAACATGGAACATGGATGGATAGCCTACAGAGCCTACTGAACATGGAACATGGATGGAGAGCCCACAGAGCCTACTGAACATGGAACATGGATGGAGAGCCTACTGAACATGGAACATGGATGGAGAGCCCATAGCCTACAGAGCCTACTGAACATGGAACATGGATGGAGAGCCCATAGCCTACAGAGCCTACTGAACATGGAACATGGATGGAGAGCCCATAGCCTATGAGCCTACTGAACATGGAACATGGATGGAGAGCCCATAGCCTACAGAGCCTGAACATGGAACATGGATGGACCCATGGAACATGGAACATGGATGGAGAGCCCATAGCCTACAGAGCCTACTGAACATGGAACATGGATGGAGAGCCCATAGCCTACAGAGCCTACTGAACATGGAACATGGATGGAGAGCCCATAGCCTACAGAGCCTACTGAACATGGAACATGGATGGAGAGCCCATAGCCTACAGAGCCTACTGAACATGGAACATGGATGGAGAGCCCATGGATGGAGAGCCCATAGCCTACAGAGCCTACTGAACATGGAACATGGATGGAGAGCCCATAGCCTACAGAGCCTACTGAACATGGAACATGGATGGAGAGCCCATGGCCTACAGAGCCTACTGAACATGGAACATGGATGGAGAGCCCATAGCCTACAGAGCCTACTGAACATGGAACATGGATGGAGAGCCCATAGCCTACAGAGCCTACTGAACATGGAACATGGATGGAGAGCCCATAGCCTGGACAGAGCCTACTGAACATGGAACATGGATGGAGAGCCCATAGCCTACAGAGCCTACTGAACATGGAACATGGATGGAGAGCCCATAGCCTACAGAGCCTACTGAACATGGAACATGGATGGAGAGCCTACAGAGCCTACTGAACATGGAACATGGATGGAGAGCCCATAGCCTACAGAGCCTACTGAACATGGAACATGGATGGAGAGCCCATAGCCTACAGAGCCTACTGAACATGGAACATGGATGGAGAGCCCATAGCCTACTGAGCCTATGGAACATGGAACATGGATGGAGAGCCCACTAGCCTGGAGAGCCTACTGAACATGGAACATGGATGGAGAGAGCCCAGAGCCTACTGAACATGGAACATGGATGGAGAGCCCATACAGAGCCTACTGAACATGGAACATGGATGGAGAGCCTACTGAACATGGAACATGGATGGAGAGCCCATAGCCTACAGAGCCTACTGAACATGGAACATGGATGGAGAGCCCATAGCCTACAGAGCCTACTGAACATGGAACATGGATGGAGAGCCTACAGAGCCTACTGAACATGGAACATGGATGGAGAGCCCATAGCCTACAGAGCCTACTGAACATGGAACATGGATGGAGAGCCCATAGCCTACAGAGCCTACTGAACATGGAACATGGATGGAGAGCCCATAGCCTAGAGCCTACTGAACATGGAACATGGATGGAGAGCCCAGAGCCTACTGAACATGGAACATGGATGGAGAGCCCATAGCCTACAGAGCCTACTGAACATGGAACATGGATGGAGAGCCCATAGCCTACAGAGCCTACTGAACATGGAACATGGATGGAGAGCCCATAGCCTACAGAGCCTACTGAACATGGAACATGGATGGAGAGCCCATAGCCTACAGAGCCTACTGAACATGGATGGAGAGCCCATGGAGCCTGGAACATGGAACATGGATGGAGAGCCCATAGCCTACAGAGCCTACTGAACATGGAACATGGATGGAGAGCCCATAGCCTACAGAGCCTACTGAACATGGAACATGGATGGAGAGCCCATAGCCTGGACCCAGAGCCTACTGAACATGGAACATGGATGGATGAGCCCATAGCCTACAGAGCCTACTGAACATGGAACATGGATGGAGAGCCCATAGCCTACAGAGCCTACTGAACATGGAACATGGATGGAGAGCCCATAGCCTACAGAGCCTACTGAACATGGAACATGGATGGAGAGCCCATAGCCTGAGCCTACTGAACATGGAACATGGATGGAGAGCCCATAGCCTACAGAGCCTACTGAACATGGAACATGGATGGAGAGCCCACTGAACATGGAACATGGATGGAGAGCCCATAGCCTACAGAGCCTACTGAACATGGAACATGGATGGAGAGCCCATAGCCTACAGAGCCTACTGAACATGGAACATGGATGGAGAGCCCATAGCAGAGCCTACTGAACATGGAACATGGATGGAGAGCCCATAGCCTACAGAGCCTACTGAACATGGAACATGGATGGAGAGCCCATAGCCTACAGAGCCTACTGAACATGGAACATGGATGGAGAGCCCATAGCCTACAGAGCCTACTGAACATGGAACATGGATGGAGAGCCCATAGCCTACAGAGCCTACTGAACATGGAACATGGATGGAGAGCCCATAGCCTGAGCCTATGGAACATGGAACATGAGCCTACTGAACATGGAACATGGATGGAGAGCCCATAGCCTACAGAGCCTACTGAACATGGAACATGGATGGAGAGCCCACCTACAGAGCATGAACATGGAACATGGAGGAGAGCCCATAGCCTACAGAGCCTACTGAACATGGAACATGGATGGAGAGCCCATAGCCTACAGAGCCTACTGAACATGGAACATGGATGGAGAGCCCATAGCCTACAGAGCCTACTGAACATGGAACATGGATGGAGAGCCCATAGCCTACAGAGCCTACTGAACATGGAACATGGATGGAGAGCCCATAGCCTACAGAGCCTACTGAACATGGAACATGGATGGAGAGCCCATAGCCTACAGAGCCTACTGAACATGGAACATGGATGGAGAGCCCACTAACATGGAACATGGATGGAGAGCCCATAGCCTAGCCTACTGAACATGGAACATGGATGGAGAGCCTACTGAACATGGAACATGGATGGAGAGCCCATAGCCTACAGAGCCTACTGAACATGGAACATGGATGGAGAGCCCATAGCCTACAGAGCCTACTGAACATGGAACATGGATGGAGAGCCCATAGCCTACAGAGCCTATGGAACATGGATGGAGAGCCCATAGCCTACAGAGCCTACTGAACATGGAACATGGATGGAGAGCCCACTGAACATGGAACATGGATGGAGAGCCCATAGCCTACAGAGCCTACTGAACATGGAACATGGATGGAGAGCCCATAGCCTACAGAGCCTACTGAACATGGAACATGGATGGAGAGCCCATAGCCTGAGGATGGAGCCCACTGAACATGGAACATGGATGGAGAGCCCATAGCCTACAGAGCCTACTGAACATGGAACATGGATGGAGAGCCCATAGCCTACAGAGCCTAGAACATGGAACATGGATGGAGAGCCCATAGCCTACAGAGCCTACTGAACATGGAACATGGATGGAGAGCCCATAGCCTACAGAGCCTACTGAACATGGAACATGGATGGAGAGCCCATAGCCTACAGAGCCTGAACATGGAACATGGATGGAGAGCCCATAGCCTACAGAGCCTACTGAACATGGAACATGGATGGAGAGCCCATAGCCTACAGAGCCTACTGAACATGGAACATGGATGGAGAGCCCATAGCCTACAACATGCATGGATGGAACCCATGGAACATGGATGGAGAGCCTACTGAACATGGAACATGGATGGAGAGCCCATAGCCTACAGAGCCTACTGAACATGGAACATGGATGGAGAGCCCATAGCCTACAGAGCCTACTGAACATGGAACATGGATGGAGAGCCCATAGCCTACAGAGCCTACTGAACATGGAACATGGATGGAGAGCCCATAGCCTACAGAGCCTAACATGGATGGAGAGCCTACTGAACATGGAACATGGATGGAGAGCCCATAGCCTACAGAGCCTACTGAACATGGAACATGGATGGAGAGCCCATAGCCTACAGAGCCTACTGAACATGGAACATGGATGGAGAGCCCATAGCCTACAGAGCCTACTGAACATGGAACATGGATGGAGAGCCCATAGCCTACAGAGCCTACTGAACATGGAACATGGATGGAGAGCCCACCTACAGAGCCTATGAACATGGAACATGGATGGAGAGCCCATAGCCTACAGAGCCTACTGAACATGGAACATGGATGGAGAGCCCATGGAGAGCCTACTGAACATGGAACATGGATGGAGAGCCCATAGCCTACAGAGCCTACTGGAACATGGAACCCATGGATGGATGGAGAGCCCATAGCCTACAGAGCCTACTGAAACATGGATGGAACATGGATGGAGAGCCCATAGCCTACAGAGCCTACTGAACATGGAACATGGATGGAGAGCCCATAGCCTAGCCTACTGAACATGGAACATGGATGGAGAGCCCATAGCCTACTGAACATGGAACATGGATGGAGAGCCCATAGCCTACAGAGCCTACTGAACATGGAACATGGATGGAGAGCCCACTGAGCCTACTGAACATGGAACATGGATGGAGAGCCCATAGCCTACAGAGCCTACTGAACATGGAACATGGATGGAGAGCCCATGGATGGAGAGCCCATAGCCTACAGAGCCTACTGAACATGGAACATGGATGGAGAGCCCATAGCCTACAGAGCCTACTGAACATGGAACATGGATGGAGAGCCCATAGCCTACAGAGCCTACTGAACATGGAACATGGATGGAGAGCCCATAGCCTACAGAGCCTACTGAACATGGAACATGGATGGAGAGCCCATAGCCTACAGAGCCTACTGAACATGGAACATGGATGGAGAGCCCATAGCCTACAGAGCCTACTGAACATGGAACATGGATGGAGAGCCCATAGCCTACAGAGCCTACTGAACATGGAACATGGATGGAGAGCCCATAGCCTACAGAGCCTACTGAACATGGAACATGGATGGAGAGCCCATGGAGCCTACCCATAGCTGAACATGGAACATGGATGGAGAGCCCATAGCCTACAGAGCCTACTGAACATGGAACATGGATGGAGAGCCCATAGCCTACAGAGCCTACTGAACATGGAACATGGATGGAGAGCCCATAGCCTACAGAGCCTACTGAACATGGAACATGGATGGAGAGCCCACTGAACATGGAACATGGATGGAGAGCCCATAGCCTACAGAGCCTACTGAACATGGAACATGGATGGAGAGCCCATAGCATGGATGGAGAGCCCACTACAGAGCCTACTGAACATGGAACATGGAACATGGATGGAGCCCATAGCCTACAGAGCCTACTGAACATGGAACATGGATGGAGAGCCCACTGAACATGGATGGAGAGCCCATAGCCTACAGAGCCTACTGAACATGGAACATGGATGGAGAGCCCATAGCCTACAGAGCCTACTGAACATGGAACATGGATGGAGAGCCCACTGAAACATGGAACATGGATGGAGAGCCCATAGCCTAGAGCCTACTGAACATGGAACATGGATGGAGAGCCCATAGCCTACAGAGCCTACTGAACATGGAACATGGATGGAGAGCCCATAGCCTACAGAGCCTAACATGGAACATGGATGGAGCCCATAGCCTACAGAGCCTACTGACATGGAACATGGAACATGGATGGAACATGGATGGAGAGCCCATAGCCTACAGAGCCTACTGAACATGGAACATGGATGGAGAGCCCATAGCCTACAGAGCCTACTGAACATGGAACATGGATGGAGAGCCCATAGCCTACAGAGCCTACTGAACATGGAACATGGATGGAGAGCCCATAGCCTACAGAGCCTACTGAACATGGAACATGGATGGAGAGCCCATAGCCTACAGAGCCTACTGAACATGGAACCCATAGCCTACAGAGCCTACTGAACATGGAACATGGATGGAGAGCCCATAGCCTAGAGCCTACTGAACATGGAACATGGATGGAGAGCCCATAGCCTACAGAGCCTACTGAACATGGAACATGGATGGAGAGCCCACTGAACATGCATGGATGGAGAGCCCATAGCCTACAGAGCCTACTGAACATGGAACATGGATGGAGAGCCCATAGCCTACAGAGCCTACTGAACATGGAACATGGATGGAGAGCCCATAGCCTACAGAGCCTACTGAACATGGAACATGGATGGAGAGCCCATAGCCTACAGAGCCTACTGAACATGGAACATGGATGGAGAGCCCATAGCCTACAGAGCCTACTGAACATGGAACATGGATGGAGAGCCCATAGCCTACAGAAGCCTACTGAACATGGAACATGGATGGAGAGCCCATAGCCTACAGAGCCTACTGAACATGGAACATGGATGGAGAGCCCATGAGCCACTGAACATGGAACATGGATGGAGAGCCCATAGAACAGAGCCTACTGAACATGGAACATGGATGGAGAGCCCATAGCCTACAGAGCATGGAACATGGATGGAGAGCTGAACATGGAACATGGATGGAGAGCCCATGGAACATGCCTACAGAGCCTACTGAACATGGAACATGGATGGAGAGCCCATAGCCATGGATGGAGAGCAGAGCCTACTGAACATGGAACATGGATGGAGAGCCCATAGCCTACAGAGCCTACTGAACATGGAACATGGATGGAGAGCCCATAGCCTACAGAGCCTACTGAACATGGAACATGGATGGAGAGCCCACTGAACATGGAACATGGATGGAGAGCCCATAGCCTACAGAGCCTACTGAACATGGAACATGGATGGAGAGCCCATAGCCTACAGAGCCTACTGAACATGGAACATGGATGGAGAGCCTACCCTACTGAACATGGAACATGGATGGAGAGCCCATGGAACATGGATGGAGAGCCTACAGAGCCTACTGAACATGGAACATGGATGGAGAGCCCATAGCCTACAGAGCCTACTGAACATGGAACATGGATGGAGAGCCCACTGAACATGGAACATGGATGGAGAGCCCACAGCCTAGCCTACTGAACATGGAACATGGATGGAGAGCCCATAGCCTAGAGCCTACTGAACATGGAACATGGATGGAACATGATGCCCATAGCCTACAGAGCCTACTGAACATGGAACATGGATGGAGAGCCCATAGCCTACAGAGCCTACTGAACATGGAACATGGATGGAGAGCCCATAGCCTAGCCTAACATGGAACATGGATGGAGAGCCTACCTGAACATGGAACATGGATGGAGAGCCCATAGCCTACAGAGCCTACTGAACATGGAACATGGATGGAGAGCCCACTGAACCATGGATGGAGAGCAGAGCCTACTGAACATGGAACATGGATGGAGAGCCCATAGCCTACAGAGCCTACTGAACATGGAACATGGATGGAGAGCCCACTGAACAGCCTACAGAGCCTACTGAACATGGAACATGGATGGAGAGCCCATAGCCTACAGAGCCTACTGAACATGGAACATGGATGGAGAGCCCAGCCTACTGAACATGGAACATGGATGGAGAGCCCATAGCCTAGAGCCTACTGAACATGGAACATGGATGGAGAGCCCATGGAACATGGATGGAGAGCCCACTGAACATGGAACATGGCCCATAGCCTACAGAGCCTACTGAACATGGAACATGGATGGAGAGCCCATAGCCTACAGAGCCTACTGAACATGGAACATGGATGGAGAGCCCATAGCCTACAGAGCCTACTGAACATGGAACATGGATGGAGAGCCCATAGCCTACAGAGCCTACTGAACATGGAACATGGATGGAGAGCCCATAGCCTGAACATGGAACATGGATGGAGAGCTACTGAACATGGAACATGGATGGAGAGCCCAGCCTACAGAGCCTACTGAACATGGAACATGGATGGAGAGCCCATAGCCTGAGCCTACTGAACATGGAACATGGATGGAGAGCCCATAGCCTACAGAGCCTACTGAACATGGAACATGGATGGAGAGCCCCCATAGCCTACAGAGCCTACTGAACATGGAACATGGATGGAGAGCCCATAGCCTACAGAGCCTACTGAACATGGAACATGGATGGAGAGCCCATAGCCTACAGAGCCTACTGAACATGGAACATGGATGGAGAGCCCATAGCCTACAGAGCCTACTGAACATGGAACATGGATGGAGAGCCCATAGCCTACAGAGCCTACTGAACATGGAACATGGATGGAGAGCCCACTGAACATGGAACATGGATGGAGAGCCCATAGCCTACAGAGCCTACTGAACATGGAACATGGATGGAGAGCCCATAGCCTACAGAGCCTACTGAACATGGAACATGGATGGAGAGCCCACTGAACATGGAACATGGATGGAGAGCCCATAGCCTACAGAGCCTACTGAACATGGAACATGGATGGAGAGCCCATAGCCTACAGAGCCTACTGAACATGGAACATGGATGGAGAGCCCACAGCCTACTGAACATGGAACATGGATGGAGAGCCCATAGCCTACAGAGCCTACTGAACATGGAACATGGATGGAGAGCCCATAGCCTACAGAGCCCACTGAACATGGAACATGGATGGAGAGCCCATAGCCTACAGAGCCTACTGAACATGGAACATGGAACATGGATGGAGAGCCCATAGCCTACAGAGCCTACTGAACATGGAACATGGATGGAGAGCCCATAGCCTACAGAGCCTACTGAACATGGAACATGGATGGAGAGCCCATAGCCTAACAGGATGGAGAGCCCAGCCTACTGAACATGGAACATGGATGGAGAGCCCATAGCCTACAGAGCCTAACTGAACATGGAACATGGATGGAGAGCCCACCTACTGAACATGGAACATGGATGGAGAGCCCATAGCCTACATGGAGCCTACTGAACATGGAACATGGATGGAGAGCCCATAGCCTACAGAGCCTACTGAACATGGAACATGGATGGAGAGCCCACTGAACATGGAACATGGATGGAGAGCCCATAGCCTACAGAGCCTACTGAACATGGAACATGGATGGAGAGCCCATAGCCTACAGAGCCTACTGAACATGGAACATGGATGGAGAGCCCACTGAACATGGAACATGGATGGAGAGCCCATAGCCTACAGAGCCTACTGAACATGGAACATGGATGGAGAGCCCATAGCCTACAGAGCCTACTGAACATGGAACATGGATGGAGAGCCCATAGCCTACAGAGCCTACTGAACATGGAACATGGATGGAGAGCCCAACATGGATGGAGAGCCCATAGCCTACAGAGCCTACTGAACATGGAACATGGATGGAGAGCCCATAGCCTACTGAACATGGAACATGGATGGAGAGCCCATAGCCTACAGAGCCTGAACATGGAACATGGATGGAGAGCCCATAGCCTACAGAGCCTACTGAACATGGAACATGGATGGAGAGCCCATAGCCTACAGAGCCTACTGAACATGGAACATGGATGGAGAGCCCATAGCCTACAGAGCCTACTGAACATGGAACATGGATGGAGAGCCCATAGCCTACAGAGCCTACTGAACATGGAACATGGATGGAGCCCATAGCCCACTGAACATGGAACATGGATGGAGAGCCCATAGCCTACAGAGCCTACTGAACATGGAACATGGATGGAGAGCCCATAGCCTACAGAGCCTACTGAACATGGAACATGGATGGAGAGCATGGATGGAGAGCCCACTGAACATGGAACATGGATGGAGAGCCCATAGCCTACAGAGCCTACTGAACATGGAACATGGATGGAGAGCCATACCTGAGCCTACTGAACATGGAACATGGATGGAGAGCCCATAGCCTACAGAGCCTACTGAACATGGAACATGGATGGAGAGCCCATAGCCTACAGAGCCTACTGAACATGGAACATGGATGGAGAGCCCACTGAACATGGAACATGGATGGAGAGCCCATAGCCTACAGAGCCTACTGAACATGGAACATGGATGGAGAGCCCATAGCCTACAGAGCCTACTGAACATGGAACATGGATGGAGAGCCCCTACAGAGCCTACTGAACATGGAACATGGATGGAGAGCCCATAGCCTACAGAGCCTACTGAACATGGAACATGGATGGAGAGCCCATGGAACATGGATGGAGAGCCCATAGCCTACAGAGCCTACTGAACATGGAACATGGATGGAGAGGATGGAGATAGCCTACAGAGCCTACTGAACATGGAACATGGATGGAGAGCCTACAGAGCCTACTGAACATGGAACATGGATGGAGAGCCCATAGCCTACAGAGCCTACTGAACATGGAACATGGATGGAGAGCCCAGCCTACAGAGCCTACTGAACATGGAACATGGATGGAGAGCCCATAGCCTACAGAGCCTACTGAACATGGAACATGGATGGAGAGCCCATAGCCTACAGAGCCTACTGAACATGGAACATGGATGGAGAGCCCACCTACAGAGCCTACTGAACATGGAACATGGATGGAGAGCCCATAGCCTACAGAGCCTACTGAACATGGAACATGGATGGAGAGCCCATAGCCTACAGAGCCTACTGAACATGGAACATGGATGGAGAGCCCATAGCCTACAGAGCCTACTGAACATGGAACATGGATGGAGAGCCCATAGCCTACAGAGCCTACTGAACATGGAACATGGATGGAGAGCCCACTGAACATGGAACATGGATGGAGAGCCCAGAGCCTACTGAACATGGAACATGGATGGAGAGCCCACTGAACATGGAACCTAGCCTAGAGCCTACTGAACATGGAACATGGATGGAGAGCCCACTGAACATGGAACATGGATGGAGAGCCCATAGCCTACAGAGCCTACTGAACATGGAACATGGATGGAGAGCCCATAGCCTACAGAGCCTACTGAACATGGAACATGGATGGAGAGCCCATAGCCTACAGAGCCTACTGAACATGGAACATGGATGGAGAGCCCATAGCCTACAGAGCCTACTGAACATGGAACATGGATGGAGAGCCCATAGCCTACAGAGCCTACTGAACATGGAACATGGATGGAGAGCCCATAGCCTACAGAGCCTACTGAACATGGAACATGGATGGAGAGCCCATAGCCTACAGAGCCTACTGAACATGGAACATGGATGGAGAGCCCACAGCCTACTGAACATGGAACATGGATGGAGAGCCCATAGAGCCTACTGAACATGAACATGGATGGAGAGCCCATACTGAACATGGAACATGGATGGAGAGCCCATAGCCTACAGAGCCTACTGAACATGGAACATGGATGGAGAGCCCATAGCCTACAGAGCCTACTGAACATGGAACATGGATGGAGAGCCCACTGAACATGGAACATGGATGGAGAGCCCATAGCCTACAGAGCCTACTGAACATGGAACATGGATGGAGAGCCCATAGCCTACAGAGCCTACTGAACATGGAACATGGATGGAGAGCCCATAGCCTACAGAGCCTACTGAACATGGAACATGGATGGAGAGCCCACTGAACATGGAACATGGATGGAGAGCCCACTGAACATGGAACATGGATGGAGAGCCCATAGCCTACAGAGCCTACTGAACATGGAACATGGATGGTGAGCCCATAGCCTACAGAGCCTACTGAACATGGAACATGGATGGAGAGCCCACCTACAGAGCCTGAACATGGAACATGGATGGAGAGCCCATAGCCTACAGAACATGGAACATGGATGGAGAGCCCATAGCCTACAGAGCCTACTGAACATGGAACATGGATGGAGAGCCCACTGAACATGGAACATGGATGGAGAGCCCAGAGCCTACTGAACATGGAACATGGATGGAGAGCCCATAGCCTACAGAGCCTACTGAACATGGAACATGGATGGAGAGCCCATAGCCTACAGAGCCTACTGAACATGGAACATGGATGGAGAGCCCACTGAACATGGAACATGGATGGAGAGCCCATAGCCTACAGAGCCTACTGAACATGGAACATGGATGGAGAGCCCACAGCCTACTGAACATGGAACATGGATGGAGAGCCTACTGAACATGGAACATGGATGGAGAGCCCATAGCCTACAGAGCCTACTGAACATGGAACATGGATGGAGAGCCCATAGCCTACAGAGCCTACTGAACATGGAACATGGATGGAGAGCCCATAGCCTACAGAGCCTACTGAACATGGAACATGGATGGAGAGCCCATAGCCTACAGAGCCTACTGAACATGGAACATGGAACCCATGGGAACATGGATGGAGAGCCCATAGCCTACAGAGCCTACTGAACATGGAACATGGATGGAGAGCCCATAGCCTACAGAGCCTACTGAACATGGAACATGGATGGAGAGCCCACTAGCCTGGAACAGAGCCTACTGAACATGGAACATGGATGGAGAGCCCATAGCCTACAGAGCCTACTGAACATGGAACATGGATGGAGAGCCCACTGAACCTGGAACAGAGCCTACTGAACATGGAACATGGATGGAGAGCCCATAGCCTACAGAGCCTACTGAACATGGAACATGGATGGAGAGCCCACCTACAGAGCCTACTGAACATGGAACATGGATGGAGAGCCCATAGCCTACAGAGCCTACTGAACATGGAACATGGATGGAGAGCCCATAGCCTACAGAGCCTACTGAACATGGAACATGGATGGAGAGCCCACAGAGCCTAGAACATGGAACATGGATGGAGAGCAGAGCCTACTGAACATGGAACATGGATGGAGAGCCCCTACAGAGCCTACTGAACATGGAACATGGATGGAGAGCCCATAGCCTACAGAGCCTACTGAACATGGAACATGGATGGAGAGCCCATAGCCTACAGACTGAACATGGAACATGGATGGAGAGCCCACCTGAACATGGAACATGGATGGAGAGCCCATAGCCTACAGAGCCTACTGAACATGGAACATGGATGGAGAGCCCACCTACTGAACATGGAACATGGATGGAGAGCCTACTGAACATGGAACATGGATGGAGAGCCCATAGCCTACAGAGCCTACTGAACATGGAACATGGATGGAGAGCCCATAGCCTAACATGAGCCTACTGAACATGGAACATGGATGGAGAGCCCATAGCCTACAGAGCCTACTGAACATGGAACATGGATGGAGAGCCCATAGCATAGCCTACAGAGCCTACTGAACATGGAACATGGATGGAGAGCCCATAGCCTACAGAGCCTACTGAACATGGAACATGGATGGAGAGCCCATAGCCTACAGAGCCTACTGAACATGGAACATGGATGGAGAGCCCATAGAACATGGAACATGGATGGAGAGCAGAGAGCCTACTGAACATGGAACATGGATGGAGAGCCCACTGAACATGGAACATGGATGGAGAGCCCATAGCCTACAGAGCCTACTGAACATGGAACATGGATGGAGAGCCCATAGCATGGAACATGGATGGAGAGCCCAGAGAGCCTACTGAACATGGAACATGGATGGAGAGCCCCTACTGAACATGGAACATGGATGGAGAGCCCATAGCCTACAGAGCCTACTGAACATGGAACATGGATGGAGAGCCCACTGAACATGCCTAGCCTAGAGCCTACTGAACATGGAACATGGATGGAGAGCCCATAGCCTACAACATGGAACATGGATGGAGAGCCCATAGCCTACTGAACATGGAACATGGATGGAGAGCCCATAGCCTACAGAGCCTACTGAACATGGAACATGGATGGAGAGCCCATAGCCTAAAGAGCCCACTGAACATGGAACATGGATGGAGAGCCCATAGCCTACAGAGCCTACTGAACATGGAACATGGATGGAGAGCCCATAGCCTACAGAGCCTACTGAACATGGAACATGGATGGAGAGCCCACTGAACATGGAACATGGATGGAGAGCCCACTGAACATGGAACATGGATGGAGAGCCCATAGCCTACAGAGCCTACTGAACATGGAACATGGATGGAGAGCCCATAGCCTACAGAGCCTACTGAACATGGAACATGGATGGACCCACTGGAACATGGATGGAGAGCCCATAGCCTACAGAGCCTACTGAACATGGAACATGGATGGAGAGCCCATAGCCTACAGAGCCTACTGAACATGGAACATGGATGGAGAGCCCATAGCCTACAGAGCCTACTGAACATGGAACATGGATGGAGAGCCCACTGAACATGGAACATGGATGGAGAGCCCATAGCCTACAGAGCCTACTGAACATGGAACATGGATGGAGAGCCCATAGCCTACAGAGCCTACTGAACATGGAACATGGATGGAGAGCCCATAGCCTACAGAGCCTACTGAACATGGAACATGGATGGAGAGCCCATAGCCTACAGAGCCTACTGAACATGGAACATGGATGGAGAGCAGAGCCTACTGAACATGGAACATGGATGGAGAGCCCATAGCCTACAGAGCCTACTGAACATGGAACATGGATGGAGAGCCCATAGCCTACAGAGCCTACTGAACATGGAACATGGATGGAGAGCCTACTGAACATGGAACATGGATGGAGAGCCCATAGCCTACAGAGCCTACTGAACATGGAACATGGATGGAGAGCCCATAGCCTACAGAGCCTACTGAACATGGAACATGGATGGAGAGCCCACCTAGCCTACTGAACATGGAACATGGATGGAGAGCCCATAGCCTAGAGCCTACTGAACATGGAACATGGATGGAGAGCCCACTGAACATGGAACATGGATGGAGAGCCCATAGCCTACAGAGCCTACTGAACATGGAACATGGATGGAGAGCCCATAGCCTACCTACTGAACATGGAACATGGATGGAGAGCCCATAGCCTACAGAGCCTACTGAACATGGAACATGGATGGAGAGCCCATAGCCTACAGAGCCTACTGAACATGGAACATGGATGGAGAGCCCATAGCCTACAGAGCCTACTGAACATGGAACATGGATGGAGAGCCCATAGCCTACAGAACATGCCTACTGAACATGGAACATGGATGGAGAGCCCACAGAGCCTACTGAACATGGAACATGGATGGAGAGCCCATAGCCTACAGAGCCTACTGAACATGGAACATGGATGGAGAGCCCACTGAGCCTACTGAACATGGAACATGGATGGAGAGCCCACAGAGCCTACTGAACATGGAACATGGAGCCTACTGAACATGGAACATGGATGGAGAGCCCATAGCCTACAGAGCCTACTGAACATGGAACATGGATGGAGAGCCCAGCCTATGAACCTACTGAACATGGAACATGGATGGAGAGCCTACTGAACATGGAACATGGATGGAGAGCCCATAGCCTACAGAGCCTACTGAACATGGAACATGGATGGAGAGCCCTACTGAACATGGAACATGGATGGAGAGCCCATAGCCTACAGAGCCTACTGAACATGGAACATGGATGGAGAGCCCATAGCCTACAGAGCCTACTGAACATGGAACATGGATGGAGAGCCCATAGCCTACAGAGCCTACTGAACATGGAACATGGATGGAGAGCCCACTGAACATGGAACATGGATGGAGAGCCCATAGCCTACAGAGCCTACTGAACATGGAACATGGATGGAGAGCCCATAGCCTACAGAGCCTACTGAACATGGAACATGGATGGAGAGCCCATAGCCTACAGAGCCTACTGAACATGGATGGAGAGCCCATAGCCTACTACTGAACATGGAACATGGATGGAGAGCCCATAGCCTACAGAGCCTACTGAACATGGAACATGGATGGAGAGCCCAGCCTACAGAGCCTACTGAACATGGAACATGGATGGAGAGCCCATAGCCATGGATGGAGAGCCAGAGCCTACTGAACATGGAACATGGATGGAGAGCCCATAGCCTACAGAGCCTACTGAACATGGAACATGGATGGAGAGCCCATAGCCTACAGAGCCTACTGAACATGGAACATGGATGGAGAGCCCATAGCCTACAGAGCCTACTGAACATGGAACATGGATGGAGAGCCCATAGCCTACAGAGCCTACTGAACATGGAACATGGATGGAGAGCCCACTGAGCCTACTGAACATGGAACATGGATGGAGAGCCCATAGCCTACAGAGCCTACTGAACATGGAACATGGATGGAGAGCCCATGGCCTACAGAGCCTACTGAACATGGAACATGGATGGAGAGCCCATAGCCTACAGAGCCTACTGAACATGGAACATGGATGGAGAGCCCATAGCCTACAGAGCCTACTGAACATGGAACATGGATGGAGAGCCCATAGCCTACAGAGCCTACTGAACATGGAACATGGATGGAGAGCCCATAGCCTACAGAGCCTACTGAACATGGAACATGGATGGAGAGCCCATAGCCTACAGAGCCTACTGAACATGGAACATGGATGGAGAGCCCATAGCCTACAGAGCCTACTGAACATGGAACATGGATGGAGAGCCCAGCCTACAGAGCCTACTGAACATGGAACATGGATGGAGAGCCCACATAACCTAGCCTAGAGCCTACTGAACATGGAACATGGATGGAGAGCCCATAGCCTACAGAGCCTACTGAACATGGAACATGGATGGAGAGCCCATAGCCTACAGAGCCTACTGAACATGGAACATGGATGGAGAGCCCACTGAACATGGAACATGGATGGAGAGCCCATAGCCTACAGAGCCTACTGAACATGGAACATGGATGGAGAGCCCATAGCCTACAGAGCCTACTGAACATGGAACATGGATGGAGAGCCCATAGCCTGGACAGAGCCTACTGAACATGGAACATGGATGGAGAGCCCACCTACAGAGCCTACTGAACATGGAACATGGATGGAGAGCCCATAGCCTACAGAGCCTACTGAACATGGAACATGGATGGAGAGCCCATAGCCTACAGAGCCTACTGAACATGGAACATGGATGGAGAGCCCATAGCCTACAGAGCCTACTGAACATGGAACATGGATGGAGAGCCCATAGCCTACAGAACATGGAACATGGATGGAGAGCCCATAGCCTGAGCCTACAACATGGAACATGGATGGAGAGCCCATAGCCTACAGAGCCTACTGAACATGGAACATGGATGGAGAGCCCACTGAACATGGAACATGGATGGAGAGCCCACTGAACATGGAACATGGATGGAGAGCCCATAGCCTACAGAGCCTACTGAACATGGAACATGGATGGAGAGCCCATAGCCTACAGAGCCTACTGAACATGGAACATGGATGGAGAGCCCATAGCCTACAGAGCCTACTGAACATGGAACATGGATGGAGAGCCCACTGAACATGGAACATGGATGGAGAGCCCACTGAACATGGAACATGGATGGAGAGCCCACTGAACATGGAACATGGATGGAGAGCCCATAGCCTACAGAGCCTACTGAACATGGAACATGGATGGAGAGCCCATAGCCTACAGAGCCTACTGAACATGGAACATGGATGGAGAGCCCACTGAACATGGAACATGGATGGAGAGCCCATAGCCTACAGAGCCTACTGAACATGGAACATGGATGGAGAGCCCATAGCCTACAGAGCCTACTGAACATGGAACATGGATGGAGAGCCTACAGAGCCTACTGAACATGGAACATGGATGGAGAGCCCATAGCCTACAGAGCCTACTGAACATGGAACATGGATGGAGAGCCCATAGCCTACAGAGCCTACTGAACATGGAACATGGATGGAGAGCCCATAGCCTACAGAGCCTACTGAACATGGAACATGGATGGAGAGCCCACTGAACATGGAACATGGATGCCCACTGAACATGGAACATGGATGGAGAGCCCATAGCCTACAGGAACATGCCTACTGAACATGGAACATGGATGGAGAGCATGGAACATGGATGGAGAGCCCATAGCCTACAGAGCCTACTGAACATGGAACATGGATGGAGAGCCCATAGCCTACAGAGCCTACTGAACATGGAACATGGATGGAGAGCCCATAGCCTACAGAGCCTACTGAACATGGAACATGGATGGAGAGCCCACTGAACATGGAACATGGATGGAGAGCCCATAGCCTACAGAGCCTACTGAACATGGAACATGGATGGAGAGCCCATAGCCTACAGAGCCTACTGAACATGGAACATGGATGGAGAGCCCACTAGCCTACAGAGCCTACTGAACATGGAACATGGATGGAGCCCATAGCCTACAGAGCCTACTGAACATGGAACATGGGAACATGGATGGAGAGCCCATAGCCTACAGAACATGGAACATGGATGGAGAGCCCATAGCCTACAGAGCCTACTGAACATGGAACATGGATGGAGAGCCCATAGCCTACAGAGCCTACTGAACATGGAACATGGATGGAGAGCCCATAGCCTACAGAGCCTACTGAACATGGAACATGGATGGAGAGCCCATAGCCTACAGAGCCTACTGAACATGGAACATGGATGGAGAGCCCATAGCCTACAGAGCCTACTGAACATGGAACATGGATGGAGAGCCTACAGAGCCTACTGAACATGGAACATGGATGGAGAGCCCATAGCCTACAGAGCCTACTGAACATGGAACATGGATGGAGAGCCCATAGCCTACAGAGCCTACTGAACATGGAACATGGATGGAGAGCCCATAGCCTACAGAGCCTACTGAACATGGAACATGGATGGAGAGCCCACCTGAGCCTACAACATGGAACATGGATGGAGAGCCCATAGCCTACAGAGCCTACTGAACATGGAACATGGATGGAGAGCCCATGGAACATGGAGGAGCCCATAGCCTACAGAGCCTACTGAACATGGAACATGGATGGAGAGCCCATAGCCTACAGAGCCTACTGAACATGGAACATGGATGGAGAGCCCACTGAACATGGAACATGGATGGAGAGCCCACTGAACATGGAACATGGATGGAGAGCCCATAGCCTACAGAGCCTACTGAACATGGAACATGGATGGAGAGCCCATAGCCTACAGAGCCTACTGAACATGGAACATGGATGGAGAGCCCATAGCCTGAGCCTGGGAACATGGATGCCCATAGCCTACAGAGCATGGAACATGGATGGAGAGCCCATAGCCTACAGAGCCTACTGAACATGGAACATGGATGGAGAGCCCAGCCTACAGAGCCTACTGAACATGGAACATGGATGGAGAGCCCATAGCCTGGAACATGGATGGAGAGCCTACTGAACATGGAACATGGATGGAGAGCCCATAGCCTACAGAGCCTACTGAACATGGAACATGGATGGAGAGCCCATAGCCTAAGAGCATGAACATGGAACATGGATGGAGCCCATAGCCTACAGAGCCTACTGAACATGGAACATGGATGGAGAGCCCATAGCCTACAGAGCCTACTGAACATGGAACATGGATGGAGAGCCCATAGCCTACAGAGCCTACTGAACATGGAACATGGATGGAGAGCCCATAGCCTACAGAGCCTACTGAACATGGAACATGGATGGAGAGCCCATAGCCTACAGAGCCTACTGAACATGGAACATGGATGGAGAGCCCATAGCCTACAACATGGAACATGGATGGAGAGCCTACTGAACATGGAACATGGATGGAGAGCCCATAGCCTACAGAGCCTACTGAACATGGAACATGGATGGAGAGCCCATAGCCTACAGAGCCTACTGAACATGGAACATGGATGGAGAGCCCATAGCCTACAGAGCCTACTGAACATGGAACATGGATGGAGAGCCCACAGCCTACTGAACATGGAACATGGATGGAGAGCCCATAGCCTACAGAGCCTACTGAACATGGAACATGGATGGAGAGCCCATAGCCTACAGAACATGGAACATGGATGGAGAGCCCATAGCCTACAGAGCCTACTGAACATGGAACATGGATGGAGAGCCCATAGCCTACAGAGCCTACTGAACATGGAACATGGATGGAGAGCCCACTAGCCTGGACATGGAGCCTACTGAACATGGAACATGGATGGAGAGCCCATAGCCTACAGAGCCTACTGAACATGGAACATGGATGGAGAGCCCACTGAACATGGAACATGGATGGAGAGCCCATAGCCTACAGAGCCTACTGAACATGGAACATGGATGGAGAGCCCATAGCCTACAGAGCCTACTGAACATGGAACATGGATGGAGAGCCCATAGCCTACAGAGCCTACTGAACATGGAACATGGATGGAGAGCCCACTGAACATGGAACATGGATGGAGAGCCCATAGCCTACAGAGCCTACTGAACATGGAACATGGATGGAGAGCCCATAGCCTACAGAGCCTACTGAACATGGAACATGGATGGAGAGCCCACTGAACATGGAACATGGATGGAGAGCCCACTGAACATGGAACATGGATGGAGAGCCCAGAGCCTACTGAACATGGAACATGGATGGAGAGCCCATAGCCTACAGAGCCTACTGAACATGGAACATGGATGGAGAGCCCATAGCCTACAGAGCCTACTGAACATGGAACATGGATGGAGAGCCTACTGAACATGGAACATGGATGGAGAGCCCACTGAACATGGAACATGGATGGAGAGCCCATAGCCTACAGAGCCTACTGAACATGGAACATGGATGGAGAGCCCATAGCCTACAGAGCCTACTGAACATGGAACATGGATGGAGAGCCCACTGAACATGGAACATGGAGAGCCCAGCCTACTGAACATGGAACATGGATGGAGAGCCCATAGCCTACAGAGCCTACTGAACATGGAACATGGATGGAGAGCCCACTGAGCCTACTGACATGGAACATGGATGGAGAGCCCATAGCCTACAGAGCCTACTGAACATGGAACATGGATGGAGGAGCCCCTACAGAGCCTACTGAACATGGAACATGGATGGAGAGCCTACAGAGCCTACTGAACATGGAACATGGATGGAGAGCCCATAGCCTACAGAGCCTACTGAACATGGAACATGGATGGAGAGCCCATAGCCTACAGAGCCTACTGAACATGGAACATGGATGGAGAGCCCATAGCCTACAGAGCCTACTGAACATGGAACATGGATGGAGAGCCCATAGCCTACTGAACATGGAACATGCCTACTGAACATGGAACATGGATGGAGAGCCCATAGCCTAGAGCCTACTGAACATGGAACATGGATGGAGAGCCCATAGCCTACAGAGCCTACTGAACATGGAACATGGATGGAGAGCCCATAGCCTACAGAGCCTACTGAACATGGAACATGGATGGAGAGCCCATGCCTACAGAGCCTGGGATGGAGAGCCCATAGCCTACAGAGCCTACTGAACATGGAACATGGATGGAGAGCCCATAGCCTACAGAGCCTACTGAACATGGAACATGGATGGAGAGCCCATAGCCTACAGAGCCTACTGAACATGGAACATGGATGGAGAGAGCCCAGCCCACTGAACATGGAACATGGATGGAGAGCCCATAGCCTACAGAGCCTACTGAACATGGAACATGGATGGAGAGCCCATAGCCTACAGAGCCTACTGAACATGGAACATGGATGGAGAGCCCACATGGATGGAGAGCCCACTGAACATGGAACATGGATGGAGAGCCCATAGCCTACAGAGCCTACTGAACATGGAACATGGATGGAGAGCCCATAGCCTACAGAGCCTACTGAACATGGAACATGGATGGAGAGCCCACTACAGAGCCTACATGAACATGGAACATGGATGGAGCCCATAGCCTACAGAGCCTACTGAACATGGAACATGGATGGAGAGCCCATAGCCTACAGAGCCTACTGAACATGGAACATGGATGGAGAGCCCATAGCCTACAGAGCCTACTGGAACATGGATGGAGACCCATGAACATGGAACATGGATGGAGAGCCCATAGCCTACAGAGCCTACTGAACATGGAACATGGATGGAGAGCCTACATAGCCTACTGAACATGGAACATGGATGGAGAACCTACATGAACATGGAACATGGATGGAGAGCCCATAGCCTACAGAGCCTACTGAACATGGAACATGGATGGAGAGCCCATAGCCTACAGAGCCTACTGAACATGGAACATGGATGGAGAGCCCATAGCCTGGAACAGATGCCCATACTGAACATGGAACATGGATGGAGCCCATAGCCTACAGAGCCTACTGAACATGGAACATGGATGGAGAGCCCATAGCCTACAGAGCCTACTGAACATGGAACATGGATGGAGAGCCCATAGCCTACAGAGCCTACTGAACATGGAACATGGATGGAGAGCCCACTGCCTGGAACATGGATGCCCATAGCCTACAGAGCCTACTGAACATGGAACATGGATGGAGAGCCCACTGAACATGCCCCATAGCCTAGAGCCTACTGAACATGGAACATGGATGGAGAGCCCATAGCCTACAGAGCCTAACATGGAACATGGAACATGGAACATGGATGGAGCCCATAGCCTACAGAGCCTACTGAACATGGAACATGGATGGAGAGCCCATAGCCTACAGAGCCTACTGAACATGGAACATGGATGGAGAGCCCACTGAACATGGAACATGCCTACAGAGCCTACTGAACATGGAACATGGATGGAGAGCCCATAGCCTGAACATGGAACATGGATGGAGAGCCCATAGCCTACAGAGCCTACTGAACATGGAACATGGATGGATGGAGCCCATAGCCTACAGAGCCTACTGAACATGGAACATGGATGGAGAGCTGAACATGGAACATGGATGGAGAGCCCATAGCCTACAGAGCCTACTGAACATGGAACATGGATGGAGAGCCCATAGCCTACAGAGCCTACTGAACATGGAACATGGATGGAGAGCCCATAGCCTACAGAGCCTACTGAACATGGAACATGGATGGAGAGCCCACAGAGCCTACTGAACATGGAACATGGATGGAGAGCCCATAGCACAGAGCCTACTGAACATGGAACATGGATGGAGAGCCCATAGCCTACAGAGCCTACTGAACATGGAACATGGATGGAGAGCCCATAGCCTACCATGGAACATGGATGGAGAGCCCATAGCCTACAGAGCCTACTGAACATGGAACATGGATGGAGAGCCATAGCCTACAGAGCCTACTGAACATGGAACATGGATGGAGAGCCCATAGCCTACAGAGCCTACTGAACATGGAACATGGATGGAGAGCCCATAGCCTACAGAGCCTACTGAACATGGAACATGGATGGAGAGCCCATAGCCTACAGAGCCTACTGAACATGGAACATGGATGGAGAGCCCATAGCCTACAGAGCCTACTGAACATGGAACATGGATGGAGAGCCCATAGCCTACAGAGCCTACTGAACATGGAACATGGATGGAGAGCCCATAGCCTACAGAGCCTACTGAACATGGAACATGGATGGAGAGCCCACCTACAGAGCCTACTGAACATGGAACATGGATGGAGAGCCCATAGCCTACAGAGCCTACTGAACATGGAACATGGATGGAGAGCCCATAGCCTACAGAGCCTACTGAACATGGAACATGGATGGAGAGCCCATAGCCTACAGAGCCTACATGGAACATGGATGGAGAGCCCATGCCTGGACAGAGCCTACTGAACATGGAACATGGATGGAGAGCCCATAGCCTACAGAGCCTACTGAACATGGAACATGGATGGAGAGCCCATAGCCTACAGAGCCTACTGAACATGGAACATGGATGGAGAGCCCATAGCCTACAGAGCCTACTGAACATGGAACATGGATGGAGAGCCCATAGCCTACAGAGCCTACTGAACATGGAACATGGATGGAGAGCCCATAGCCTACAGAGCCTACTGAACATGGAACATGGATGGAGAGCCCATAGCCTACAGAGCCTACTGAACATGGAACATGGATGGAGAGCCCATAGCCTACAGAGCCTACTGAACATGGAACATGGATGGAGAGCCCATAGCCTACAGAGCCTACTGAACATGGAACATGGATGGAGAGCCCATAGCCTACAGAGCCTACTGAACATGGAACATGGATGGAGAGCCCACTGAACATGGAACATGGATGGAGAGCCCATAGCCTACAGAGCCTACTGAACATGGAACATGGATGGAGAGCCCATAGCCTACAGAGCCTACTGAACATGGAACATGGATGGAGAGCCCACTGAACATGGAACATGGATGGAGAGCCCATAGCCTACAGAGCCTACTGAACATGGAACATGGATGGAGAGCCCATAGCCTACAGAGCCTACTGAACATGGAACATGGATGGAGAGCATGGATGGAGAGCCCATAGCCTACAGAGCCTACTGAACATGGAACATGGATGGAGAGCCCATAGCCTACAGAGCCTACTGAACATGGAACATGGATGGAGAGCCCACTGAACAGAGCCTTCTGAACATGGATGGAGAGCCCATAGCCTACAGAGCCTACTGAACATGGAACATGGATGGAGAGCCCATAGCCTACAGAGCCTACTGAACATGGAACATGGATGGAGAGCCCATAGCCTACAGAGCCTACTGAACATGGAACATGGATGGAGAGCCCATAGCCTACAGAGCCTACTGAACATGGAACATGGATGGAGAGCCCATAGCCTACAGAGCCTACTGAACATGGAACATGGATGGAGAGCCCATAGCCTACAGAGCCTACTGAACATGGAACATGGATGGAGAGCCCATAACATGGAACATGGATGGAGAGCTAGCAGAGCCTACTGAACATGGAACATGGATGGAGAGCCCATAGCCTACAGAGCCTACTGAACATGGAACATGGATGGAGAGCCCACTGAACATGGAACATGGATGGAGAGCCCATAGCCTACAGAGCCTACTGAACATGGAACATGGATGGAGAGCCCATAGCCTACAGAGCCTACTGAACATGGAACATGGATGGAGAGCCCATAGCCTACAGAGCCTACTGAACATGGAACATGGATGGAGAGCCCATAGCCTACAGAGCCTACTGAACATGGAACATGGATGGAGAGCCCATAGCCTACAGAGCCTTCATGGAACATGGATGGAGCCTACTGCCATGGATGGAGAGCCCATAGCCTACAGAGCCTACTGAACATGGAACATGGATGGAGAGCCCACTGAACATGGAACATGGATGGAGAGCCCATAGCCTGGATGGAGAGCCTACTGAACATGGAACATGGATGGAGAGCCCATAGCCTACAGAGCCTACTGAACATGGAACATGGATGGAGAGCCCATAGCCTACAGAGCCTACTGAACATGGAACATGGATGGAGAGCCCATAGCCTACAGAGCCTACTGAACATGGAACATGGATGGAGAGCCCACTGAACATGGAACATGGATGGAGAGCCCATAGCCTACAGAGCCTACTGAACATGGAACATGGATGGAGAGCCCATAGCCTACAGAGCCTACTGAACATGGAACATGGATGGAGAGCCCACTGAACATGGAACATGGATGGAGAGCCCATAGCCTACAGAGCCTACTGAACATGGAACATGGATGGAGAGCCCATAGCCTACAGAGCCTACTGAACATGGAACATGGATGGAGAGCCCATAGCCTACAGAGCCTACTGAACATGGAACATGGATGGAGAGCCCATAGCCTACAGAGCCTACTGAACATGGAACATGGATGGAGAGCCCATAGCCTACAGAGCCTTCTGAACATGGATGGAGAGCCCATAGCCTACAGAGCCTACTGAAACGTGTTCTTATAAGCCCAGTCATTGCGTAATCGCCTGTGAAAACAGAGTTTTGACTGGCCACTTTTTAATAGCGGATCCCAGCCTTCTCGTGATGCTATATTTATTGCTCAATTCCTAAAAACGTCAAACGTTGTAGCCTACCTCGCATATTAAAAAAGTAGCTGCACGTAACGTGGATGACTTTCTTTTTTTTGTGTGCCATTCCAAATAAAAAATAATTACACACATATATTAAACAGTAAACTATATGTAAAGACCAGATTAAATTGAGAAAAGAGCGCTTCCCTTTCATGTAACTTTTTTCAAATAATAATTTGTTGCATCATGCAGCCTTAGAATCTATTAGAAATTAAAACATATAGCCTAACGTTTGTATTTTTTATTTATTTTACCTTTATTTTACTAGGCAAGTCAGTTAAGAACAAATTCTTATTTTCAATGACGGCCTAGGAACAGTGGGTTAACTGCCTGTTCAGGGGCAGAACGACAGATTTGTACCTTGTCAGCTCGGGGATTCGAACTTGCAACCTTTCGGTTACTAGTCCAACGCTCTAACCACTAGGCTACCCTGTCGCAACTAAAGTTGCACAAATAACTCTAAATTAAGCATATAGGAGGACCTCAATACAGAATAGCCACTCGACACAGAATAGCCACTCGACACAGGAGAGCCACTCGACACAGGAGAGCCACTCGACACAGA
The DNA here is from genome assembly GCF_034236695.1 of Oncorhynchus nerka. Classification (NCBI taxonomy): domain Eukaryota; kingdom Metazoa; phylum Chordata; class Actinopteri; order Salmoniformes; family Salmonidae; genus Oncorhynchus; species Oncorhynchus nerka. The sequence continues at coordinate 28,644,802 of NC_088396.1, read as the reverse complement.
ATAGCCACTCGACACAGGAGAGCCACTCGACACAGGAGAGCCACTCGACACTGGAGAGCCACTCGACACTGGAGAGCCACTCGACACTGGAGAGCCACTCGACACAGGAGAGCCACTCGACACAGGAGAGCCACTCGACACAGGAGAGCCACTCGACACTGCATATAGCTCCCTCGGAAATCGTTTGGGGAAAAATATATTTTCTATTTTATTCAGCTATGTTAAATTGTATTGTTCTTACTATAAGATAATATAAAATAATGCCACGGGAATTATAAGCATATCTTGCCTGCTAAATGAACTAGTGTTGCCCACAGCCATATGACATAGCCAGATCAGGGCCTACCTAACATAAGGCCTAAAATATATAATGGATTCATTGTGACAATGTTGGCTATTTGAAATGGATTTAGACTTTTTTTTATATATAAATGTTAGAAAGGTTCACATCAGTGGCTTGTAGACTATGTGTTTAGGTTAATTAACGGTCAATTACCGTGAGACCGGCAGTTATCTGCATGACAATCACCGGCTGACAAAATGTCATGACAGCCACAGCCCTATACACACACCCAGGGTATGTTCTTCTCTGTTGGACCACATTACTCTGTGATCCATAAGCAGGGCTTAGCTCACAGATCTCCCTCTGTGAAGGCCTCTATGAAAGGAGTGGTACTGAGGTAAAACCATGGGGGGATTAAACATTCACCACACACATACGCGCACATGCACACAAACCTTCCCAGGTAAAGGTAAACTCGTCTCTCAGGCCACAGAAGGACTGTGTCTGTATGTGTGTGTGTTTAAGCCTCAAGGCGATGATAAGGGTGGAATTTCAGTGGTTAGCTAGTTGGTAGGAGACTAATGGAAGAGAGGGTAAAGTCCATAAGGTTCTCTAATACTTCTTTAAGACTGGACAAGGAGTGGACTGCAATAAAATATAGTGTTGCAACCTAGAGATTAGAACCTGAAGGTTACAAGTGTTACTGTTGGAATGGATGGGTCATTCCCTTGTGCAAACACCAAAAGTACTGGCCTTGGACAGGGAGCGAGCATCCTGTTCCCTATGCTGTGCAGTGCTCTGGCCAAAAGGAATGGGATTAGGGCGCCATATTGGACACAGCCTTGGTGTTTGGGGTAGTGCTGTACTGACCGGTTGAGATATGATGCAGCGCTTCCGGTTCTGGAGCCGGGAGAAGACGTTGCTGGGCAACAGGCCGGAGGTGGAGCTACTGAGGATCACGCCCTCTCCCACATGACTCTCCACCACCTGAAAGACAATCTGCTTGTCCTCAATCTCCTCAAACACACTCTCCTGTACACACAGAAACACACACACGTTTGTTTAGCAGAGACAATGTGACAGTGAAGTTGACACATTTTCCCATTGCAGTGGCAACAGATCTTCAGTGCAACATTATAAACTAATATTAGGACATACAGAAATACAAAGTAAAGGCCGATGAGAATAAAAATGGTGTACTTTCAAAATATTCATTTTTTTGCTTGAAAAATGGTTCTTCTTCACACAAAAAACAGCTTTCCGAGCTACTTGCATATGGCTGTGTCGTAAACTAAGTTATGGCACATGATCTGAGATTCCAGACACAATGTGTCACATATACTGAACATAAATATAAATGCAACAAGATTTTACTGAGTTACAGTTCATATAAAGAAATCAGTCCATTTAAACAAATTCATTAGGCCCTAATCTATGGCTTTCTCATGACAGATATGCATTGGTTGGTCACGGATACCTTTCAAAAATAATTATGGGCGTGGATCAGAAAATCAGTCAGTATCTGGTGTGACCACCATTTGCCTCATGCAACGTGACACATCTCCTTCGCATAGAGTTGATCAGGTTGTCGATTGTGGAATGTTGTCTCACCCCTCTTCAATGGCTGTGTGAAGAGGAACATGCTGTCGTACATGTCGATCCAGAGCATCTCCAACATGCTCAATGGGTGACATGTCTGTTGAGTATGCAGGCCATGGAACTGGGACAATTTTACCATCCAGGAATTGTGTACAGATCCTTGCGACATGTGGCCGTGCATTATCATGCTGAAACATGCAGTGATTAAGGTGGATGAATGGCACGACAATGGGCCTCAGGATCTCGTCACGGTATCACTGTGCATTCAAATTGCCATCAATAAAATGCAGTTGTGTTCGTTGTCCGTAGTTTATGCCTGCCCATACCATAATCCCACCATGGGAGCGCACTGTTCACAACATTGGCATAAGCATAAACTCGCCCACACGATGCCTTACATGTGGTCTGCGGTTGTGAGGCTGGTTATGATAGAGAAACTTACATGAAATTCTTTAGCAACAGCTCTGCCGGACATTCCTGCAGTCAGCATGCCAATTGCACGCTCCCTCAAAACATCTGGGCATTGTGTTGTGTGACAAAACTGCACATTTTAGAGTGGCCTTTTATTGTCCCCAGCACAAGCATTTAATCAGCTTGCCACACATGTCAGGTGGATCGATGATCTTGGCAAAGGAGAAATGGTCACTAACAGAGATGTAAACAAATTTTTTCACAAATTTTGAGAAATACACTTTTTGTCCGCATGGAACATTTCTGGGACTTTTATTTCAGCTCATGAAACCAACACTTTACATGTTGCGTTTCATATTTTTGTTCAGTGTAGTTCTACGACGTGATATTCCTATAAGACGACCTATTTCTTAAAGTAACTGCCCAGTGTTTCCAGATTTCTATGAAATATGGCCTATAATTACTTACAATGAGTGAAATAGTTTTCCTTTACATTTTTTAAATTAAGTTTGTTAAAAAGCTGATTTTCTGTGTTGGAATGGTGTGGGTGTACTCCAACAACAGAATGGTCATAAAAAATATTCACGCAAGTAGACCGCTTATTGGCTAGCTCATCCTCCTCTAGACCGCTGATTGACTAGCTCATCCTCTTCTAGACCGCTGATTGACTAGCTCATCCTCTTCTAGACCGCTGATTGACTAGCTCATCCTCCTCTAGACCGCTGATTGACTAGCTCATCCTCTTCTAGACCGCTGATTGACTAGCACATCCTCCTCTAGACCGCTGATTGACTAGCTCATCCTCCTCTAGACCGCTGATTGACTAGCTCATCCTCCTCTAGACCGCTGATTGACTAGCTCATCCTCCTCTAGACCGCTGATTGACTAGCTCATCCTCTTCTAGACCGCTGATTGACTAGCTCATCCTCCTCTAGACCGCTGATTGACTAGCTCATCCTCTTCTAGACCGCTGATTGACTAGCTCATCCTCCTCTAGACCGCTGATTGACTAGCTCATCCTCCTCTAGACCGCTGATTGACTAGCTCATCCTCCTCTAGACCGCTGATTGACTAGCTCATCCTCTTCTAGACCGCTGATTGACTAGCTCATCCTCTTCTAGACCGCTGATTGACTAGCTCATCCTCTTCTAGACCGCTGATTGACTAGCTCATCCTCCTCTAGACCGCTGATTGACTAGCTCATCCTCCTCTAGACCGCTGATTGACTAGCTCATCCTCCTCTAGACCGCTGATTGACTAGCACATCCTCCTCTAGACCGCTGATTGACTAGCTCATCCTCCTCTAGACCGCTGATTGACTAGCTCATCCTCTTCTAGACCGCTGATTGACTAGCTCATCCTCCTCTAGACCGCTGATTGACTAGCACATCCTCCTCTAGACCGCTGATTGACTAGCTCATCATCCTCTAGACCGCTGATTGACTAGCTCATCCTCCTCTAGACCGCTGATTGACTAGCTCATCCTCCTCTAGACCGCTGATTGACTAGCTCATCCTCCTCTAGACCGCTGATTGACTAGCTCATCCTCCTCTAGACCGCTGATTGACTAGCACATCCTCCTCTAGACCGCTGATTGACTAGCACATCCTCCTCTAGACCGCTGATTGACTAGCTCATCCTCCTCTAGACCGCTGATTGACTAGCACATCCTCCTCTAGACCGCTGATTGACTAGCTCATCCTCCTCTAGACCGCTGATTGACTAGCACATCCTCCTCTAGACCGCTGATTGACTAGCTCATCCTCCTCTAGACCGCTGATTGACTAGCTCATCCTCCTCTAGACCGCTGATTGACTAGCACATCCTCCTCTAGACCGCTGATTGACTAGCTCATCCTCCTCTAGACCGCTGATTGACTAGCTCATCCTCCTCTAGACCGCTGATTGACTAGCTCATCCTCCTCTAGACCGCTGATTGACTAGCTCATCCTCCTCTAGACCGCTGATTGACTAGCTCATCCTCCTCTAGACCGCTGATTGACTAGCACATCCTCCTCTAGACCGCTGATTGACTAGCTCATCCTCCTCAGGGAGATGACATCATGTTCTATGAGGAAATAGCAAGCATTCTTGAAACGGTCTGAGATACAAATGTTTTTTTTCTCCTATTTATGCTTTGGCCACAAATACAGGTATAGGGTGAGTCAACAACATTATTTCAATACGGGTTGACAGAATATTAACTTTTAAAAGTGACATTTTGACTGGGCAGTTACTTTAAGACTGAAAAGGAATATTGGGGCATGATCATGTTTTTACTCCATATATATAACCTCCCAGTAATCTATTGGCTAAAAAAACACCAACGTCTCGGCATCACCAATGCCTTCTTCTGGGTGTGACTGTCTTTGTTTTCATAGCTTACAGTTTATACCCCTTTAGGCAGCACCTCGACAACGAAATACTTTTTCTCTAGGTATGTGCCAGCTCATGCTTTTTATTAGACTGAAAATGTCACATCTACAATGACTCCGGAATGGTGGTTTACAAAATATGTTTCCCAGCTATCCTCATGATCCCCAGTCACAAGAGGGTTATGTACACTGCTGACATTAGTGTTTCAATACAAATACAAACCACATTGAAAAAAACATGACATGATTCGATGTGGTCATCGCTTCTTAATGAATTAATACAGAACATTGCTTGTGCTTAGTCCTGTTATGTTTCGCTCATCACAATCATATGCACAGAGAAATGTCTTGAAGACCACGATGCTCTCTACCTCACAATGCTCTTTCACCTTCTAACTAAACTAGCCAGCTAAACTAGCCACTACACAATGGCTGCAGGGCAGCTTAACACCTCCATGTATTTCTCTCTAAGCCCTGATGGCTCTCTTGTGGGCAGGTAAGGCAAGGTGTGTTGGCCAGTCCCCCTTGCAATGGTTACTATGTCTTTATTAGTAAAATAATAACTTCATGACAAAGTGGCAGGTCACCAGATTAAACTAGCAGCAGCAACTGGCTGGGTGAGTGGCATACCTGACACATTCACAAATAAAATGGTATGTCCCTCACATAAAGAGAGAGACAAAAATCAACAGTTACCCGCTGAGGCGAGACACATTTTGCCTAAAATATTTCACTCATATTATTATAAGTCTTAAGCGGGAAAACGATTATAAAGCCTATTCATCCAAAATAAGGTTAGAATCAAAGTAGGAGTGAACTGCTGCTGTCAGTGAGGAAATGTATCTGAACCAGGAAATTGTGGTCTCAGATGGGGACAGGAGGTACTCTGAATATTTCACAACAGAATTTCCCTGTGACTTTCTAAGACACCCTCTATTGTTCTCCTCCACAATGTGACATGATGGTATGTTTCAGAATGATATGTTAGATAAAGGAATAACGACAGACACCAATGTCAGGTTCAATAGCCTTGTTTGTGCATTGTACAAATCCCTACAACTGGAGTCCGGGGAACAGTCCGTCTAGTCGATTACCTATCAACTAGACTCCGTAACATCATCCTTTTCAATAGAAAGTGCAAACATAAAGGCATAACATTAAGTTCTTAACAGTCAGGTCATAACAATAGAAAAGCATTACATTTTCTTTTTTACTTCAGTTGTCATCTTCCTTTTTTAATTTCAATTTAATTATTTAAGAACAAATATAGATTTTAATTAACCGAGGGCAAGTTAACAGTCCCTTGCTTACAGGGTAAGCCTGTCCGGTGGCTTGCACAGCCAACCCACCCGTGAGTAAGTATTGGCTCTGACAGGGGTAGGATTAGGGCCACGAGCTGGAGAGCTTGTTGGGGTAGAAGCCTCATCTTCAGTTGACTCATGTTTCAATTCTGCACCCCTTACCCTTAGGCCTGGACTGTGATCCAGCTCATCTAGGTGAGTGTATGGCGTGTTCTGGTTTGTCTGCTCTGCTACGTGCAGATCCACCCGATTGCGATGATAGAGGGAGCCACCAACATCCACCAGGTAAGAACGTGGTGCAACTCTCTGCAGGCATGTGCCCAGCCTCCAAAGTCCTGTGTGGTCTCCCGGCAGCGGTTTCATCCTTATCGTTTCACCCACCTCCAGCTCTGGTAGGTCTCGAGCAGTCCGGTCGTAGAAGCACTTAGCGAGCTGCTTTCTGTGACGCAGTTTGTCCGTGACGCCAACCATGACGCAGGGCTCAAGTAGCTTGTTAGCTACGGGGATGGTAGTCTTCAGACGTCTGGACAGAAGGCGTTGTGCTGGGCTGCTATCCATGTTTTCAGTGGGTGTGTTCCTCCACTGTAAGATCGCTTTCCATGGGTCGTTGTTGGTTTTTTGCAATCTTGACAGCTGATTCTGCCTTGCCATTTGCTTTTGGGTGTCTTGGAGAGGAGGTCACGTGGTCAAACTCCCATTCTGAGGCGAAACGCTTGAACTGTGCAGTGAATTGTGGGCCATTGTCCGTGATTACCTTGTCAGGCTGATCTTGCCTTGCAAACTGTGTCTTGCAGCGCTTTATGACCGTCTCTGCAGACAAGTCAGGGAGCAGTTCAATTTCCCAAAAGTCAGAGTAGTGATCAACGATGAGAAGATAGTATTTTTGTCTGTGGCTGAATAAGTCCATGCTGACGATTTGCCAGGCCCTTGTGGGCAGTTCGTGTGACATCATGGTTTCCTTTTGCTGTTCATGAGCGTACTCGTTGCATGTGGTACAGTTGCTGACAAAGTCTTTAATTTCTGCATGCATGTTTGGCCAGTATAATGTTTCACGAGCCTGGCGGTAGCATGCGTCACCTCCAACGTGACTGGAGTGTATGCGGGTAAGCATCTCTGGACGTAGTGATTTGGGAATAATGACCTTCTGACCTCTGAACAAGACGCCATTTTGCACGCTGATCTCATCTCGAAAGGTCCAGTATTCTCTCACTGTGAAAGGTGTCTCCTCTTTCAGGTATGGCCAACCTGCGAGAGCCATGGACTTCAGTGACTGTAGGCGTTCGTCCTTGTCAGTGTGTTGCCTTATCTGGGCTAGGCGGTGATCTGTGACGTTTAAGTAGTCTGCCTGATTGATCTGTTGAACATCTTGTTGTTCCTGCTGTAGCGAACAGATGGCCTGCCGCTGATAGACAGTGCCTCTGCCTGTACATTGTGTTGTTGCCCTGCTCAGTGTGTCGCTGATGTACATCTCTGGTCCTGGCTTGTAAATTACCTTCAGGCTGTAGTTTTGCAGAGTCAGGAGCATGCTTTGAAGCCTCTTGGGCACGTTGAGGAGAGGTTTACTGAATATGGCAATGAGTGGTTTGTGGTCAGTTTCAGCGATGACCAGGTGTCACCCATATAAGTAGTGATGGAATCGCTGGCAGGAGAAGACGATGCTGAGGCACTCTTTCTCAATTTGTGCATAGTTTTGTTCGGTGGGGGTGAGCGCTCTCGAGGCAAACGCAACGGGCTGGCCTTCCTGCATAAGGCAGCATCCAAGTCCCCTTTGGCTGGAGTCGCTCTGGATTGTGACAGGCTTCATGACGTCGTAGTAGCGCAACACTGGCATGGATGAAGCCAGAGATTTCATCTCCTGCACTGCGGCCTCGTGCTTGGGTAGCCAGTGCCATGGTGTGTCTTTGTCCAGCAACCGGCGCAGAGGCTCACAGACTGCTGATAGGTGTGGCATGAACTTTGCAAGATAGTTTGCAAAGCCGATGAGACGCTGTACTCCTTTTGCATCAGACGGGTTTGGCATGTCGAGGATCGCTCTGACCTTGTCTGGGTCCGGCTTCAGGCCTTTTGCAGAGAGAATGTGGCCATGGAAGTGGACGTCTTTCACCTTGAACTGCAGCTTCTTCAGGCCAAGGCGAAGCTTAACTGATCGGCAGCGCTCCATCAGTGCCAGGAGCTTCACATCGTGGTCGAGTACTGCTTCTTCGTCTGTGTCACCACAGCCTACAATCAGGACATCATCTGCGATGGGTTCAATGCCCTTGAGCCCAGCCAGTAACTCGTGCTGCTTACGTTGGTATATCTCAGGCGCCACTGAGACACCAAACAGGAGCTTGAGCCAGCGTTTCCGACCCCAGGGGGTCCAGAAGGTAGTCATGAGGCTGCTTTCTTCATCCAGCTTGCATTGAAGGAATGCATCTCGGGCATCCATCAAGGTGACAATCCTGGCCTTGGGAAGCTTATAGAGGACATCCTCTAGTGTCGGCATGATGTAGTGGGATCGTTTCAGTGCTTGGTTCAGATGCTTTGGGTCGATGCAGACCCTCAGCTTCTCTGGTTTTTTCACTATGACCATATTGCTGATCCAGTCAGTTGGTTCAGTCACAGATGTCATGTGGCCATCGGCCTCATTACTTGTCCAGCTGGGTCTTCACAGCCACTTTCATTGCAATGGGCACATTGCGAGGAGCACACTGGACTGGAGTGATGCTCTCATCCACTTCAAAGTGTACCTCCCCAGGCACAGATTCAACGGACATGTTGAATACATCGTCATAACTGCTAAGTAGTTGTTCTTTGGACAGGGGTCCATGCTGGACATGATCCACAATGTGCAGGTCATTTGGTACAGTGAACTGCATCAGTCCCAGGCGTTGCATGTAGAGCCTGAGAGGAGAGGATGTTGACTGGTTTTTACAATCTCAAACTCCAGCTTGTGTTTGCGTCCCCGAATAACACATTCGGTCTCAAAGGTGCCCATAGAGCTCGTTAGCTCTCCTGAGTAGAGCTTTAGTCTAGTATCGCTGGGCAATAGATGTGTGTCAGGTGCCAGATTGATTTTGTCTTTGTAGCTCATTACGTTGCATGTAGCACCAGAATCCAGTTGACATTGTTGTTGCTTGTTGTGTAATCGTAGTGTCACAAACCATTTCTTCCCTCTTGAGTGTAGAGCCCCAATGGATTCATGCATGTAAATGTCACTTTCACTTTTCAGCTCTGAACATTGAATGACATCATCAACACAGTGAATCTTGCCCTCACTCACCCTTCTTTTGCTTTTGAGACACACTTTTGCAAAATGATTATTAGTTCCACAAGCTCTGCATGGTTTTCAGTAGGCAGGGCAGTGCTCTTTGCCACGTGTGTGTGTATTCCCACAGTCTTTACATGCTACGGGGCTCTCTGTGTTCACCGTTCGTGGTGAATTGCTCTGCCTCGATTGGTTTAGTCTGAATGTCTGCCTAGCAACAGCGTGAACGGTATCAACATCGGAGCGTGGGGTTTCGATTTCCATTGCTCTCATTCTCATGTCAGTGACTTCAGCAGTGCGGCACATTTCAATGGCAGTTACTAATGTTAAGTCTCTCTCTCTCAGTAGACGCCGGCGTGTATCCTCATTTGCAATTCCCAGCACTATTTTGTCACGAATCAATTCATCTTTCAATCCCCCGTATTCACAAGTGGCGGATTTCTCTCTCAAACGGGTTACAAAGTTGTGTACTGACTCACCCTCTTCCTGTTTACAGCTTCCGAAAACGAACCACCCATAAATTACGTTTCTGGCGGGTTTGAAGTAATTCTCCAATGCATCCAATATAGCCTTTGCATCACACTGTTGTCGTGCTGTGAGGGTGAGATTGTGCCGGTAGATATGCCTCCATTCGCTGCCCATTAAACTCCTCAGAGTTGCAGCTTGTACCTCGTTGGGTTTCTCATGTAGACCGGTCGCCAGCGCATAGTCCTCGAATTCATCCCTGAAGTTGTCCCAATTAGTATTCCAGTCCCCTGTGAGAACCATGGGATTTGGTGGCGGAATGTTCGCTGCCATAGCAATGGAATATGAGATTTCTTTGCCTTCAGTCATCGACGTAGGTAGTGATGCTAGCTAGGCAGCTAACAACGAGTTGATCAGTGTTGTGAGTAGGAAACGGCGTGTTCGCATATGGAATGTAACTGCGCCTATACTGTACTTAGCTACAAAAATAACAAACGTGTGTTTTCCGAGCCACTTCTGATACCATGTTTCAGTATGATATGTTAGATAAAGGAATAACGACAGACACCAATGTCAGGTTCAATAGCCTAGTTTGTGCATTGTACAAATCCCTACAACTGGAGTCCGGGGAACAGTCCGGCTAGTCGATTACCTATCAACTAGACTCCGTAACATGGTACTTCCTGAAAGTTTTAATCGATACACTGTAATGATTAAGCCTATGTGAAATACCATGTATCGATCTCCCCCGTGACCCCTGTCTATTTTTGGCTTGAAGACCACACTTCCTGGTTAGCGTGGTGTACTTGTGAGCATGTGTAGAGCGTGACTAAGACCAGATGAAATAATTAATTCAATGGTCATGTGGACTCTCCCATAGCCATATCCCCCTACACCTTCCATAACAGGAAATGTCTCAAAGCCAACCCTTCTAAGGAAGGGATGGGAAAACTGAATCTTTACAGTCTCCTGGCTTTTGTTCTAGATTATTGAGATCAGAGTATGTGAGCGGATCGGAGCAAGGAGTGGAGCGTGCCCAATTATACTGGAGCAAGTTTCCCAAGGGCTGGAACTTCGGCCTTCTCGCCCACTCCAATTTCGCTCCAGTAGCGCTCACTTCACAAGCTCAGTGTATGCCAGGCACAGCAGAAAGGAACGAGGTGGGTAGCTAGCTAAGTTGGTCATTGTATAAAGTGAAAATCAGATCTCTTAAAAGTTTCGTTAATTTTCGTTCTATACATTAGGCCATCGTTGATTTTGGCTCAATATGCCTGGCATATTACCTCTTTCAAGGAGATTTCCGTTTTGATAGGGTTATTTTACCTAAAATCCTTTAGGCCTACCTACAGAAAAAAAAAAACACATACTCATCCCTGCCCAGCCTGGCAAGAGTGTCCCAAGGGTGTTTAGTGTTCCCAGTGGCTCTGCAAGCACTGAGCGCATATTCTCCCACTGCTGGCATGCTCTCCAGGCACCTGAGCCTGAAAGCAGTGACTCAGGCCAAACTCATGTTTCTAAAAATCCAGTTTCAACTGTTCAGCCTTATTATTATTCGACCATGCTGGTCATTTATGAACATTTGAACATCTTGGCCATGTTCTGTTATAATCTCCACCCGGCACAGCCAGAAGAGGACTGGCCACCCCACATATGCTCTCTCTAATTCTCTCTTTCTCTCTCTCAGAGGACCTGAGCCCTAGGACCATGCCCCAGGACTACCTGACATGATGACTCCTTGCTGTCCCCAGTCCACCGGACCGTGCTGCTGCTCTAGTTTCAACTGTTCTGCCTTATTATTATTCGACCATGCTGGTCATTTATGAACATTTAAACATCTTGGCCATGTTCTGTTATAATCTCCACCCGGCACAGCCAGAAGAGGGCTGGCCACCCCACATAGCCTGGTTCCTCTCTAGGTTTCTTCCTAGGTTTTGGCCTTTCTAGGGAGTTTTTCCTAGACACCGTGCTTCTACACCTGCATTGCTTGCTGTTTGGGGTTTTAGGCTGGGTTTCTGTACAGCACTTTGAGATATCAGCTGATGTACGAAGGGCTATATAAATGAATTTGATTTGATGATTTGATTTAAAAATGAATTCAAAGGCACTGTAGATGGAGCCTAATAAGGTATTTTTTTGTTTAATTTGAATGTAATTCTTAGTAAGTCACAGACAATATATGTGAATTTGGAGCAGCAGTTTTTTTCCTTTGAGCGACGAGCGTTTGGAAAGGACGTGGAGTGCCGGAGCGTTGCACCACTCAATGAGCAGGATTTCCGACCGCTCAACTCCGCTCACATTCTCTGATTGAGATGCATCCTAGCGAAGTGTTATTGCTATTTCAGCATGAGAGGGCATTTTCCTCAAAGATGATACTCATACCAGTCAGCCTACTGTACCTGGACGAAGAAGGCTCTCGCTAGTGCCTGAGGGAGGTCATGACTGCTCAGTAGGGCGGCTGCTCTGAGGCACTCAGCTGCCCCCTCAGCATGTGCGCTTCCTGCAGCTCCTCAAGCTGTTTCCTGGGCCACCACACAAGGAAACTGGGTTAACACACACACTCACAGGCACACCCACAACCCAAGGTCTTTTTCAATGACCCTTAACTATACAGAAACGTTTTGACCTCTGGAATATGAAGGAGAGTCATTGCGTGCCACCTGACTACATAATTAATACACTATAACACTGTGTCTGTACCTGTCCGATTGATCCCATTACAAAAACCATGGGAGTCTGGCAAAACACAATAACAACAGACAGGTTGAGAACTTTACCACATTGTGAATGGGCGGTTTCACTAGACTGCATCGTATACCTGACGGCCTTTATGTAAATACAATGACAGTCAATAACAGAGAAACGTCAAACTGAAGTGAAACCACAGGGCACATATCTGAACTCAGTGTAACCATGAAGAGAACTGAATGTTACCAGGTTGGTTTTGGAGCCAACAATATATGCACTGGTCCATTCCCCATGCTTTCGAGGCTGTCACTTCAAAGTGAAGTAACTGAAAACTTTACACGTAAACATTTCTTTCCGGTAGCTCTACGCTGAGGCCAGTGGTATGAGGGATGGAGTTGTTTCAGTGGTGTGTGTCAGATTGTTTAATAGGTAACCAAGCAAGATTAGACTCTAAAAGCTCAAGAACGCCCCCTACTGTCCAAAACATTGTTTTTTTTTACTCATGTGCAGTTGAGCAAACCTTAGTATAAAAGTGCAAAACAGCATGGTATGGAGAAGGGTTTCCCAATCCTCTCCTCTGGGACCACCAGATGTTTGACTTATAGCACACATTTGTTGGGAAGTACTGGTATAGAAACCTGAAGACAAGACATACTGTGGCTCAAACTGTTAGGATATACTGTAGCAAATAGCTATTTATTTGACTTCATATCACAGCAGGTCGAGGATTTGTTTACAGTCATAAAAAATGAGCAGGTTGTTATTTATAAATACTTTTGGAGACCAACCTCAAAGTGTCTGTACAGTATGATGCTGAATGTGAAACTCTTCTAAATGAATCATAACAGAACATTTCTGGACTAGGCTAGTAGTTCTCTCTCTAATGTCACTCTAAGAACCTTTTCCCATCATCCAGAGCCTTGAGCTTAAAATACACTAGGTTAAAGTTAAACCAAAGATTTTTATAACTAACCCAAGATAGACCAGAGCCTGTCATTTTCAATGGGAGCAAATGCATCATAGTGGGCAGAACATGCAAGGAGACGGGCAGTGCCAAATCAAATCAAATTTTATTTGTCACATACACATGGTTAGCAAATGTTAATGCGAGTGTAGCGAAATGCTTGTGCTTTTCAAGCAGGAGCTAGTGAGATCCTATTGGTGCATTCTAGCATTTATTTGCATATTTCAGGCAATCCCTTCTCAAAATCAGGGAATAAGTCAAGAATATGGAGCGAGATACCTGCCAAAAGGTTGAATGTACGTATCGTTAGGGTTGTAAGAAAATCCATAAGTAAAATGTTAGGATAATAAGAAAAGCCATGTGTGAAACATGAAACGTAAACGTGAAATTTAATCTGTGAACATACTAACACCATGTTACAATTATGGACTAACATTTTAGGCTTGAACAAATCTTGTATTGCAATTCTGACTTACAATAATACCTGTCAGAGTTTTGGCAGTTTCATCTAAACAACAAAGAAAACGTACACCAAACAGACTGTGAGGAGTGCTATGCAAACAAGCATAACCTCTTGGGTAGGGGGCAGTATTTTCACGTCCAGATGAAAAGCGGGCCCAAAGTAAACTGCCTGTTACTCAGGCCCAGAAGCTAGGATATGCATATAATTGGTAGATTTGGATAGAAAACACTCTAAAGTTTATTAAACTGTATGTCTGTGAGTATAACAGAACTGATATGGCAGACGAAACCCCGAGGACAAACCACCCCCCAAAAAAAATTCAGCCTACCTCTGTTTTCAATTTTATTATAAGGCAGAATCCTCCCAGATTGCAGTTCCTAGGGCTTCCACTAGATGTCAACAGTCTTTAGAAAGAGTTTCATGCTGGTTTTTGGAAAAATGAGCCAGAAATTGTAGTTTTTCTAGGTGGCTCCCATTTTGGCTGTAATGTTTCAAGTGCGTGGAAGAGAGCACGTTCTTTGGTATTTTTCTCCGGTAAAGACAATAACGATTCTCCGTCTTAAAAATCCCACCTGCCCATAAGAAGATAACCCAGTATGAAAAAAAACGGAATTCGGGGTGCACGTGATGCCGCGGAGTTGAGCAGACGTTGACAAACCGAGCTCTTCAAAGTTATTCTATTTTTACCTAAATAACAACGTTGAAACAATATTCTAACATCGGCTGATAAATTGTCAAGTACTTACCTTCCCAAAGAGCCATGGACCTCCGACCGAGAGGCAAGAAGGACGACCAAAACGTTGTTGATTCCCAAGATAACGCTACAGCTAGCAAGATTAGCATTAGCCTCTTGCGAGCCTGCCGACATGCTGGCTATTCTCCTCCGGGAAATTCAGGATGGTAACAGAGGTCTTTCTCTGAAAATTGATAAGAAATCGGTTGAACTCCATTCTTCCATTGACGACCTGAAATCCTCCATGAATGATCTCCTTTTGAGAACGACTGAGGCAGAGTTGCGCATTAGCACAGTTGAAGATACCATCGCTAGACATGACCAGGTCTTGACACAACTGCAAAAGGACAATGCCTACCTCAAAAACAAGGTAGATCAGATGGAGAACCAGAGTAGACGTAGTAATAGCCGTGTGGTGGGATTGAAAGAGGACAGCGAGGGCCGTGACCCGGTCCGTTTCTTCACTCAATGGATCCCGGAGGTCCTAGGCATAATCAACTTCACCAAGCCGCTGGAAATCGAACGCGCCCACAGAACATCAGCGCCGAAACCCCGGCCAGATGAGCCCCCACGAGCCGCCCTGATCAGGTTCCTCCGTTTCCAAGACAGAGAGAAGATGCTGCAACTCGCAAGAGCCAAAGGGGACATCACCATCGATGGAAAGAGGGTCAGCCTTTTCCCAGATATGAGTGCGGATCTCGCCAGACGCCGCAAGCAGTTCAAGACCTGCCGCCAAAGCACTGAAGGAGAAGAACATCACCGGCTACCTCATCCACCCTGCGCGGATGAAAGTTCAGTACAAAGGCCGAAGCCATCTCTTCAACACACCGGGAGAAGTGCACACTTTTCTCAAAGAACTGAGCAACGTCTGAGCCAGGACGGTCTCTCTGGGGGATAAAATGCAGTTCGTTTGTTTTCTCTTATCCGGATTGAACTGCTGGTATCTCCCAGTCACTTTAACTGATTTGTACATTTTCAACTAACCATATCGGGGTGAGTTCTATTACATTTACAGGAGAGTATATTTTGGTTTAGTCCATATCTACTGGACGAAGCAATAAGTGGGTTTAGGCCCACTGCTTTCCCCCTCATTTATGTTAATCTTTCGAAAAGAGACTCAAGCATCCCTTACCATGGGCAGTAAATATTCAGCCATAAATATCTATTCACAATTTGTTTTCAATTTAGAGAGCTCGCAGGTTTTAGTTTACGCCAAGGTTTAGCTAGTAAGAGCAAGATGGAAAGCGAGCAGCAACGTATCTCTACAAGTGTATTCATGTTTGATTGTTGGGATTGTTGTTTTAGTCTGACAATCGGGCTGGGTGGGATTTTTGTTATTTTTTTCTTCCTTTTTTCTATGTTTATTGTTTCCTTCCTAAAGAGACACAGGTCACTTTTGTGCTCAAACCAAAGTTGAAACATTTCCTAATTATCTGCATATGATAGATTTCTATTCAGTTACATATTTGAAACCCAACCTATGCTTAATCCACTAAAATATGTCACATTCAACGTAAAAGGTCTTAAGAGCCCGATTAAAAGGAAAAGAGTCTATACATATCTTAAGAAATTAAAGGCTGACATTGTGTTTTTACAAGAAACACATCTTACAGCCAGTGAACACAAGAAATTGAAGAGGGAATGGGTAGGACAAGTTTTTGCATCCTCTTTTAACTCCAAAGCAAGAGGAACTTGTTAGCAATTGGATATGTAGATGGGTGAGCCGGTCAAGGATCGATTCAGACTAAGTGGTAAATTTTATGACAAGTAAACAGTTTATTCAGAGTGAAAATATGTAGTACAGCGTAATTACGGCTCTTCCGTTAGTTCATGTTGGAACAGCAGGCAGAGAGCGCGTAAACAGTCAGCACAGCTCTTATATACGTCACAGGAAGTAGGTTGACTCTAGGAAGATCGGATCTCCGGATTGGTTCAGCTGGTTGTAGTCTGTAGTCTTCCGCCATTGGCTCAGTTGTCTGTCCGTCATCGTAGAATCTTCTTCGGGCACACAGTGTTCGGTTAAAAGGGAGATTATGTGTGTAATGTGGGAGCTATCCTGTAGGGGACCCCACAGGCTTTACTGTGAAAATACGTTGCTATGTGTTATCTCAGTTATAACAATGCAATAGCCATGTATTTAGCAATAGATTGGTCTCCTGCATAATAGCAACTCTTTACAAACTGCAATTTTGATAAGTAGACACATCTCCTTCTGCGTCAACAACACCATCTCTGATCCCTCTGGCAGGTTTGTTTTGGTGCAGGGGCATATGTTTTCAGAGTCTTGGACCCTATTGAATATTTATGCTCCTAACTTCGATGACCATATGTTTATTCAGAATGTCTTCCTTCAGATTGCTCAAGCACCACCAGGATGGCTACTGGTTGGAGGAGATTTAAATTTTTGCTTAGATACAGTTCTTGATAGGTCTTCTGATAAACCCTCACTTCTTACCAAAGCCAGCAAGCTCACCATGTCATTCATGAAAGATCTCAATTTACTAGACATCTGGAGACAGTTGCACCCACAGGATAGGGACTACTCTTTTTATTCACACCCACACATGCATAGATAACTTTTAACTTTCGACACAACTGTTTCATAGAGTGTTAGATGTCGAGTATCTCCCCAGATTGCTTAGTGACCATTCTCCTCTGGTATTATCAATCTCCATTCCTACCAAGGTAAATGGAGCATATAGATGGAGACTAAATTCTACACTCCTAAAGCAACCTGAATTTTGTGCATTCATCAAAGAGCAGATCAATATTTTTACTTTGACAAACAAACCCTCTGCTCCTGACAGCTTCATTCTTTGGGACACATTGAAGGCCTATCTGAGGGGACAGATTATTTCCTATACTACAGTGCCTTGCGAAAGTATTCTGCCCCCTTGAACTTTGCGACCTTTTGCCACATTTCAGGCTTCAAACATAAAGATATAAAACTGTATTTTTTTGTGAAGAATCAACAACAAGTGGGACACAATCATGAAGTGGAACGACATTTATTGGATATTTCAAACTTTTTTAACAATTCAAAAACTGAAAAATTGGGCGTGCAAAATTATTCAGCCCCTTTACTTTCAGTGCAGCAAACTCTCTCCAGAAGTTCAGTGAGGATCTCTGAATGATCCAATGTTGACCTAAATGACTAATGATGATAAATACAATCCACCTGTGTGTAATCAAGTCTCCGTATAAATGCACCTGCACTGTGATAGTCTCAGAGGTCCGTTAAAAGCGCAGAGAGCATCATGAAGAACAAGGAACACACCAGGCAGGTCCGAGATACTGTTGTGAAGAAGTTTAAAGCCGGATTTGGATACAAAAAGACATCCCAAGGAGCACTGTGCAAGCGATAATATTGAAATGGAAGGAGTATCAGACCACTGCAAATCTACCAAGACCTGGCCGTCCCTCTAAACTTTCAGCTCATACAAGAAGACTGATCAGAGATGCAGCCAAGAGGCCCATGATCACTCTGGATGAACTGCAGAGATATCTACAGCTGAGGTGGGACACTCTGTCCATAGGACAACAATCAGTCGTATATTGCACAAATCTGGCCTTTATGGAAGAGTGGCAAGAAGAAAGACATTTCTTAAAGATATCCATAAAAAGTGTCATTTAAAGTTTGCCACAAGCCACCTGGGAGACACACCAAACATGTGGAAGAAGGTGCTCTGGTCAGATGAAACCAAAATTGAACTTTTTGGCAACAATGCAAAACGTTATGTTTGGCGTAAAAGCAACACAGCTCATCACCCTGAACACACCATCCCCACTGTCAAACATGGTGGTGGCAGCATCATGGTTTGGGCCTGCTTTTCTTCAGCAGGGACAGGGAAGATGGTTAAAATTGATGGGAAGATGGATGGAGCCTGCAAAAGACCTGAGACTGGGACGGAGATTTGTCTTCCAACAAGACAATGATCCAAAACATAAAGCAAAATCTACAATGGAATGGTTCAAAAATAAACATATCCAGGTGTTAGAATGGCCAAGTCAAAGTCCAGACCTGAATCCAATCGAGAATCTGTGGAAAGAACTGAAAACTGCTGTTCACAAATGCTCTCCATCCAACCTCACTGAGCTCGAGCTGTTTTGCAAGGAGGAATGGGAAAAAAATTCAGTCTCTCGATGTGCAAAACTGATAGAGACATACCCCAAGCGACTTACAGCTGTAATCGCAGCAAAAGGTGGCGCTACAAAGTTAACTTAAGGGGGCTGAATAATTTTGCACGCCCAATTTTTCAGTTTTTGATTTGTTAAAAAAGTTTGAAATATCCAATAAATGTCGTTCCACTTCATGATTGTGTCCCACTTGTTGTTGATTCTTCACAAAAAATACAGTTTTATATCTTTATGTTTGAAGCCTGAAATGTGGCAAAAGGTCGCAAAGTTCAAGGGGGCCGAATACTTTCGCAAGGCACTGTAAAGGGCTGAAGAAAAAACACGGTGCGGAACTGAGTGCCATTAAATCTGAAATCTCCGAGCTAGAGAAAACCTACCAAAGAGGCCCGACTAAAGATCTATACAGGCTTTTGGTAAATAAAAAACTTAAATATAATATTCTGAACACATATCAAGCTGAGAGGGCCATCACTAAATCAAAACAGCGTTATTATGAGCTTGGAGAGAAAGCTCACAAAGTATTGGCATGGCAACTGAAAGCAGAGGAAAGTAAGAGGACAATTAATGCCATAGAAACTCTTACTAAAGAGATATCTTTCGAACCCTACTGAAATTAATAATACTTTTAAGAAATACTATGAAGACCTCTACACTTCCCAATCAAGCGATGATCTATCAGAGATAGACTCCTTTCTCTCCTCTCTCAACCTCCCATGCCTGTCAGGGGAAGACAGCGAGCGCCTGAGTGAACACTTCTCATTTCCTGAATTGTTGGAGGCCATTAAATCCTTACCTTCTAATAAATCTCCTGGGGAGGATGGCTTCCCTCCAGAGTTCTATAAAGAATTTAGGGAGCTGTTGGTCCCCTACCTTATGGAGGACCTTAAAAAAGCCAGAGAAGACAACTGCTTTCCAGAGTCCTTCTCTCAAGCAGTGATTACTGTAATCCACAAGAAAGGGAAAAACCCGCTAAAGTGCGCCTCATATAGACCAATCTCTCTCCTTAACACAGATTGTAAACTGGTCACCAAGATGCTATCTAAGAGACTGGAGTCATGTCTTCCCCTGTTGGTCAACCCAGATCAGACTGGCTTCATAATTAATAGATTGTCCTCCAATAATCTCAGAAGGTTCTTTGATATAATTCACCTTGCTAACAAAAACAAAATACCTAGTGTCGCAGTCTCCCTCGACGCTGAAAAGGCCTTTGATAGGGTTGAATGGCCATACCTCTTTCGCGTAAATTTGATCAAATCACTCTACAAATCTCCTAAAGCTAGGATTGCTACCAATGGGATTACTTCCTCCTCTTTCCCTCTTTATAGGGGGAACAGACAAGGTTGCCCAATTAGCCCCCACCTCTTTGCCCTCGCCATCGAACCGTTGGCTGAGGCTATTAGAACGTGCCCTGACATATATGGCTTTGAGGTGGGCCCCCATACCCATAAATTATCACTCTTTGCGGACGACCTTATCTTATTTCTAACAAACCCAGAACACTCCCTCTCTCACTTGCAGATCCTACTACAGTGTTATAGTTCTTTCTCTGGATATAAGGTCAATTTTGATAAAAGCGAAATCTTACCGTTGTCTGTCTTTGACCATCATACCATCAAGCACAAGTTTCCTTTCAGATGGTCGCCTATGGGCTTCACATATTTGGGCATAATGGTGGATGGTAATCTGAACAACCTCTATAAACTCAATCTGGCCAGTTTGTTGCAAAAGGTGGAGGTTGACCTTTGTAAATGGATGGACTTACCTCTCACTCTACTGGGTAGAATCAATGTAATTAAAATGAATGTCCTGCCCAGGTTTCTATATCTGTTTCAATCTCTCCCTATCCCTGTTCCCGCAGCATTTTCTTCCTCTCTCGACAAGCTGACCAGACGGTTTATCTGGCATGGCAAAACCCCTAGGGTTGGCCTGGATAAACTGACCCTTGATTACAGTCAAGGGGGCTTAAACCTCCCCAATTTTAGAATGTACTACTGGGCTGCACAGTCTAGGTTTCTGGCTCAGAGGTTTGACAATGGTCCCTCTCCCTCATGGTTGAACATTGAAAAGCTTGAGGGAAATGATGACACTGGGGCAGATTTGTTTTACAAATGGGACAGAAAATCTATAAAAACCACCACAGACAACCCTTTAATCATACATTCTGTCCTGGCATGGTGCAAACTGCATGAGCTGTTCGGACGAGGGGGATTCCTTTCCCCTAAAACCCCTTTATGGAACAATAGATTGATCCCTATGTTTTTCCAGAATAGTAACTTTAGACCATGGTCTGATAAGGGGATCACTCTTCTGGAACATTGTTACGAGGAAGGAGTTCTTATGTCTTTTGATCAGCTGAAACAGAAATACCACTTGCCTAACAGGGACTTCTTTAGCTACCTACAACTACGAAACTTTATTAGGGTGACTCTCAAGGGACAATGGAACCTACCTAAGATGTCACCTATTGAACAACTCTGCCACGCAGACCAACCACTGTTCAAGACCATTTCCCGTGTTTACAATGCTCTTATGTCAGGACTAACACTGCCTGGGCTAGATAAACCCTGACTTAGATGGGAGAAAGATCTGGGTATTGATCTTGATGAGGATCTATGGAGTGACCTATGCAGGGATGGTGTTACATCCACATTGAACTCCAGATACAGACTGATCCAGTTTAATTTCCTCCATCAGCTCTATATCACCCCATCTAGACTGCACAAGTTCAACCCAGATATCTCCTCCCTATGTTTTAGATGTGGCTCAGATGAAGGAACATTCCTCCATTCCACTTGGCAGTGTTCAAAACGACACGGTTTCTGTCAGGGGGTATGCGATACCATATTCTCAATTCACAGGGTTGCATTCCCTTTAGACCCGGAGGTCTGTCTACTGGGTAACTTTACTAACACCAATCTTAGGCAAAGCCATACTATAAAGCTAACAGAAATATTGCTAGCGATTGCCAAGAAATGTATTGCCTTGAAATGGAAATTGGATTCCTCCCTGCCAGTTGCAATGTGGCTATCGGAAGTTAATAGTTGTATCCCTTTGGAGAAAATCACTTACTGCTTGAGGAATAAGTTAAAGACATTTTACAGAATTTGGCAACCTTTTATTGACTATATGGAGAATCTCCCCCCACATCTCATTGATTGAATCTATATATAATCCTCACATAATGTTTCACACGTAATGTAGAATATGTAGCCTACTGCAGGTGATCCAATGTCTCGTTATTTTTTTATATTTTTTATTATTGTATGTTTGTTTATATAATTATAATTATAATTTATTTTTGTTACGCTCGTCTGTTACTGTCACTTTGTCCTATCGTTGTCTAATATCTTTTCACTTTTGTTTTGAATGTTCTTAATTGGAAAATGCAAAAAAAGAAAGAAGAAAAAAGAAAAAACGGAATTCAGGGAAACCAGAAAAAGGTATCCTGCACGTTTTCAAGTTAAAAGTATACATTCTCTATTACTCCTCAGTTGAGTTTGCCTCCGCGAGTCTAGATAGCACTAGCTGTATTATGTGAAGTGAAATTTCAGTCCGCTAGGTGAATCTATGAATTATGTGTGACCACTGGAGTCTTTGCCACTTTAATACGAATTTAAAATAATTTGACATTATTTATATGAATCAGGTCATGAACATATGGACTTTGAAAGGAACAAAGGAGAGGTTAAACGTAGGCTAAGTCTGGCATAAACGTATTCCCACACTTTACATTAACTCTGTTGCAGTGATTTTAGGTAGTCTCCGTACAGGCTATTCCCTCCATCGTGACACTGCTGCCCAGTTGAAGAGCTTGTGATCTCCATGCAGCACAACAGCACCATGTGCATTTGGAAAAGCACCGCTCAGCCTCAGAAGATGCCCTTCTGGAGTCATGCAGCCATAAAGTCATTATACCCTAATGTAGGCCTATTTATGTACTAACCAAATAAAGTGCAGAGCATGCATGATACGTGCAACTCATCATTCCAACATATTTGAACATTTAATTCATCCTTCATTCAATTCAGTCAGTCAGTATGTCATCCATTCAGTCATTTGTCTGAGTTGCAATAGGAACTAAATCAAAGAGAATATCCATATGTTTATTGAAATCCATATGTGTATTCAAAATGATCTAAATTCTCCAAAGTTCTTTAGCCTATAACTTTTGTAATTCAATGTTTAATTTAGTCCTATCCAAATAAATATAGGCTTAGAACTCTATTTGTGTTTTATAACTGTTTTTATTATAGGGCTCCCTTTAAAAAGAGACCCTAACTCACAGGCCTCTAAATAGATCCTCTAAATACATGTTAAACTAAATAGTTGAAGAAGCACGTGCAGTGGCTGATCGGGAGAACAGATCTGGCAATAGGAATAGGCTGTAGATAGTCTTGACCATTTGGTACCCCTGGGCTATTTCTCAGGACAAATTATAGTCAAGACTTAATCAATATTTTGTTTGTCTCATTTATTGATATGGATAAACAGTGCTTTGCAAAAGTATTCATCCCCCTTGGCATTTTTCCTATTTTGTTGCATTACAACCTGTAATTTAAATGGATTTTTATTTGAATTTCATGTAATGGACATACACAAAATTATCAAAATTGGTGAAGTGAAATGAAAAAAATTACTTGTTTCAGAAATTTCAAAAAAATAAAAAAGCGGAAAAGTGGTGCGTACATATGTATTCCTCCCCTTTGCTATGAAGCCCCTAAATAAGATCTGGTGCAACCAATTACCTCCAGAAGTCACATAATTAGTTACATAAAGTCCAGTTGTGTGCAATCTAAGTGTCACATGATCTGTCACATGATCTCACTATATATACACACCTGTTCTGAAAGGGTCCCAGAGTCTGCAACACCACAAAGCAAAAGGCACCACCAAGCAAGCGACACCATGAAGACCAAGGAGCTCAGGTCAGAAACAAAGTTGTGGAGAAGTACAGATCAGGGTTAGGTTATATAAAAATATCAGAAACTTTGAACATCCCACGGAGCCCCATTAAATCCAATATTAAAACATTTTAAGAATATGGCACCACAACAAACCTGCCAAGAGAGGGCCGCCCACCAAAACTCACAGACCAGGCAAGGAGGGCATTAATCAGAGAGGCAACAAAGAGACCAAAGATAACCCTGAAGGAACTGCAAAGCTCCACAGTGGAGACTGGAGTATCTGTCCATAGGACCACTTTAAGGCGTACACTCCACAGAGCTGGGCTTTACGGAAGAGTGGCCAGAAAAAAAGCCATTCCTTAAAGATAAAAATAAGCAAACATGTTTGGTGTTTGCCAAAAGGCATGTGGGAGACTCCCCAAAGTCTAGTCTACAATGACCCTAAGCATACTGATAAAGCAACACTTGAGTGGTTTAAGGGGAAACATTTAAATGTCTTGGAATGGCCTAGTCAAAGTCCAGGCCTCAATCCAATTGAGAATCTGTGGCATGACATAAAGATTGCTGTACACCAACGGAACCCATCCAATTTGAAGGATCTGGAGCAGTTTTGCCTTGAAGAATGGGCAAAAATCCCAGTGGCTAGATGTGCCAAGCTTATAGAGACATAACCCAAGAGACTTGCAGCTGTAATTGCTGCCAAAGGTGGCTCTACAAAGTATTGGGGTGAATAGTTTTCTGTTTTTTTGTCTTATTTCTGGTTTGTTTCACAATCAAAAATATTTTACATCTTCAAAGTGGTAGGCATGTTGTGTAAATCAAATGATACAAACCCCCAACAAATCTATTTTAATTCCAGGTTGTAAGGCAACAAAATAGGAAAATGACCAAGGGGGTGAATACTTTTGCAAGCCACTGTAGCTTCTGCGTGATGGGGTTGTGCAAATCAAATGCCTATAACAAGCCTACATATAGAGTGGAATTCACTAATACAACAGCCAAAAGGCCTACTGTCTGTTCTCCCAAATACTGGAAAAAGTGTGTTTCGTTAGGTTACATGATCACCACAGTAGCCCCATGCAGCTATAAAAATAAATGATGCAATTATGGCCATTAAATGACACACTGAGCATGGCATATTTAGATAGCATAATAGGCCTAGCCTACATCATATTTACTTCCTATTTTGCAGCTCAGGTGGTTATTATAGACAAGGCTCTTTATCATTCTCACACAAGTCATTTGCTGAAGGCCCAAGCCTAGACTACGTCATCTACAGGTGTAACGTCGTTATTGAATGCAGTTCTAAAACAAGCTCTAGACTTTTATTTTGGATATGAAACTAACGTCTGGGCTAGAGTTGCTTGATTGACTAGCTACGTTCGCTTTTTATAAAGTAGGTTTGAGATTTAATTTTGGTACTGTGATTCTAAGTATGGGATGCAATCAAATTGTTCACAGATTAATGAAAAGAAGGCACATAGAGCCAATGTCAATTTAGAAGATAGAGTATTTTCTTGCATTTGAGAATGTTTTGAGATTTCAAGAACAAGGTTTGGCAGTGAGAGTAGACTTCTGAAGGTGAGAGCTCGAGTCATGGTATACTTGCAAGTGAGGTGAGAGGTAAAATGTTAGCTAAGTGTTGAGACAGGGTTATATAGCAAACACCTGAACACATAAAGCCATGATTTTAAATATGTTTTTAGAGAAAATACCTTGTCTGTAAAAAAGTAATCTGATTATTTAGTAATGAGTTGATGGGGTTTTATCTTTTTTTTTTTTTTAAACCACACGCTATTGCATAAATGCATGTTCTAATTTGTAAATCAGTTAATGCTGTGACTTGCAGTCTAGGATGTAAATGGCCTCATCTATGGGCAGACCCATGACTGGAGCTGTACAGGTGTGAGCACCAGTATTCAGTTCCTCTGGTTTTCCTACTGCCCACTGGGCACACACTGGTTGAATCAACTTCATTTACACGTCCTTTCTATGACGTTGAACTAACGTGGAATATATGTTGAATTGACGTCCTCAGTGGGTGGATTCTAATATCTTGTGAACAGACGCATGTAACACTGGTATCGTAGCGTCAGTCAACAGACTGTGGGATAAGACGACTAACAAGGAACTTTATTCCGGTGCAGCTAGGCCTGCAGTCAGAACAGCAGGCTACTCTTCAGCCATGACCAGAGGGGAGTTGACCAGGGAGGGAGAGGGCTGTGTGTTGGTCACATTCACTAGTTTATTGGAGACCACAAGTATAGAACGTGATATCAAAACCTGTTTCTTATATTTTCAGGTTCTGCATTTGACCCACTGGGTCAGTCCAAAGGACCAGCTTCTCCAGGCCAGATAAGAAGGCGAAGGTCCTGAAGAAGAGGGTGAATGACCTAATAGAGGAGAGCTGCCTGGCGCACAGCTGTGGAGTCCTACAGTCGGTCAGTGTACTGTACCCCTGCCTCTTACCTGTACAGAATGACTTAGAGACATCACAGACTCAGGAATGTGTAATGCTTTACCTCTAACATTGTTATTTCTAACATTGTTATTACAGTCCCTAGATCAGCGGTTCCCAAACCAGGGGTCGCGACCCCATTTGAGAATTTCCAAAATCCTCGTAAAAAAATAAAAATATTACAATATCATCTTTGTCTCTCAAAATCATTTAAATGTGGTTAACCTTAAAAATATAAATTAAAAAAAAGAAAAGTAAAAACCAGAGAGCACACTTAGATCGGGGAAATGGTCGCACTTGACGGTTGGACTACATTCCCACAGTGAATGGCTAGTACGATATAAAACCACACGCTATTGCAGAGACTGATATGGTGAAAACAATGTGTGGAGAGGCAGAGGCACAGAAACTCACATCAATACCTTTGTCAGAAAACACCGTGAAACTAAGAATTGATGCTATAGCTAGCAATCATGAGGAAACTCTTGACTGATGGACTCAAACTCCTCACCTTATGCCCTCTAAATGAACGTTAGCTGTGAGGGCCGAGACCCATTGACTTATGTTCGCTACATGTCGGGGGATGCTATTCACGAGGACATATTGTTCTGTCTCAAGATTCTCGAGAATGAAACAGTACAAGGGATGCGTGGCTATATTGACGAAAAACACATTCCATGGGATCGGATGGTGGGCTTTTGCACACATGGTGCTCCATCTATCACCGGACGGCGGGCAGGCCTCTGCACTCTAGTTATGAATGTGTCTCCCTCTGCCATGTGAACGCATTGTATGATACACCGACTGAGCTATAATAGATACACCGAGAGCAACGGGCGGCAGAAGAGCTGAGCGCAGATCTTGGACATATGCAGTACAGGTAAGTGCGGTTGTAAACTAAATCGGACACGCCTGTTCGCAAAACTATCAGATCATGACAATGTTCTATTTCATACCGAGGCTTGCTGGTTATCGGGGGGGAGTGTTGGAAAGATTTTTCGAATTGAGAGAGAAACTGTTGTCATTCGCAATGGATACAACTTTTAATTATTTTTTTAAACAGACTTATACTTTCTGTGTAATGAAAATAAAATGTGTCTCCTTGCCTATCTAACAGATATATTTGGAAAATTTGAACGAACTGAACGCAAGCATGCAGCGGAAATAAAAAACTATTCTACAGATGAGTGACCGAATCAGCGAAATCCGTTTGACTGTGATCCTGGCTCAGTTAACATGCCGGTAAATTAAGTCGATCAGCTGCTCGAGATGTCATGTAATATGGTGCCGTCTCCCCCCGAGCATTAAAACTCAAGGTACGCTGATTCAGTGCTCTCGTCTGCATTAAAAACCAATATTGATCAAGTTTGGATGTGACAGGAGAGATGCCCCCTGTACTTTGAGAAGCTCCGACGCGATATGCATCAAGAACACCCATCTCATTAATGGTGGTGAGATAAGATACATTATATATGATGGTGAGTTGAGTATACAATCAGAAATACTGTTAGAATGTTTTGCAATTGATTGCCATGGCCCCAATTAAAAAACGAATCATTGGCTGTTAATTACATAATTATTTTCCACATGGTTGGGGTCACAAGCATTTTCAGATATGAAATGGGGTCATGGGCCAAAAAAGTTTTGGAACCCCTGCCCTAGATAGAGGCAGGGTGGAAGGACAGAGCATTGGTGAGACAGAGGGAGCAATCAGGCAATGCAGACCACATCAACCTGGACCTCACCTGCTCTGTGAGTACAATAACAACTGTCAATAGAAATACTAATCAGTCCACATCACCTGGACTTCACCTGCTTGTGAAACGCAATGTATTTAAGGTCAATTTTGGTCCGATCATGGGGATCAGAGTTGATATTTTGGTATTTTATTAACTTGGTGACTCAATACACTAACAATGACATGTACGCAGAGGCCCTGAACACTTACCAGGTCATCGTAAAGAACAAGATGTTCAGTAACGCAGGTGGGTGGGAGAAGGATGTCATATTTTAGATTAGCCCCTGAAATGACAGACCAGCACTGATGAGCATTACTAGGCCAAAAACCTGTTTGTCAGAAAACCAGTTTTTACTTTCTTTCTGACCAACATCTACTTCAAGCAGAAGGATAAAGGTCATGCAGAACATCAATGTCGTCGTCATCCCCATGGGCAAGTACTCCGACGCCCTGAGCGAGAGCCCCAACAGCTTTAACTTGATCCTGTGTGTTACCACGCCATTGGAGACATAGAAAGGATGAAGAAGGCTTTTCAGAAGCTCATCTGTGTCTTCTGGGGGATCGACAAGTACATCCCACCCAACATGAGCACTTCTATTCTCAAACCGAACATAGTCAGCACAGTGAAGTGTACACTACACTAGGAGTCCAGTCTGCACGCTTCACCACATGGTAAGTTGTAGGCTTTATTGTAGTAGCACTTACTGCATGTTATGCTTCTAAAGTCATCCACGTTAGATTTATTTTCAGGATGACACCCATGCCAACCTGGTGTTTGAAGCCATCAAGAACAACAAGCTTCACCAGATGGAGAGAGAACGGTAAACAGTCTTATTTATACATTATACAAAACATCACTGTTCATCTGTATGAAATGTTTCAGTCATTGTATTTGGCCACAGGAATCTGTTCTCTTGACTGCAGGAAAGCCCTGGCTGAAAAATTCATCATGACATCAGCCAAGCTCATCTCCCCGACATTCGCTGCTGGATTTGACTAGTGTTTTTCCAAACCTCAACACTAGAGGGCAATACAGGGTAAATGTGGCCTGGCGTCCCCTTGGTACAGTAATGGCAATACTCGGTGTGGTTGTTTCTGTAGCTGTGTGAACATGGTGAAGAGTTTCCAGTAAAACGACCTAGAGATCACCAAAGCCATCACCTGCCTGAGACCGACGGACTTCAACCAGGTTGGTGTGTGTCACCGACTGTGAACAGTCTTCCCGTGTACCACATGAAGGAAACTGCATTTTTCCCCTTTTCACTCCATCCTGGCTGTATGTGTATACGCTGTATTTTCTGTCTATGTATCAGTTTCTCCCTTCGGCTGTTTCACCACAGCTTTTCTCCTCTTCACTCCCTCCATTTGGTTTGTTTTCCTTTTCCGGCTCTTAAGCTTGAGGTATGTGTTACAAACAAATGAGTATATGTGTATGAGTATATGTGTATGAGTATATGTGTAATGCCCTTGTTAGATGTTGTGAGGTGTGTGTTTGTATGCTATATGAGTGTGTAAATGTTATAGTGATGCTAAGTGATGGGGTTCCTTCCACAGGCTGAGGAGACTCTGAAGACGTTTGAGAAGAAAGATAGCAGAGGGAAGAGTGCTGCAGCCACGAAGCTCTCCTTCCTCTACTTCCTGGCAAGACCCTCTCATTCTGATTATCAATATTATATAGTCATATTAGGGAAATACTCCTATGTTCAATCATCATTAGCGTACTTCCTTGAACTGTATGGCATATGTAGATCTCTTGGTGAGATTAGCTCTGACTCATCACAAGAAGGACTATGACCAGGCTGACCACTATACTGACCTGGCCATGACGGCTGACCGCTACAACCCAGCGGCGCTCATCAACAAGGACGATACAGTGTTTGTGAAGAAGGACTATGAGAAGGCTACAGAGTTCTAAAAGGAGGCTCTCCGGAACAACTTGTCCTGCACTGAGGCCCTACTGTATATAACCTGGGTAAATAAAACAGTCAGGACTCAGCAAGATCATTGGGAGCTCAGGGATCTGTTTAATATGCTATTATTAATCTTGCGCAGTAGTCTTCCTTTTCCCACAGAATGTGCTTTTTCCTCAGGTCTGACCTATAAGCGTCTTGGGCATCTGGAGGAGTCTCTAGACTGTTTCCTGAAGCTCAAAGCCATCCTGAGGAACAGCGCTCAGGTCATGTGAAATCTCGCGTCTTGTGACGGCCGGACGCCCAACAACCTGCCCGCTTGACCCTATCCCCTCCTCTCTTCTCCAGACCATTTCCGGAGACCTTCTCCCTTACCTCACCTCGCTCATCAACTCATCCCTGACCGCTGGCTACGTCCCTTCCGTCTTCAAGAGAGCGAGAGTTGCACCCCTTCTGAAAAAACCTACACTCGATCCCTCCGATGTCAACAACTACAGACCAGTATCCCTTCTTTCTTTTCTCTCCAAAACTCTTGAACGTGCCGTCCTTGGCCAGCTCTCCCGCTATCTCTCTCAGAATGACCTTCTTGATCCAAATCAGTCAGGTTTCAAGACTAGTCATTCAACTGAGACTGCTCTTCTCTGTATCACGGAGGCGCTCCGCACTGCTAAAGCTAACTCTCTCTCCTCTGCTCTCATCCTTCTAGACCTATCGGCTGCCTTCGATACTGTGAACCATCAGATCCTCCTCTCCACCCTCTCCGAGTTGGGCATCTCCGGCGCGGCCCACGCTTGGATTGCGTCCTACCTGACAGGTCGCTCCTACCAGGTGGCGTGGCGAGAATCTGTCTCCTCACCACGTGCTCTCACCACTGGTGTCCCCCAGGGCTCTGTTCTAGGCCCTCTCCTATTCTCGCTATACACCAAGTCACTTGGCTCTGTCATAACCTCACATGGTCTCTCCTATCATTGCTATGCAGACGACACACAATTAATCTTCTCCTTTCCCCCTTCTGACGACCAGGTGGCGAATCGCATCTCTGCATGTCTGGCAGACATATCAGTGTGGATGACGGATCATCACCTCAAGCTGAACCTCGGCAAGACGGAGCTGCTCTTCCTCCCGGGAAGGACTGCCCGTTCCATGATCTCGCCATCACGGTTGACAACTCCATTGTGTCCTCCTCCCAGAGCGCTAAGAACCTTGGCGTGATCCTGGACAACACCCTGTCGTTCTCAAATAACATCAAGGCGGTGGCCCGTTCCTGTAGGTTCATGCTCTACAACATCCGCAGAGTACGACCCTGCCTCACACAGGAAGCGGCGCAGGTCCTAATCCAGGCACTTGTCATCTCCCGTCTGGATTACTGCAACTCGCTGTTGGCTGGGCTCCCTGCCTGTGCCATTAAACCCCTACAGCTCATCCAGAACGCCGCAGCCCGTCTGGTGTTCAACCTTCCCAAGTTCTCTCACGTCACCCCGCTCCTCCGCTCTCTCCACTGGCTTCCAGTTGAAGCTCGCATCCACTACAAGACCATGGTGCTTGCCTACGGAGCTGTGAGGGGAACGGCACCTCAGTACCTCCAGGCTCTGATCAGGCCCTACACCCAAACAAGGGCACTGCGTTCATCCACCTCTGGCCTGCTCGCCTCCCTACCACTGAGGAAGTACAGTTCCCACTCAGCCCAGTCAAAACTGTTCGCTGCTCTGGCCCCCCAATGGTGGAACAAACTCCCTCACGACGCCAGGACAGCGGAGTCAATCACCACCTTCCGGAGACACCTGAAACCCCACCTCTTTAAGGAATACCTAGGATAGGATAAAGTAATCCTTCCCACCCCCCTTAAAAGATTTAGATGCACTATTGTAAAGTGGCAGTTCCACTGGATGTCATAAGGTGAACGCACCAATTTGTAAGTCGCTCTGGATAAGAGCGTCTGCTAAATGACTTAAATGTAAATGTAAATGTAATGTGGCAGCTTGCCAATCTGTATCCTCACAGAATACTGGGTCTTTGAGCATTGCCTAAAAACAATGTTATTTAAGGAGCGCTTGTCTACAACTTAGAGCGTTATTATAATATATAGAAGGCTACATGTTTTGCGTATATGTGATCCTTGACTGCAGCTCAGCTTTGAGATGTTGGAGGACCCCCATCAGACCATAGAGTGGCTGCTGCAGCTGATCCGTGTGACACCCACAGACCCCCAGGTGATGGCCGAACTGGGAGAGCTCTACGACAGCGAGGGAGACAAGTTTAAGGCCTTCCAGTACTACTACGAGGTCAGTCTCTCTCAACGCAGTACTGGGACTTTCTATCATCAGATAATCATGATATACTTCTAAGTTTCAAAGCGTATCTGTATTATTTTGATTCCCAAGTCTAAATTGTAGGAACTCCTGTAGTTGATTACAAAAATCAGTCGCATGAAGACTGGGTGAAATCTGTAATGTCTCCATGGTCTTTGTTCTTGTTCTATCCTTGAGGTATTCCCCCTCCAACATTGACGTTATTGAGTGGCTGGGGACCTACTACATTGACACTCAGTTCTGTGAGAAGGCCGTCCAGTACTTTGAGAGAGCCACACTAATCCAGTGAGTCTGTAGTCCTCATCTCACTATAATATTGCTGTGTATGTGTCTTGAGTTTTTACATCATAATTTAACAAGTGATATGCTTTGTTTGTTGTGCCTCTATTCCGGCATATCTGCCCAATAGCCTGGGGACAAAAGTAATGTTGTATCATGCCCCTGCAGTATTGATAACTTGACAAGTCGTTTCATGCGAACTCAAGTGAAGTGGCAGTTTATGGTGACCAGCTGCTACAGGAGAAATGGTGAGTTTATCATCCACGTCAAAGTGAGTTATTATGTAAATAAATACATTTAGTCAGAATGAATATCACCATTACCAAGAGAGAAATAATCCCATGTGCAATAACCTGAACACTGCTGCTCCTTGTTCCTTCATCCTCAGGAAACTACCAGAAAGCCCCGGAGACTTACAAAGACATCGACCAGAAATTCCTGGAAAACGTTGAATGTAATCCACCCAATCCCTTCTTGTCCTCTCAGCATTACTTCTCTAATGTAACAGTTTATAAACAATTATGTATTGATGCTGATCTATGGGTGTGTGTTTTTCCCATGACCCCCTACAGGCCTGGGTTTTCTGGTGAGGCTGTGCACAGACATGGGTCTGAAAGAGGTCCAGGAATACGCCACCAAACTGAAGAGGGTGGAGAAGGAGATCAGAGATCAGGTACTCTACTTACTCACTACACTCTTGTCTAAGGCTACTGACAGTGACACAACACCATTTGAGGCCACTGGAGACTTTGGCTTCACTGTGTCTTTCCTACGTAAAACAGACAGAGAATACCGACATCTCACTGAATCAGAACCATCTGCTCCTAAATCGGCACTGAGATTTTCTTGCATCAGAACGGTCCTTCTAAGGAGCGAATCTCTCATTCCTGCTCTGTTGTTAATTGGCCCAGGCTTTGCTGACATGATCAACTCTAATGTCTGTGGTTGTTTTTGCTCTCTGCAAGTCTCTTTGTTTTCACTATAGAAACCAACAAACAGTTGGATAAATCAGAGTGTCTGTGTTGTTGTTTTGGTTGATGGTGGATTTGAACAGAGACATCTCTCTCTCTCTCCACTCTAGCGGGTTAAGTCGCCAAGGGAGGGCAGTGCTAGAGGGGCCCGGAGAGAGGGCAGCGCCAGCAGTGGTGATTGACCCGGCTACAACAGGACCCTGAACACCTCCATATGTCGACACACATTTCCAACCATGTTTAGTTATATTTGGATTGTAATCACTCACAAAAATTCATTTAACCAATTATCTATTTTCTCTTCACAGCTGTCTTGAAATTGGGAACCCCGAACCCTGTCCGCACAACGCCTAAGAAGGCATTGGTCCGAATAGACATTAGATAGTAATAGAGAAAGAGCTGTTTCAGACTTTCAGTATGACATGTTTATCTGTCTAATCTCACTGTTACTAATCCTAACCCAATACATTTCCATTACATATCTGACCCGGAGTTTCTCTTCTGATAGTAACTCTTTCCTACCTATTCAATTAACCTTTTCTAAATCGCTCTTTGCCCCACTGTTGTACCTGGGTGTGTTTTGACAAGGGGTACTTCTGACCCGGTCCGCACCCCACCTATGAAGGCCATCAGTACAAGCCTTCTCTGTGTAGATACAGTATATGCCCCTTTCCAATACTTTTAATCCAGCTGTTACTTTTCTGTACTAACTAGAGCAAGTTAAAACAACATTGTTATTCTGTCTTGACCATGTGAAAACAATTATTACTACGAACCCGTCATTGTCATTGGCACATAAAGGGTCAAAGGCTTTTGATTTGACTACATACTACTTGCCCAAAGAATCTCTGAAATTTGTCCATAACCAGACTAGTTATTGTGGTTTCCTACGCTAGATATGCTCTGCCATTTTATGTTATAATAGTAATGGCTTAGTTCTACAGTATGCAGTATACTTGCTGATGTTTTCAGTGTTGAAGCAATAATTATCATGCCATGTTCTTCAAACAACACAGCTAATCCTCCATCAGCACTCGGTAGTGGAATTGTACAAATGTTTACACAAGCTTAGTCTTCCAGTCATTTACTCCTCTTTTTTTATTCTCTCGTGGCCCTTCAGTGATGGATAACAAAGCAGATGAGCAGGACACTGGTACACTTTGTGTGTGGCAGATTGGTCTGGCATTTGGTGTTTTATTAGGATCCTCAGTAGATCACACACAGTGTGCTAACCCTTCACACAAAGACACACCACACGATTTACTCTCCAACTGTCATTTTAAATTCCCTTTGTGCTCGCTTCATGCTGCTCTAGCTTGATCCTTTAAACTATCCTTGTTCTTCCCTGTCACTCTTCTGTCTTCCTTTTCTCTTTCCACGTCTGTCTTCTGGATCTGTTCTCTCTTTCATCCCGGGCCTAAACACAGTCCTCTGCTGTGTTGGGATTAGTTACTTTAAAAAGTTAGTCATTACATTTAACACACACTACAATATTAGTGTGTGTGGAAAGTAAGGCGTTATTTATTTGTGTTACTTTTATGAAAAATATCTGTTTGACAGCTGGAGGGAGCATGGCGAGCTGCGCGCTCTACCAAACAGGCTACTTACTAACTCAGGTTTGATCAACAATGTCTCATCTGTGGCACTGCTTTCCTGTGATAGCGCAGAACTTGTAGACTATCTCATGGGCTACTTAATTAGCCATATATACTCTAAGCCAAACATCTGTACAGATTTCCTATCTTTTCATTCAAAATCTCTCTCGAGCTGCCAGTACTGGTTATAGACCGCACATACACAGACTCAGATGTATAGAGGGCACACTTGCCACTAGATGGGGGAAGCCCTCTGTGGGCTTTGCTATCACAGTAGCGATCAATGGCAAAGATCAGAGATGCACCCTCCTATACATTTCTATGGACAGCAGCTGTCATGACATTTCTCCAAACACCCTAATTTCTCCGCTCCCTCCAGCTAAATGAGGAAACAAGTGGAGATCGGATCATGGAAACACACCCGGTAGAGATATGATTCTGAAAGTTACGCACGCGTTGTTTGACAAAGTAACTGTAATAATGCTACCCAATTTGAAAAAGTCAGGCATTACTTTACTCCATTTCTCATGAAAGTAATGACTACATCATTTTTTGGGGTCAAATACACTAAGCCAGGTGACAGTGTTAAGGTATAAAGTAACTGTTTAGGTAAGAGTGAAGGAATGAAAGTTTTCCAGTATGTTAGAAAAAGAAACACCAACATTTTAATTCTCAAATTCAATGACTGAACTACAGTCTAGCTCTACATTCCCAATTCACAGCGTCCAAGAAGTCTTCTAGCAGGCTGCTGTTAGCTATGTGTGCCAGGAATGACTCCCTCCTGTAACTCGCCACCTCAAGAGAATGTTTGCACTGATCACATTGCAAAGAGAGAGCTGAAAATGCTCTCCGATATGAGAGAACCTCCCTTCTTGCATACACCCCTAAGACTTTCCCCTCTTTTGACCCTCTTGACTACTAACTCTGAATACATAGTGCTTGTACACGCACATTTTGGAGTGGTCGTTATTAAAAACTGGGGTTGTTATTACGGTTATTTTACTTCAGCAAAGTCATCTACTTATGACTACTCTGTAACTGAGGATCCAGTATGATTTAAAAGCACTTCTCAGACACTTCCAAATCAATGGTTCCCTTTGATCTAAACGTGTAAGCTGATCCTCTTCTTGCGCAGGGAGGTCTGATCGCACCAACAGTTGACAGCTGACCCTTTGACAGGGAAATACATAGCTAGACACTCATGGTATGTGCAGTACTTTTTTTTTCTCCGTTTTGAGGCAGAAAAAGGGGCTGCTTTTCCACTGGAAATCTCACTGAATTTTTTTGGGTGAGTGAGGCCTTTGAAAGGCTGTGATTTGAGGATTGTAAGGGCCAACGGAATATTGGGCCTCCTCCTCTTCCTGTTTTTGTGGTTGGAGTTGTTTCCATGACTACCTGGTTGCCAGATGTGAGTGTCTCTTGCCTGTCCCCCACTTTTCTGGACCGCCATACGGACCTATCATCTGAGCCTAGAGCTGCCACACATTCCCTCTCCCTCCTTTCTCTCAAACACACACAGAGGACAGAGAAGCATGTGGTATTAAACAGCCTCTCATTGTTTATCCCTCTCTAACAGAGTGTAACAATCATTGCTAAATGTGATCCATGCAGTTACAGGGTATTGAAGGGGCCAGTTCCAACAGTAGGCAAGCAGGTTCATCCTGTGCCTGTGTTTTCTCAGACAGTGGGCACCGCAGCCATGGCACCAGAGCCAAGGCTGAGAGCCAAGATGAAGGCACCAATGAACCCTACGAGGTCAGCAGCCAGTGAGACATAGATGAGACACATACACTGCCTCCCACTTTCAACAGTGAAGACTTGCAGTGTAGGTTTTTTGTCTTCCATTGTACAGATCTACCGCAGTCTTTCAATGGTGTTCCAACTCTTTCCTCTTTGCCATCATTTTCACGTCAGGCCCCTGATCCATCTTAACACCTTGTGGACAGAAGCATGACAGAGGCCCAGACTAAACAGACAGACTTATATAGAGAGAAGCAGTATGCCATCCATCTGTCTATAGGCAGTGGACCATAGACCACACACTCTACCTCTCTGTCAGCACTAACACAGCTGTCACCTTCATGAAGTAACTTACCCTCTCTTTCCAAACATTTATTTTCAGGGGATTGGTCTTGTGTTCCCCTTACAATATTTTTAGTCTGTGCTACTACGATAGTTTATACATTTCACTTACAGTCGAGTTCTAACGTGGGTGTCACTGTGGACACCCCACAGTATCTGCAGGGAGTGTGGTACACAGTTGCCACATATGGTGAGTGATCATGTGTGCAATATGATAATCAATAGTAACTGAATGTGTTTGTGTCTGTGTAGATGCCTCCTATGTGGATCCACCAAAGACTGCATCCAAGAAGCACATAGAAGATGACGACTTTGCTGATGAAGAGTTGGGAGACGACCTACTACCAGAGTAGCCAGTTCCAAGTTCCCCTGATTTCCTCCTCCCCTCCTTGACAGTAAGGGCGTTTTCACATATGAAATTCGGTACACTGGTTCAGTTTCCTGGAGCGTCTTGTGAGAATTCTACAGAACATGTTTTGCTTCACAAGACCTGAAAATAACAGTTTCAGGGTGCGATTAGCAAGCCGCACATTCTACATGATGTTAGTGAGCTAGTTAGGTAGCTTGTTTACAATGGGCAAAAAAGTTCCATGCGACTCGCGCTGACTCATTACAATACCTGGTACTCTGGTCCTGGATCTTGGACCCGCTACTATAGCATGGATCCGGATCATATATGTGAACAACAAGTTCAAATAATCTATACATCGCATTCCACCAGAGTGGTGCAAACTGAGATGATTATTTTCCCATATGCTAGTCTTGATGCATTTTATCACCTGGAAACTTTCTGGGAAAATCCATTGTTATTAACTCTATGGTAACCTCAGGACAGTAATACAGTTTTAACCCAGTTTAGAGGCTCCTCATTTAAATGTATACTTTATAAAATATGTTTATATTGCAAAGCACTATTTATTCTAATCCAAAAGTCTTCCCTGGCTTTTTGTGTTCTGACTGAGGCAAAGAAGTGCATATATGCATCTGATTTGTCTATTTTCAGATAACCATACAGATTCACCATACATTTGTGCTCTTGTTAATTTTGGATACATGGATTTGGGTGTTAAAAAGATTAATTATAAACCAGGTTGTTCAAGCCCTGAATGCTGATTTTATGAAAGCTGTGGTATATCAGACTGTATACCACGGATTTGACCAAACATTTATTTTTACTCTTCTAGTTATGTTGGGAACCAGTTCATAATTGCAATAAGGCACCTCTGGGATCTATGGCCAATATACCACAGTCAAGGGCTGTATCCAGGCACTCCGCATTATACAACACAACTCCACCTTTAAAATATTGCATTGTAGATACGGAAAGTTGAAAGTATGAACCATGCCGAGCGCAGGTGGATGAATTATTGTCATAATCAACCAAACATTTCCTATTACGGCTGTCCATTCTATCCCGGAAATATTTCAGAGTGGGAAATTGCTGGACGAGTACCTGCAGTTCGGCAACCATTCGAGTGACTTAGAGCGCAGTGCAATGTTTCCATCTGCGCAACAAGAATTACATGGGAGGACCCGAAAACAGACGGAAGTTTTCGCAGACGTCAAAAAACTATATAAGGGGTTCTAAACCAATGCTGTATAGCCTGACAATACATTTTTTTTCTCTTTGCGGTAAAAGTTGACAATTTCGTGTCCAACAGAAGTGCGCAACGATGTTTGGTCGAGTATCTTTCGTGTGTTTGCTTCTGGTGCTGTTATGCGATGTGGCATCGGTAGCCAAGGTGTCCAAGAAGTCCACCCGGGGCCGACAGTGTTTGGACTTACCGGAAGAAATCCTCGAGCAGATGTTTGGGCGGCTTTCGGTGGGCGTCCTGAGTGCGTTCCACCACACTCTGCAGCTTGCACCATTGGAGCGGAAGAATCTCACCTGCCCATCAGGGGGACGCCCTGTCCCCGACAGGAAGTCTCGGATTCCCGTCAACCTTCTCAGCCTGTCTCCCTGGGCATACAGGTAGGAATAACTGGGTCTAAATGTCAAGTGGGCCACAGTAATTATGAATGGGTCAATATAATTATATATGGTTCCCCTTCAACAGGATCTCCCACGACCCCGCCAGGTATCCCAGGTTCATACCCGAGGCATATTGCTTGTGTAAAGGCTGTCTGATAGGACCGTTTGGTCAGGAGAGCGACCAGTACCGCAGCACCCCCGTGTACATGCCCTCCGTCATCCTGCGACGCACAGGTTCCTGCGTTGGGGGGCGCCACTCATACACAGAGAGCTACGTATCTGTGGCCGTGGGGTGCACCTGTGTTCCCCTGCTGGAGAAGGATAGGGATGCGCAGAGCAGCAACCAGAGCCTGGAGAGAGAACAGACAAAAGCTGACGAGCTCAGCTCCAACGACAAGAACATATAAAACATCCATGGAAAGCAAGGCAATAGAATAAAGGGCCGTATGAAAATGGATGGTTGGCTGTTTAACACAACACGGTGTACCTAGCAGCAGCAGCAACTTTTGAACAGTAATATAACTCTAGACACACACTGCCACCTGCTGGTGAATGGAATTATATTTCATGATCATCTAAGCATGTTTCCAGGCTTTCATAAGTTTGTATTTTCTGTGTGTGTATATGAAATATTATTTACACTGAGGTCAAGCATACATGAATACCATTATTCACTTCAGAATTCTGTCATAAGGGACAAGAAATCATTAAAAACCATCCCCCGAGTCTTTGTTATCATGGTCCCCAAAATGAAACGTTGGAAGTCTTGACAGGCAATGGACATTGCCCAACATGTTGGCCTTCCTTGCGACAGTCACAGACAACATCAGTCACGTCCGTTCTGTGGGATGGATGAATGTCAGACATCACCAGCCAGTAAGGACATATATAAACAACGGGTTGAAGTAGCAGCCAGCTTGTGGTTAGGGAGGAAGCTGCATATATTCAGACCCATAAGTGTGTCTGAACCATAATGGTTCCTGATGAGGGAGGGAGAGCGGTGGAGCAGGAGGGATTAGATCAAAAAGCTGCAGAGAACCATTAATATGTATGAATACAATGTGTACTGTTTCAGGTGTGGAGAAGGACACAAGCCAAAGTGCACAGCCATGTGAGGTTCACCAGTGCAGGGCAGCACCTTGCCCAGGTACTTGACAGTCTGAGCGACCTTGGTGAGGCTCGTTCTATAATCCGGAATGCTTTACCAGTAGGGTTGGCGATATTACGATAGTATCGTCTATCGACGATGATTGACAGCCATTGTCGATGGTGACGACATAGCGATGTGATAGATGATGGTTTAGCCTATTTGATCTTTACTGGCGCAGCGCAGTAAAAAAACAGAGTCCGCAGTGCACAGCAGGGCAGCACTCGAGTAATTGTCCTATTCCCGATAGCTTATTTCAATATGTTATATACAGAACGCAAGAGAGGAATCTAAATCGAGAGCGGATGCATGGGCCTCATAGCCTAAACCTATTCCTAACTATATTGTGTCTAGTGGTTATAAAAAACAAGCTATATTCCCTTCTCTCTCCATTTGATAGGCTTTGTATGACTTTGGGCTATCCACGTTCATCGTTTTATGCATGGTTTTCTCCTGATAAAACAATGAATAAAGAATCCCTCTCAAACATTGTTTGAATAGCCTAAAAACACAAGGTAGCCAGGGAACTAATAATAAGCTAGAACAAATAACATTAATAGCCTATAGAAACATTGAATGACAACTTTAATAAAATTTTGGCTTATTAAGAAATAAAATATCCGTGCGGGGCGGAAAAACCTTGACCCTCCATGCGAGGTTTAAAACGAAATGACCAATAACCTATCCTCCTACTAGGCCTATCATAAAAGCTTTAAGACAAGTTAAAATGATCAACAATATCAATCAATTAATCAAATGTATTTATAAAGCCCTTTTTACATCAGCAGATGTCACAAAGTGCTATATAGAAACCCAGCCTAAAACCCCAAACCACAAGCAATGAAGCACGGAAAAACTCTCTAGAAAAGCAGGAACCTAGGAAGAAACCTAGAGAGGAACCAGGCTCTGAGGGGTGACCAGTCCTCTTCTGGCTGTGCCAGGTAGAGATTATAAGAGTACATGCATTAAGGCCAGATTGTTCTTCAAGATGTTCAAACGTTCATAGATGACCAGCAGGGTTGTAGAGGGTGCAACAGGTCAGTAACTCAGGAGTAAATGTCAGTTGGCTTTTCATAGCCGAGCATTCAGAGGTCGAGACAGCAAGTGCGATAGAAAGAGAGAGGGTCGAAAACAGCAGGTCCGGGACAAGGTAGCACGTCCGGTGAACAGGTCAGGGTTCCATAGCCGCAGGCAGAACAGTTGAAACTGGAGCAGCAGCACAACCAGGTGGACAGGGGACAGCAAGGAGTCATCAGGCCAGGTAGTCCTGAGGCATGGTCCTAGGGCTCAGGTCCTCTGGGAGAGGGGGGTAGAGAGGAAGAGAGAGAGAATTAGAGGGAACATTCTTAAATTCACACATGACAACAGATAACACAGGAGAAATACACCAGATATAACAGACTGACCTATTTTGCCAAAGCACAGCCCCAACAACACTAGAGGGATATCAACAGACCATCAACTTACTACCCTGAGACAAGGCTGAGAATAGCCCACGAAAGATCCCCTCTACCACACAAGATCCCCTCCACCAAGGGGGCACAAAACCAGACAGGAAGATCACGTCTGACTCAACCCACTCAAGTGACACACCCCTCCTATTTTATTTATTTCACCTTTATTCAACCAGGTAGGCCAGGTGAGAACAAGTTCTCATTTAAAACTGCGACCTGGCCAAGATAAAGCAAAACAGTGTGACAAAAACAACACAGTGTTACACATAAACAAACATACAGTCAATGACACAGAAAAATCGATGTACAGTGTGTGCAAATGTAGAAAGAGTAGGGAGTTATGGCAATAAATAGGCCATAGAGGCAACATATTTACAATTTAGCATTAACACTGGAGTGGTAGATGTGCAGATGATGATGTGTAAGTGAAGATACTGGGGTGCAAAAGAGCAAGAGGATAAATAACAATATGGGGATGAGGTAGTTGGGTGTGGTATTTACAGATTGGCTTTGTACAGGTACAGTGATCGGAAAGGTGCTCTGATAGCTGATGCTTAAAGTTACAGAGGGAGATATAAATGATTTTTGCAATTCATTCCAGTCAATGGCAGCAGAGAACTGGGGCTTTACCTAGCAAACTTATAGATGACCTGGGGCCAGTGGATTTGGCGATGAATATGTAGTGAGGGCCAACCAACGAGAGCATACAGGTAGCAGTGGTGGGTGGTATATGGGGTTTTGGTGACAAAACGGGTGGCAGTGTGATAGACTACATCCAGTTTGCTGAGTAGAGTGTTGGAGGCTATTTTGTAATTGACATCGCCGTAGTCAAGGATCGGTAGGATAGTTAGTTTTACAAGGGTATGTTTGGCAGCATGAGTGAAGGAGGCTTTGTTGAGAAATAGGAAGCCAATTCTAGATTTAATTTTGGATTGGAGATGCTTAATGTGGAGATGCTTAATGTGAGTCTGGAAGGAGAGTTTACAGTCTAACCAGACACCTAGGTATTTGTAGTTGTCCACATATTCTAAGTCAGAACCATCCAGAGTAGTAATGCTAGTCGAGCGGGCGGGTGCCAGCAACAATTGGTTGAAGAGCATGCATTTAGTTTTACTAGCATTTAAAAGCAGTTGGAGGCCATGGCAGGAGGGTTGTATGGCATTGAAGCTCGTTTGGAGGTTTGTTAACACGGTGTCCAAAGAAAGGCCTGATGTATGCAGAATCGTGTTGTCTGCGTAGAGCTGGATCAGAGAATCACCAGCAGTAAGAGCGACATCATTAATATAAACAGAGAAAAGAGTCGGCCCGAGAATTGAACCCTGTGGCACCCCCATAGAGACTGCCAGAGGTCCGGACAACAGCCCCTCTGATTTGACACACTGAACTCTGCCTGAGAAGTAGTTGGCGAACCAGGCTAGGCAGTCATTTGAGAAACCAAGGCTATTGAGTCTGCCGATAAGAACGCGGTGATTGACAGAGTCGAAAGCCTTGGCCATGTCGATGAAGACCAGGGTCCAGAGTAACGCAGAGGTCCTTCACAGTTTTATTTGAGACGACTGTACCATCAAGATTAATTGTCAGATCCAACAGCAGATCACTTTGTTTCTTGGAACCTAGAACTAGCATCTCTGTTTTGTCCGAGTTTAAAAGTAAAACATTTGCCACCATCCACTTCCTTATGTCTGAAACACAGGCTTCTAGTACAGGCAATTTTAAGGCTTCACCATGTTTAATCACAATGTACAGCTGTGTGTCGTCCACATAGCGGTGAAAGTTCTGTTTCCGAATGACGTCACCAAGAGGTAGAACATATAGTGAAAACAATAGCGGTCCTAAAACTGAACTGTCCACAAAGACTAAATATATCTTTGTGAGAGATAAGATCTAAACCAGGCAAGAACTTGTCCATGTAGACCAATTAGGGTTTCCAATCTCTCGTTACTGGCTTCCGGGTTTAGCGAGCAGTGTGTCAAGAAGCAGTGTGGCATTGGCAGGATCATGTTTTGGAGGATGCATGGCTCCTTCGCCTCTCCCGAGTCCGTACGGGAGTTGCAGTGATGGGACAAGACTGTAACTACCAATAGGATATCACAAATTTGGGGAGAAAAATAGGTAAAATGACTAGAATTGCATGAAATGTTAAGCATTTTTCCACCCTTACTCGTCTGTCCATTGTAGTCTGTGAACCAACAACCTTCTGGCCCACAGCGCTATCAAAATTCCTGCGTTGCCATGTAATGCTTACAGGATGAAGAGTTTTTAAAACTTCACAAGGCTCTGGTCTGTCCAAGAAGTGAGGAAAAAATGGTAGGCATGTTCTCGATCCCCTTAATTATTGTTTAATATATAGGGGAAGGTCACTTAAGAGTTCAGGGAGGATTAGGTTAAATATATTTTGCTGAAGGGAGGGGCCATACGTTTCCATGTAACAATTATAAATAACTTTCACTTTAAAGGAGTAGTTCTCTATTTTACAACTTGATGTTAATGGTCCCTCCCCCTGAGAAACAGTAATCCATGGTTCAGTTATCTTTAAAACAGCCACTACAAACTAAAGCTAACATTAGCCACCACCTGCTAACAATCAAGGGAAGTGATAATGTTCAAATCACTGAAAATCTATTCAAACAAACTCTGTATTTGGTTGGATGTTACTTAAGGTGATTTGGAGACTTTAAAAAAAACTAGCTTGTGTTGTGGCTAAAGTTAGCTGAAGTTTGTAGTGGCTGTTTAAAGAAAACTGAACAATGGATTATGGTTTCTCCTGGCCCATAGACTACTTTCAGGGTGAGGAACCATCTAACATCGTTTTAAAATCGTGAACTACACCTTTAACACGTGCAGATGGGCACTGGTACTGATGATTGTCAGTGTGCTTGTAAAACATTTTTGGGATACTACTTATACTTTTCACATTATAACCATATGAGAAATCCCAATGCATTTCAGGGGCCATATACTTTAATGGGGAAAACTCTGGTCATCACTAGTCTGTTGGAAGATGGAAATGCCATCTAAACTATAAAACATGCAGACTGGTCTGGAATGGTGTGCTTGTATACAGCTTACATTTTTTTTGTATAAAGCTACATAAGTATTTGGATTCACCACTTGTGTTGAACTGTTAAGGTACAAACTCCAAACCAACTTTGACATGTATAAAACTAACAACTTGCATTGCTTGTCAAAAGATTTGATTCCATTATTGAACTATAACTTTCAAATTAGCATAGAAGCTCCAGACTTCAAAGGCTAAATTTGTATTCACCATTGACTGTTCTGAAGCATTTCAGCTACAAAGACCACCAATGTTCACATGTGCAGACTGACTTCACAGGTTTTTTACCATTCCTACTTCAAACTAGAAAGCGTGTTGTATCCCCATTCATTTCAATGGCAGAATGCAAGCTTCAACATTCTAAACCTAAATCACTGCCACAAATGACTCAGAATGTTCAAACTAAAACATATGGTTTATGATAGTACTCTCTAGCCTACTATA
The DNA here is from genome assembly GCF_034236695.1 of Oncorhynchus nerka. NCBI lineage: Eukaryota > Metazoa > Chordata > Actinopteri > Salmoniformes > Salmonidae > Oncorhynchus > Oncorhynchus nerka. The sequence continues at coordinate 28,599,819 of NC_088396.1, read as the reverse complement.
ACCACCTTAAAGTAGGTCACTATAACAAACAGCCTACAAAAACTCTATTCCTACCATTTCACAACCATAAACACTTCAACACTAAGCAAGCACACCACGTTTACTTCAGTAAATGTCATTTTCTGAAAATAATTTCTAAATTTCAACTATTTTTATTTCAGAGATATTGAAAGCACTTTTGGGTTTTATGTTGACAAGAATGATCAAAACTGGATGTGGAACTTGTTTGCATATTCTGTAGAACAGGACATTGAGATAGAAAAAAATGTATACAGAAGAGGAAAAACAACTCCATATTTTATATAATAAGTTTATGTACACTTTTACATTTCAATACAATTCAGTCAGGCATTCCAAAAGAACCAGGGTAGTGGTCTAAACAGAGGAAGGGCAGTGAGTCCACCTCAAATGCCATGGTTACAACAAGTGGCTCTGTTCCTTTTTTGGTTTGTTATTGCTTCCATTCAGTGTGTTTTGAAATGGAGATAGTGGCTGTGACATAGAAAAATATAACTAGACAGAAGATTGCTAAACTTCAAGGGCCCAAACTTCCTAAGGCCTCCAATTTTCTGGATATCGGCTGTGGGCAGTCAGGACTGAGACAAAAGGGTGGCATAGAATAAAATTACAATCTAGAACAATAAAGAAATCAAAATCCAAAGTTTTCAAACTTGCCCCCTTTTTCTTCAAGTGATCATAACCATAAAAATTCAGCTCCACTGCCATCTTATAAAAACTTTCAGTCAATGTTTTAAAATTTCCCCCACTTTTTTGGGAAAACATATATACACACTTGATGAGGACGAAGTGAATCGTTTTTTGTCATCGGCCCTCCAGTTAACAGGTTCAGCAACCTGAAGGTGGTGGGATCTAGCCTCTCGTGGTCATGGAGATGTGTGTGTGTGTGTGTGTGTGTGTGCTTCCACTGTGTTTTTGGTGTGTGTGACAGGCACAGTTGTTGCTGTAAGACACCTCTCAGCTTGGCCACACAGACACACTGGAGTCGACACACGACACAAACAAGAAAACCAAGGCACTCTGGGAGGGGAGAGAGGGTATGGGCATGGGGAGAGATGGAGGGACATAGCGTTCTCAGAACAGATTGGCCCCTCCTCCTGTGTTCATCCCAACCCTCCCACTGGCAAACGTAAACAATGATTGGATGATGGGACAGAGGGGGACAGCGGGCAAGTTCATCCCTCTCTGACCCCCCCACCACCAAATCGTAATCCCCGAAGCCACTGTACGTTTGTGCTGGGGGCCTTTGAGGAAAAAGGAGGGATTAGGGGGAGGAGCGGGTGTGAACCTGCCCAAACCACACCCTAGTCCAGTCCACAGCACAGCTCCCGTCAGTGTCTCAACCTCACCTATTTTTTTCCACACAGTCTAACAGTGCAGCTCATCAGCTCAGTCTGCCTGTCTTCTCAATGGTTTGGCTTGGTCAGATGTGGTCAAGGTAGGTAGGTAGATCTGTGAGCAGGTTGGATATAGAGGGGCTAGGAGGGAGGGGAGCTAATAGTTATTTGACACAAAGTAGCCCCCCTACATTGGACACAAACTCCTCCAGACTCTTGAGGAAGGCCACCTTCTGCTTGCGGTCCATGCTGGGCGGCGTGCTGCTGGCCATCAGCTTGTTGAAGGCATCGGCCAGTCTCTGGTAGATGACGGCGTCTCGCTGGGTGGCGAGCAGAGACTCCACCAGCTCCTGGTACTCCGCCTGGAGAGAGAATAGGAAATTACATCATATGAAGCCGACAGGAGGTACAACGTCCAGATCACCAGAGCCAATAAAAAGAATGAGATAGATGTGTGCAGGAAGTTTAAAAACAAAGGGTACTCACTTGATGCAGGCACACTAGTGTATAGAGAGCTTCTCCCGCTGCCACTGTGATCTCTGTGTTGTGTTTCTGCAGTACCAGCATGTCAAACACCAACTGGAGAGGGAGAGATTTTCCATTACAAAACATTTCCTCTTTTTGAGTATAATGGAATGAAGTAGACCTTGTAGTTAGGAGGAAATCCCAGGAGGGGGTGTCTCACCTTGAGGAAGTGGCGTGTGGCGATGAAGAGGGGCGTGTCTTTCTCCTGGGTCTTGGCACACTGCTCGGCCAGGGGAGACAGAGCCTCCAGACACAGCTGGCTGACCTCTGAACTCATGGATGTCATGCCCAGCTCTAGGGAGTACATGAGACTCTTAAACAGCTCCTCTGGTAACTGGGGGATCTTCTCAGGGAAGATCTCACAGATGAACGTGATAAGCTTGTAATACTGGTTACACAGAGACGGGAACTGAAAACACAGACAAACCAGTTTAACAACAGTTTGTAGTACAGTGACAATGTACATCAGTGATTACTTCGAGGAAGGAAGAAGCATTGTTTAACAATTGAGACTGGGCCCTGGGTCTTACCTTGAGTAGGTCCTGAGACATGAGAGGCAGAATAATGTTGACTCCAAACAGAACTACGTCTGCAGCTGACACCGACCGACCTGCCACTCCCGAACCCTGCTCCTGCCCCCGGAAAACCTCATCTGTTCCACCATCAACACACACACAAACCAGAGGATTCTGTAAGTTGACTATAGCTCAGCCTTCAACACCATAGTACCCGCCAAGCTCATGGCCTGAAATCCACCCTATGCAACTGGGTCCTGGACTTCCTGATGGGCCGCCCCCCAGGTGGTGAATGTAGGAAACAACACCTCCACTTCACTTATCCTCAACACGGGCCCAACAAGGGTGCGTGCTCAGCCCCCTTCTGTACTCCCTGTTCACTCTTGACTGCGTGGCCACACACGCCTCCAACTCAAATCATCAAGTTTGCAGACGACACAACAGTAGTACGCCTGATTACCAACAGTGACGAGAGCCAACAGGGAGGCAGAGTAGTGCCAGGACAACAACCTCTCCCTCAATGTCAAAACAAAGGAGCTGATCATGGACTTCAAGAAAAAGCAGCGTGAGCACATCCCTATAAACATCGACAGGACCGCAGTGGAGAAGGTGGAAAGCTTCAAGTTCCTCGGTGTATACGTCACTGACAATCTGAAATGGTCCACCCACACAGACAATGTGGTGAAGAAGGCGCAACAGTGCCTACGGCTTAGCCACTAAGACCCTCAGAAACTTTTGCAGATGCACAATTGAGAGCATCCTGTTGGGCTGTAATCACCACCTGGTATTTGCAACTGTGCCGCCCACAACCGCAGGGCTCTCCAGAGGGTGGTGCGGTCTGCCCACCGCATCACCGGAGGCACACTGCCTGCCCTCCAGGACACCTACAGGAAGGCCAAAAAGATCATCAAGGACAACAACCACCTGAGACACGGCTTTTTCACCCCGCTAACATCCAGAAGGCGAGGTCAGTACAGGTGCATCAAAGCTGGGACTGAGAGACTGAAAAACAGCTATCTATCAAGGCCATCAGACTGTTAAATAGCCACCACTAGCCGGCTACCACCCGGTTGGTTACTCAGTTCTGCACCTTAGAGGCTGCTGCTCTATGTACTTATAATCACTGGCCACTTTAACAATGGAACACTAGTCACTTTAATGTTTACACACTGCTTTACTCATCTCATATGGATAGATTGTATTTAGTCAATGCCACTTCAACATTGCTTGTCCTAATTTATATATTTCTTAATTCCATTATTTTACTTTTAGATTTGTGTGTATTGTTAGATATTACTGCACTGCCTAAGAGCTAGAAACACAGGCATTTCGCTACACCCGCAATAACATCTGCTAAATATGTGTATGTGATCAATACAATTTGATAAGTATTGAAAAATAACTAGGAACTGAAAGTATCGTACATAAATGTAGACTAATGTCATTGGGGATGGTGGAGATCTACAAACACCCACCGTCCACACCTGTGTCTGAGAAGTCAATGAACTCCTTAGAGAGCAGGTTGGTGAGCAGCTCCATGATGAGCAGCAGGTCCTGGTACTGGTCCTCCTCAGCAGCCACATCAGCCCTCTTCCTGCCCAGGTTGTTCTTAGAGTAGACCTGCAGCAGCGTCAGGCACACCTCGTACAGCTTCATAGACTTAGACTGGGGGTCAGAGAGGGAGAAGAGGTGGCTGTTAACTCTTTCCAGTGGAAGCCCCATATCCGATTACATTACTCTACACATGGAGGTCGGTTCACCTCGCCAAGGTAGCAGATCTGTTTGTGGGCGACCTCCACGAACACCTCAATGATGAGGTTGATCGTCTCGGGCGTGTTGCGGTACACCTCCATCAGGCCGATGCAACTGGACAGGAAGTCCATGAGGAAGCTGAAGAGAGACGCCACGTTGTCGATCTGCGTTGCCTCGGCGATGCCACATAGAGCCTCCAGGGTGGCAACGATCTCCCGCTTCACACTCTCCTCCTGACAGATCTGAGGAAAATTCTCCTGGTTGATCAAGTTGAGGAAGCGCTGCTGGAGGGGGTGCAGCACCTGGAGGAAGAGAAAGGAAGGGAGGAAGGAAGGGAGAGAGGTGATCAATCAACAGTTGTCACAAAGTGCTTTACAGTAACCTGGCCCAAAGATCAGCTGCAGGCTATTTTCATTCCCACTTCTTCTTGAATGGGCTACTGTACTGTACACACTAGTCACAGCAGCTGGAAGGCAAGACAGCTGCCGCCTCATTCATAGATCTCTACTAATGGCTTTGGAGTAGTCTTGCATTACTATAGAATGGCCTTCAAGATCATTATGAGGATCATTATCAAACATAGACTCTAGGGAGGTCTAATGGTTTTGGCTAAATCATTTGGCTTCGCCGTATGTTTACTGAAGTCTATAGGGAGAGTGGTTAAATAGAATCACCATAGTAGGGAAAATACATTTAATCGCACAACTTGTTACCAACTAAAGTCTATGGGAAAGAGAGCCTATATAGAGGAAATCTGAAGGGAAATGAAACTTGAGAGCTTTAAGTTATAGCTCCATTTCTCTGGGATCTTGGAAAGGCGTGTGTGTGCAAGTTAGTTCCATTCAGGGATTCAGAGTGTAGGGGTGTGACAAAATAAATGATGATTTGCCACAGATAGTCGTTAACAGTTGTAAAAATGGAAGAGAGTGAGACAGGGAAGCGGCAGCTGCAAAGATCTGTATGGCAGTACTTTGAGAAGTTAAATGAAAAGGTGATGAAATGCAAACTCTGCAAGGTAGAATTGAGCTACAGCAACAGTACAGGTGCAATGCTGAAAGAGGCACCGTGAGAGCCAAACTATTTCTGTCAGAAGTGCGATTATGGGCGGATCATCAACATCAATTATGGAGGGTTCCTCAACTAGATTCAGCCGAGGGCCAATTCTTTCTTGAGCGGATGGTCAGGGGGCCAGAACATACAGTTGAAGTCGGAAGTTCACATACACTTAGGTTGGAGTCATTAAAACTTGTTTTTCAATTTTCAACCACTCCACAAATTTCTTGTTAACAAACTATAGTTTTTGCAAGTCAGTTAGGACATCTACTTTGTGCATGACACAAGTCATTTATCCAACAATTGTTTACAGACAGATTATTTTACTTATAATTCACTGTATCACAATTCCAATGGGTCAGACGTTTACATATACTAAGTTGACTGTGTCTTTAAACAGCTTGGAAAATTCCAGAAAATTATGTCATGGCTTTAGAAGCTTCTGATAGGCTAATTGACATCCCTTGAGTCAATTGGAGGTGTACCTGTGGATGTATTTCAAGGCCTACCTTCAAACTCAGTGCCTGACATCATGGGAAAATCAAAAGAAATCAGTCAAGGAAAGTATGGTTCATCCTTGGGAGCATTTTCCAAACACCTGGAGGGACCACGTTCATCTGTACAAACAATAGTACGCAAGTATAAACACCATGGGACCATGCAGCCTTCATACCCCTCAGGAAGGAGACACATTCTGTCTCCTAGAGATTAACTTTCTTTGGTGCGAAAAGTGCAAATCAATCCCAGAACAACAGCAAAGGACCTTGTGAAGATGCTGGAGGAAACAGGTACAAAAGTATCTATATCCACAGTAAAGTCCTATATCGACATAACCTGAAAGGCCGCTCAGCAAGGAAGAAGCCACTGCTCCAAAATCGCCATAAACAAGCCACACTACGGTTTGCAACTGCACATGGGGACAAAGATCGTACTTTTTGGAGAAATGTCCTCTGGTCTGATGAAACAAAAATATAACTGTTTGGTCATAATGACCATCGTTATGTTTGGAGGAGAAAGTGGGAGGCTTGCAAGCCGAAGAACACCATCCCAACCGTGAAGCACAGGGATGGCAGCATCATGTTGTGGGGGTGCTTTACTGCAGGAGGGTCTGGTGCACTTCACAAAATAGATAGCATCATGAGGTAGGAAAATGATGTGGATATATTGAAGCAACATCTTAAGACCTCAGTCAGGAAGTTAAAGCTTGGTCGCAAATGGGTCTTCCAAATGGACAATGACCCCAAGCATACTTCCAAAATTGTGGCAAAATTGCTTAAGGACAACAAAGTCAAGGTATTGGAGTGGCCATCACAAAGCCCTGATCTCAATCCTATAGAAGATTTGTGTGCAGAACTGAAAAGGCGTGTGCGAGCAAGGTGGCCGACAAACCTGACTCAGTTACACCAGCTCTGTCAGGAGGAATGGGCCAAAATTCACCCAACTTATTGTATGAACCTTCTGGAAGGCTAGCTGAAACGTTTGACCCAAGTTAAACAATTTAAAGGCAATGCTTCCAAATACCAATTGAGTGTATGTAAACTACTGACCCACTGGGAATGTGATGAAAGAAATACAAGTTTAAATAAATCACTACTATTATTCTGACATTTCACATTCTTAAAATAAAAGTGGTGATCCTAACTGACCTTAAGACAGGACATTTTTACTAGGATTAAATGTCAGGAATTGTGAAAAACTGAGTTTAAATGTATTTGGCTAAGGTGTATGTAAATTTCCGACTAACTATAATTACAAATTGACCGCAAGAAGCCCAAACAGAGATGAATTTCAAACCTTGCTTACATTTGTATACAATCACATATCTCTTATGTGTGGGAATACTTTGGAACATAATTCCAAAATGTAAAAAAATACTTGGAGCTGATTTGCTGGTGTTTTTAGTCTATGTAAAAAAAGAAAAAATTTGCGGGCTAAGAAAACATGGGGGGCCAAATGAAACCACCCGCGGGCCAAATTCATCCCGCGGGCCACCAGTTGGGGAACCTTGCCCTAATGGCATATCTAGAACCAGAATACAAGATGCCATGTGGAAAAACTGACGGCCCTGATGAAGAAATATTACAATTATTGCTCTGCAAGTACAAAGCGTGAGCTCTCAAACACGATACATGGCGTTAACAACAGATTGTTGGACGTCTATGAACACACTGTCATACATTACTGCAACAATTGATGAGATGTGGGACATGAAGTACGTACTGACAAGATGGAAGCACACAACAGTACCTAAAACATCAATAGTTAATACCATCGTTGCTGACTGGGTGGGTGACAGCAGTAAGGTGAGCACTGTTTGGTAGGGTTTCCAAGAGTTACCATGGACACAAAATCCAAATTGGCAGATTGTAAAAATTCATGAAAACAACTTCCCTACCTCAGTCCAGTATTGCTGCTTGGTGTCTGAGTCCATGTGTGCGAAGCCCCCCAGAACCAGGGCCTTCATCAGGGTCCTTTGTACTGAGCTGGACAGCAGGTCCAGGGGAGGGCTGCGGCTGGCAAACTGCTTTGCTAAGTTCCACCAGTTCTCACACTGCACCACTATGTTGGCCCTGAGAGAGGAGGGATGGAGAAAGGTTTGTTGGCATGTGATAATCATTGGCGAGATACATTTCTCATCTACTATCACTCCACCACAAGGGGTAGTTGTTTCAAGCACCAACGTTTAGGCTCATTTGCTAACTAGATGTGTGTGTGTGCATTGTTCAAGTTGGGATACATAAGTCAGTGTCGGACCTCTCCCTCTTCTCCACCAGACAGACTAGTAGCTCAGCCAGTCAGTCAGTGTCGGACCTCTCCCTCTTCTCCACCAGACAGACCAGTCGCTCAGCCAGTCAGTCAGTGTCTCACCTCTCCCTCTTCTCCACCAGACAGACCAGTAGCTCAGCCAGTCAGTCAGTGTCTCACCTCTCCCTCTTCTCCACCAGACAGACCAGTAGCTCAGCCAGTCAGTCAGTGTCTCACCTCTCCCTCTTCTCCACCAGACAGACCAGTAGCTCAGCCAGTCAGTCAGTGTCTCACCTCTCCCTCTTCTCCACCAGACAGACCAGTAGCTCAGCCAGTCAGTCAGTGTCTCACCTCTCCCTCTTCTCCACCAGACAGACCAGTAGCTCAGCCAGTCAGTCAGTGTCTCACCTCTCCCTCTTCTCCACCAGACAGACCAGTAGCTCAGCCAGTCAGTCAGTGTCTCACCTCTCCCTCTTCTCCACCAGACAGACCAGTAGCTCAGCCAGTCAGTCAGTGTCTCACCTCTCCCTCTTCTCCACCAGACAGACCAGTAGCTCCACCTGACTAGTAGCTCAGCCAGTCAGTCAGTGTCTCACCTCTCCCTCTTCTCCACCAGACAGACCAGTAGCTCAGCCAGTCAGTCAGTGTCTCACCTCTCCCTCTTCTCCACCAGACAGACCAGTAGCTCCACCTGACTAGTAGCTCAGCCAGTCAGTCAGTGTCTCACCTCTCCCTCTTCTCCACCAGACAGACCAGTAGCTCCACCTGACTAGTAGCTCAGCCAGTCAGTCAGTGTCTCACCTCTCTCTCTTCTCCACCAGACAGACCAGTAGCTCCACCGTGTCGTTAGCCAGTTCAGGTTCAGAGCTCCACACAGACAGGTTGTTGATCACTTTCTCCAGCAGGTATCCCACAATCCACTGGGCCCCCTCCGTGTCGGCCCCGAACGCAGTGCTCAGGGGTATACTGATCTGAAGGAGGAATGAAAAGAGTGAGAAAGATAGGTGTGAAATGGTTTGAGGCATAGATGAAAATCACTGCAACACTTGAACAGATCACATCATAAATAGCCATGGCAGCTGATGTCAGTCAACTGGCTGTACAGTCCAGTCCAGTGGTTTACTGCACTGCTCCACACCATGCCACGACCCACAGCAAACCCGGTTTTACAAGACACACTTCCAGAGAGTACACTGGTGTTAAGGTGAAATTACACTGGTGGTGTAAACATAACAGAACTCTACAAGGAGGCCTTTACAGGGATACTTTAAGAACACTTAAGAGCTCTCAGAGCTTAGCTACTGTAGACAGTGATGGAGGACAATCCCTGGCATTTTCACCTCAAGTGTCCAGTGGCCGCCTCCTCATCAGTTAATGTCACAAAGACTATTTATGAAGTCATCTGTCAAATCCATGCCAAGTCCATTACCATGCCAGTGTTATTGTTATATTTAAACTTTGTTTAACTAGGCAAGTCAGTAAAGAACAAATTCTTATTTACAATGACAGCCTAGGAACAATGGGTTAACTGCCTTGGTGCGACAGGTAGCCTAGTGGTTAGAGCGTTGGGCCAGTAACCGGAAGGTTGCTCGATCGAATCCCAACGCTGACAAGGTCGAGCAACCTTCCGGTTACTGGCCCAACGCTCTAACCACTAGGCTACCTGCCGCACCATGTTATAGGGCCTTCACACTCAGAGGGTTGGAGTGAGAAGTGTTATTATGGACGACCACATTAAGACAAATCAGACAGTGGTGTCTGGTGTATGGGGTGTGAACGTTTCAACAAAATTGTGATCTTTAACGTTAAGAGAAAAAAAAAACTAACTGAATATACACTACCGCCCAAAAGTTTGGGGACACTTAGAAATGTCCTTGTTTTAAGAAAAGCAATTTTTTTGTCCATTAAAATATCAAATAGATTTTTATGGAATATCTACATTGGCGTACAGAGGTCATTTATCAGTGTCATTTATCATTTATCTGTGTTCCAATGCCACGTTGTGTTAGCTAATCAAAGTTTATCATTTGAAAAAGCTAATTGATCATTAGAAAACCCTTTTGCAATTATGTTAGCACAGTTGAAAACTGTTGTTCTGATTAAAGAAGCAATAAAACTGGCCTTCTTTAGACTAGTTGAGTATCTGGAGCATCAGCATTTGTGGGTTCGATTACAGGCTCAAAATGGCCAGAAACAAAGAACTTTCTTCTGAAACTCGTCAGACTATTCTTGTTCTGAGAAATGAAGGCTATTCCATGAAACTGAAGATCTTGTACAACGCTGTGTACTACTCCCTTCACAGAACAGTGCAAACTGGCTCTAACCAGAATATAAAGTGTGGGAGGCCCCGGTGCACAACTGAGCAAGAGGACAAGTACATTAGAGTGTCTAGTTTGAGAAACAGACGCTTCACAAGTCCTCAACTGGCAGCTTCATTAAATAGTACCCTCAAAACACCAGTCTCAACGTCAACAGTGAGGGGGCGACTCCAGGATGCTGGCCTTCTAGGCAGAGTTGCAAAGAAAAAGCCATCTCTCAGACTGGCCAATAAAAATAAACAATTAAGATGGGCAAAAGAACACAGACACTAGACGGAGCAAGATTGGTCTGTCCATAACATTTTTTTCCAATCTAAGTTTGAGGTGTTCGGATCACAAAGAAGAACATTCGTGAGACGCAGAAAAAATGAAAAGATACAGGAGGAGTGCTTGACGCCATCTGTCAAGAATGGTGGAGGCAATATGATGGTCTGGGGTGATTTGGTGGTGGTAAAGTGCGAGATTTGTACAGGGTTAAAGGGATCTTGAAGAAGGAAGGCTAACACCATACCCTGTGGACAGCGCTTAATTGGAGCCAATTTCCTCCTACAACAGGACAATGACCCAAAGCACAGCTCCAAACTATGCAATAACTAATTAAGGAAGAATCAGTCAGCTGGTATTCTGTCTATAAGGGAGTGGCCAGCACAGTCACCGAATCTCAACCATATTGAGCAGTTGTGGGAGCAACTTGACCGTATGGTACGTAAGAAGTGCCCATCAAGCCAATCCAACTTGTGGGAGGTGCTTCGGGACGTATGGGGTGAAATCTCTTCAGATTACCTCAACAAATTGTCAAATAGAATTCCAAAGGTCTGCAAGGCTGTAATTGCAGCAAATGGAAGATTATTTGACGAAAGCAAAGTTTGAAGGACACAATTATTATTAATTAAAAATGATTTATAACCTTGTCAGTCTTGACTATTTCCTAATAATTTTGCACCTCATTTCATGTATGTTTTCATGAAAAACAAAGACATTTCTTAGTGACCCCAAACTTTTTAATGGTAGAGTATATATTTGTTTATTACAAAATGTAAAATCACAAAACTACCACTAACAGGTACCGATCATCATCATAAAGTGAAAATAAAAATGTTACAAATACCTAATGAAACAATCATGTAACGTTAGGAGGAAAAAACTACTATTTATTTAACTAGGCAAGTCAGTTAAGAACAAATTCTTATTTACAATGACTGCCTACTACACCGGCCAAACCCAGACAACGCTGTGCCAATTGCGTGCCGCCCTATGGGACTCCCAATCACGGCCGGTTGAGATAATGCAGGGTGTCTGTAGTGATGCCTCTAGCAAGGAGAATTTACCACAAGTTGTAGAAACATTTCAAGGATGATCAATGGAAACAGGATGCACTGGAGCTCAATTTCGAGTCTCATAGCAAAGGGTCTGAATACTTATATAAGATGTTTTTAACTTTTTCTAAATTTGCAAACATTTCTAAACCTGTTTTCACTGTCATTAAGGATTGTTTGTAGATTGAGGGGGAAAAAACTATTTAATCCATTTTAGGACAAAAGGCTGTAACGTAACAAAATGTGGATAAAGTTAACAGTTCTGAATACTTTCCGAAAGCACCTTATTTATCATCTCATCTGATTACATAGTATCACTGTCTTGACTGCCTAAAACTGAGATAAGGAGCTAGCTAATGTTAGCTAGGGTGATGGAGACTACATAACTTTCTCCCCTTCCGAATCCTACAGTGAATAACAACAAATCCATTCAAATTATTACTACCTGTTGGCTCTTGGTGTTGTAGCTGGTCCTTCTCATTTAACTTTTTAACATTCAACTTTTTAAATTCCATCTTCCATTGATTAGCCTAGAAATATCCTAATAACTTGCACCTTGGAGGATCTAGCTCTATGACTGTAGCCTAGTGCTGGTTTGATGACTTGTGATTGGACGACAACAAGCTACACGCGCTACACTCCTGAAAAGAACCAGCAGCATAAATAATGTATTCTGTCAGCGGGAAGCGCGATATAGACCATCTGCATTGTGAATTCACATGGAACTGTGTGAATTTGTCTTATTGTTTTAACGGGAAACCGTTTAAAAAATGGCAGCTTAAACATTAAGATTTTTTTCTCCATTTGTCACACCCCTAGTCTGGTGGTAGTTGTACCTGTCCATAGAGTTTCTCGTCCACCAGTAGGTAAGTCTTAGCCCAGCGTTTGAGGAACCACACAATGTCCTTCCCCATCTGAGGGCTGAGCAGCTCTGTCAGACTGGCCCTGGTGGCCCTGGACTCTACCTCTGACGTCCTCAACACCGCTGACAACAACCTGAGAGAGGGGACAGGGAGAGTGAAGGAATGATAGAGGTTAAAGAGAAAGAAATGGAAAAAGAGAGAAGGAAAAAAGGAGAGCGTGATAGCAAGGGAAGTGAGAGGAGGAAAAAGAGGTGGATGAATTGTAATAAGAAGCCAAGGCCAGGATGAGCAAGAGGAGGGAAGGGGAAGAACAAAAGAAAGAGGTAGGGATTTAGTCTGTTCATTTCAGTAACTCTGACAACAAATGACCACGTTGACCCACACACACACACACGTGACAAAGTCCAGAGAGATAGAGGGCTTAGTGCAGCTTAGTGTTCTGTATGTAAGAGATGGGCCTCAGTACGTGCCCACGCAGCATGACAGTGCACTGTTTCACATTGTTTGCAAAAACAAAAGCCCATTGACATTAACAGAGCCGGGGTCGCACAGTGTTATTAGGAAATCTGATGCCCGGCCTCTTGCCTTTCCATTCCTCTGTGCCCCCTCGCCCCCACAAAGAACAATCCAGAGCCCACTATCACGACCCCCACCACCTCAAATTCCCTATATGATTGCCCATGTACCCCCGACACCAAAAGCACACGTGCAGACACGCACACACTACCCCAGCCCCCTACTAGTCTTAGCAGCACCTGGCCATGCCTTAAATTAATGTTGGGGAGTGGTGGTCTGGGGCTGGTGCTGCTCTATGGCTGGCTAGGCCGCTACGCCATCATGTGTGTGTCCAAGATCCTGTGTGTGTGTGTGTGTGTGTGAGTGGCTAGCATGGCTCGGTCTGTACCAGGGCATTCCCCCTCTGTGGCGCTGGCACCACACCCCCAGGGGGCCACTCCCAAAAGGGTGGCTCATTGGCCCTGCACGTAATATTCTCTCTACCATTGTACTGTACTGGTGGTGCGAGGAACCAATACCTATATCTGTTGCCGCTTAAAAAAAGCCTTCTGTTGGCTTCAATGGACAGTTTCTGTGCCAGATGGCTTGTGTAGTGATATGTGGACCTTTGTGCCCCGTCTGGAAAATACTATAAGGGAAAGGCTGCTGCCATGCCACGGGACAGTAGGTTTTTACAAGGCACACTTCGGACAGACAGCACACTGGTGTGAACGTGACAGAGCACTACAACCAGTTAACAAGTACACCACTTAGAGCTCAGCTTCTGTAGACAGTGGGGGGAGCTGTTCATTAGATCACTGACTGAGACAATGAGGGGAGACTGTCCAAGCTGTACATTAGAACAGTGACTGAGACAATGAGGGGAGACTGTCCAAGCTGTACATTAGATCAGTGACTGAGACAATGAGGGGAGACTGTCCAAGCTGTTCATTAGATCACTGACTGGGACAATGAGGGGAGACTGTCCAAGCTGTTCATTAGATCACTGACTGGGACAATGAGGGGAGACTGTCCAAGCTGTTCATTAGATCACTGACTGAGACAATGAGGGGAGACTGTCCAAGCTGTTCATTAGATCACTGACTGAGACAATGAGGGGAGACTGTCCAAGCTGTTCATTAGATCACTGACTGACACAGTGCGTTTTAGACCCATTATTTGATGGATTATAGCGCAGATGAGCAACTCTGGTCCACTGACGAGGGCCTGAGTGTGTTGGTTTTAGTCATTCCTTTCAAACCAGCAATCCAATTTAGATCTGGGAATTTGATACGAAACTAGGTGTTTGCAATTAAGTAGTCCCTCCCTTACCTGATGACAGAGTCTGTCCTGTTGCATCCTGGGATAGATGAGGCCTTCTCTCCAGGGGAGCCCAGTATCTGCAAGGTGGTGTTGATGTCTACCTCAGTAGAGTGGTTGATAGAATACTCCATCACCTCAGCCGGGATCAGAGGAGTCTCACCCTGAGGGTCATCTGCCAGGAGGTAGCCTGGAACACACACACAAATCACTTGCATTCACAATTACAACTAGGACCAGTCAGAAACAATCCATTATGGAGGCACTTAATAAGAAAACGTTGTCAAAAGGAGCAAACATCAAACTCTGAGCACACTAAGAGAGAACCAACTAGGGGTGCAAATTGAGTTATGCACTGAAGGGAAATTCTATAGCCAATGGGAATGCTAAAATGTACTATACAGCAAAGCAGTTGGTTCGTGGAGGGTCAGGCCACCAGTTGTGCAACATTCCTGCCATGCACCAATACACCAGCGCAGTGTGCCTCCCAGCCTAAATTTAGTCCCTAAAAACAACTAAGGAGATCTAAGGACATAGTCGATGCCCCCCAGAGTGCAGTTAGGTTTAATTTTATGCTAATGGTCAATAAAACGGACTGAATGCTAAAAAGATTTGTTACACAATAAATCCATGCATAAAACAACAAGGGACCACTGATGGAAATGAGCATGTAAACAACACTAGGTTCTGTTTTAGGACCACTACACACACACACACCCTCCCTCTTGGTGATGTCATCCGGAAAAATAATGTCAACTTTCACTATGTGGACGACACACAGCTGTACATTTGGATGAAACATGGTGAAGCCCCAATATTCCCTACCCTGGATCCCTGTGTTTCAGACATAAGGATGGGGCGGAGGTAGCCTAGTGTCTAGAGCGTTGGGCCAGTAACCAAAAGGTTGCTCGATCGAATCCCCAAGCTGACAAGGTAAAAAAAAATCAGTCGTTCTGCCCCTGAACAAGGCAGTGCACACTGTTCCTAGGCTGTCATTGTAAATCATTGTAAATAATCATTTGTTCTTAACTGACTTGCCTAGTGAAATAAAGGTTTAAAAAATAAAGTGGTTGGAGGCAATTTTTCTCTCGTTTAAACTTTGACAAAACAGAGAAGTTAGTTCTAGGCCCCAAAAAATAATGAAATCTGCTGTTGGAGCTGACAAAAATGCAGAACTAAAAACAGATAAAGCCCTTGGTTCACTCCAGACCTGACTGCCCTCAACCAGCACAAAAACATCCTGTGGCGGACTGCACTAGCATCGAATAGTCCCCGCGATATGCAACTTTTCAGGGAAGTCAGGAACCAATACACGCAGTCAGTCAGGATAGCAAAGGCTAGCTTTTTAGAATAGAAATTTGCATCCTGTAGCACTAATTCCAAAACGTTTTGGGACACTAAAGTCCAAGGAGAATAAGAGCACCTCCTCCCAACTGCCCACTGCATTGAAGCTAGGTAACCTTGTCACCACTGATAAATCCACGATAATTGAGAATTTCAATAAGCACTTCTCTACGGCTGGCCATGCTTTCCTCCTGGCTACCCCAACCAACAGCGCCGCACCCCCCGCAGCTACTTGCCCAAGCCTCCCCAGCTTCTCCTTCACCCAAATCCAGAAAGCAGATGTTCTGAAAGAGCTGCAAAACCTGGACCCGTACAAATCAGCTACGCTGGACAATCTGGACCCTCTCTTTCTAAAATTATCCACCGTCATTGTTGCAACTCCTATTACCAGTCTGTTCAACCTCTCTTTCGTATCGTCTGAGATCCCTAAAGATTGGAAAGCTGCCGTGGTCATCCCCCTCTTCAAAGGGGGTGACACTCTAGACCCAAACTGTTATAGACCTATATCCATCCTGCCTCGCCTTTCTAAAGTTTTCGAAAGCCAAGTTAATAAACAGATCACTGACCATTTCGAAATTCACCATACCTTCTCCGTTGTGCTATCCGGTTTCCGAGCTGGTCACGGGTGCACCTCAGCCACGCGCAAGGTACTAAACGATATCATAACCGCCATCGATAAAAGACAATACTGTGCAGCCGTATTCAACAACCTGGTCAAGGCTTTCGACTCTGTCAATCACCGTATTCTTATCGGCAGACTCAACAGCCTTGGTTTCTCAAATGGCTGCCTCGCCTGGTTCACCAACTACTTCTCAGGCAGAGTTCAGTGTGTCAAATCGGAGGGCCTGTTGTCCGGACCTCCGGCAGTCTCTATGAGGGTACTACAGGGTTCAATTCTCCGGCCGACTCTTTTCTCTGTATATATCAACGATGTCGGTCTTGCTGCGAGTGATTCCCTAATCCAGCTCTACGCAGACAACACCATTCTGTATACATCTGGCCCTTCTTTGGACACTGTGTTAACAAACCTCCAAACGAGCTTTAATGCCATACAACACTCCTTCCGTGGCCTCCAACTGCTCTTAAAACGCTAGTAAAACTAAATGCATGCTTTTCAACCATTCGCCGCCCGCCCGACGAGCATCACAACTCTGGACGGTTCTGACTTAGAATATGTGGACAACTACAAATACCTAGGTGTCTGGCTAGACTGTAAACTCTCCCTCCAGACTCATATTAAACATCTCCAATCCAAAATTAAATCTAGAATCAGCTTCCTATTTCACAACAAAGCCTCCTTCACTCACGCCGCCAAACATACCCTCGTAAAACTGACTCTCCTACCGATCCTCGACGGATTGCAACAATTGCTGAAACTGGAGACTTATATTTCCCTCACTAACTTTAAACATCAGCTATCCGAGCATCGAACCGATCGCTGCAGCTGTACATAGCCCATCTGTAAATAGCACATTCAATCTACCTACCTCATCCCCATAGTTTTTATTTACTTTTCTGCTCTTTTGCACACCAGTATTTCTACTTGCACATCATGTGCACATCTATCACTCCAGTGTTAATTTGCTCAATTGTAATTACTTTGCTACTATGGCCAATTTATTGCCTTATCTCCTCACGCCATTTGCACACTGTATATAGACTTTCTTTTTTTCTATTTTGTTATTGACCGTACGCTTGTTTATTCCATGTAACTCTGTGTTGTTGTTTGTCGCATTGCTTTGCTTTATCTTGGCCAGGTCGCAGTGTGTGAAATAAATAAGGTGAAATAAAAAAATAATACTCTTGATTGTGTCGTCTCAAATAAAACTGAAGGACCTCGGCGTTACTCGGGACCCTGATCTCTCTTTTGACAAACATATCAAGAATATTGCAAAAAATCTGAAACATTTTGTCCCAGAATTATGCAGAAAAGCTTTTGTCACTTCTAGATTAGACTAGGGCAATACTCCTAACTAATCTTCGATTTGGTCCTGCCGTACGTACCTACGCGTTTGCTACGGTCACAAGAGGCAGGCCTCCTTATTGTCCTTTTCTAAGCAAGCAGCTGGAGGCAGGGCTTTCTCCTATAGAGCTCCATTTTTATGGAATGGTCTGCCTATCCATGTGAGAGACGCAGACTCTGTCTAAACTTTTAAGTCTTTACTGATGACTCGTCACTTCAATAGGTCCTATGGTTGAGTGTAGTCGAGCCCTGGGGTGCGAAGGTGAATGGCAAGGCACTGGGGAGCGACAAACCACCCTTGCTGTCTCTTCCTTGCTGGCTCCCCTCACTCCACTTGGATCTCTACCTCTGACCCTATTACGTGGGCTGACTCACTAGTGCTCTTCCATACTGTCCCTAGGAGGGGTGTGTAACTTTAGTCAAACATTGGATCTTCCCGTCCGGTTTTGTGCCCACTCGGGCTTGTGTGGTGGAGGAGAACTTCGTAGGCTATACTCAGCCTCGTCTCAGGGTAGTAAGTTCGAGGTCTGTTGATATCAGTCTAATGGTGTGGGGACTGTGCTTTGGCAAAGTGGGTGGGGTTATGTCCTGCCTGGTTGGCCCTGTCCAGGGGTATCGTGGGATGGGGCCACAGTGACCTGACCCCACCCGTCTCAGCCTCCATTATCTATGCTGCAATATCTCTCTCTCACCCAGAGGACCTGGGCCCTATCACCATGCCTCAGGACTACCTAGCCTGATGACTCCTTGCTGTTCCCAGTCCACCTGGTCGTGCTGCTGCTCCAGTTTAAACTGTTCTGCCTGCGGCTATGGAACCCTGACCTGTTCACCGGACGTGCTACCTTATCTCGGACCTGCTGTTTTCGACACGCTCTCTTTCTACCGCACCTGCTGTCTCTAACTCTGAATGCTCAGCTATGAAAAGCCAACTGTCTTTATTCCTGAGGTGCTGACCTGTTGCACCCTCTACAACCACTGTGATTTTATTTGACCCTGCTGGTCATTTATGAACGTTTGAAAATCTTGAAGAACAATCTGTCCTTAATGCAGGCGGCAGGGTAGCCTAGTGGTTAGAGCATTGGACCAGTAACCGAAAGGTTGCAAGTTCAAATCCCTGAGCTGACAAGGTACAAAATCTGTCATTCTGCCCCTGAACAGGCAGTTAACCCACTGTTCCTAGGCCGTCATTGAAAATAAGAATTTGTTCTTAACTGACTTGCCTAGTAAAAAAAATATATTATTATAATCTCCACCCGGCACAGCCAGAAGAGTGGCAACCCCTCAGAGCCTGGTTCCACTCTAGGTTCCTGCCTTTCTAGGGAGTTTTTCCTAGCCTCCATGCTTCTACATCTGCATTGCTTGGAGTTTTAGGCTGGGGTTCTGTATAGCACTGTGACATCTGCTGATGTAAAAAAGGCTTTATAAATACATTTGATTGATTGATAGTGCCTTACGTTGGGAATCGTGCCTTATAATTAAACAAATAAAATATTTTCTGAGTGGACTATTCTGAGTAAATATGATCACAGTGATCCACTGACCTGAGACCAGTATGAGCCAGTGGATGTCTTCGTAGAGGTCATCCAGGACCTTGCGGTCCACTGATCCGGGGTTAGAGGAGTTCATGAGGTGCTGCTGGGTCCTCTGGAGCTGGCCGTGGAGCCGCGTCACCCGCTCCTCCAACAGACTGACCAACCACACACACACACACACAGGTCAGACTCATGTTTACAGAGCTAGGGGATAGTCTAATAGCAAGAGGTGTGTGTGGAGTTTTTCCAACCAATTTGTGTAGTGGTTGAAAAACGAGTTTTAATAACTCCAACTTAAGAAGTGTATGTAAACTTTCGACTTCAACTGTACATATACATACATATATGTACAGTTGAAGTCGGAAGTTTACATACACTTAGGCTGGAGTCATTAAAACTCGTTTTTCAACCACTCCACAAATTTCTTGTTAACAAACTGTAGTTTTGGCAAGTCGGTAAGGACATCTACTTTGTGCATGACAAGTAATTTTTCCAACAATTGTATGCAGACAGATTATTTCACTGTATCACAATTCCAGTGGGTCAGAAGTTCACATGCACTAAGTTGACTGTGCCTTTAAACTACAGGTCGACCGAATATGATTTTTCAACGCCGATACCGATTATTGGAGGACCAAAAAAAAGCCGATACCGATTAAATCGGCCGATTTATTTATTTTATTCATTTGAAATAATGACAATTACAACAATATTGAATGAACACTTTTATTTTAACTTAATATAATACATAAATAAAATCAATTTAGCCTCAAATAAATAATGAAACATGTTCAATTTGGTTTAAATAATGCAAAAACAGTTTTGGAGAAGAAAGAAAAAGTGCAATATGTGCCATGTAAAAAAGCTATTGGATGTTCTTATAGGCACTTTAGTATTGCAAGTGTAACAGTATAGCTTCAGTCCCTCTCCTCGCCCCTACCTGGGCTCGAACCAGGAACACATTGACAACAGCCACCCTCGAAGCATCGTTACCCATTGCTCCACAAAAGCCGCGGGGAAGGGGAACAACTACTTCAAGGTCTCAGAGCGAGTGACGTCACCGATTGAAATGCTATTAGCGCGCACCCCGCTAACTAGCTAGCCATTTCACATCGGTTACACCAGTCTAATCTCGGGAGTTGATAGGCTTGAAGTAATAAACAGCTCAACCATCGACCATGGTGCTTGCCTACGGAGCTGTGAGGGGAACGGCACCTCAGTACCTCCAGGCTCTGATCAGGCCCTACACCCAAACAAGGGCACTGCGTTCATCCACCTCTGGCCTGCTCGCCTCCCTACCACTGAGGAAGTACAGTTCCCGCTCAGCCCAGTCAAAACTGTTCGCTGCTCTGGCCCCCCAATGGTGGAACAAACTCCCTCACGACGCCAGGACAGCGGAGTCAATCACCACCTTCCGGAGACACCTGAAACCCCACCTCTTTAAGGAATACCTAGGATAGGATAAAGTAATCCCTCTCACCCCCCCTCCCCCTGAAAAGATTTAGATGCACTACTGTTCCACTGGAGGTCATAAGGTGAATGCACCAATTTGTAAGTCGCTCTGGATAAGAGCGTCTGCTAAATGACTTAAATGTAAATGTAAATGTAAGCACAGCAAAGAGCTGCTGGCAAACGCATGAAAGTGCTGTTTGAATGAATGCTTACGTGCCTGCTGCTGCCTACCACCGCTCAGTCAGACTGCTCTATCAAATCATAGACTTAATTATAACATAACACACAAAAATGGTAAAATCCGGAAACGATCATTTCGAAAGCGTTTATTCTTTCAGTGAAATACGGAACCGTTACCTATTATATCTAACGGGTGGCATCCATGAGTCTAAATATTCCAGTTACATTGCACAACCTTCAATGTTATGTCATAATTACGTACAATTCTGGCAAATTAGTTTGCAACGAGCCAGGAGGCCCCAAACTGTTGCATATACCCTGACTCTGCGTGCAATGAATGCAAGAGAAGTGACACAATTTCCATAGTGTAATATTCCTGCTAACCTGGATTTCTTTTAACTAAATATGCAGGTTTAATTTTTTTTAACTTCTGTGTATTGATTTTAAGAAAGGCATTAATGTTTATGTACATTCGTGCAACAATTGTGCTTTTTTTCCCACAAATGCGCTTTTGTTAAATCATCCCCCATTTGGCAACGTTGGCTGTCTTTGTTAGGAACAAATAGTTTTCACACAGTTCGCAACGAGCAAGGCAACCAAACTGCTGCATATACACTGACTCTGTTGCACAGAACACAAGAGAAGTGACACAATTTCCCTAGTTAAAAGAAATTAATGTTAGCAGGCAGTATTAACTAAATATGCAGGTTTAAAAAGATATACTTATGTATTGATTTTAAGAAAGGCGTTGATGTTTATAGTTTGGTGCAACAACAGTGCTTTTTTTCACAAATGTGCTTGTTAAATCACCCGTTTGGCGAAGTAGGCTGATTCAATGATAAATTAACAGGCACTGCATCGATTATATGCAACGCAGGACAAGCTAGATAAACTAGTAATATCATCAACCATGTGTAGTTAACATAATCACTAGTTAAGATTGATTGTTTTTAATAAGATACGTTTAATGCTCGCTAGCACCTTACCTTGCTCCTTGCTGCACTCGCATAACAGGTAGTCAAGCCTGCCACGCAGTCTCCTCGTGGAGTGCAATGTAATCGGCCATGATCGGTGTCCAAAAATGCAGATTACCGATGTTATGAAAACTTGAAGTCGGCCCTAATTAAATCGGCCATTCCAATTAAATCGGCCGTCCTCTACTTTAAACAGCTTGGGAAATTCCAGAAAATGATGTCATGGCTATAGAAGCTTCTGATAGGCTAATTGACATAATTTGAGTCAATTGGAGGTGTACCTATGGATGTATTTCAAGGCCTACCTTCAAACTCAGTGCCTCTTTGCTTAACATCAAGGGAAAATCAAAAGAAATCAGCCAAGCCAAAAAATTGTAGACCTCCACAAGTCTGGTTCATCCTTGGGAGCAATTTCCAAACGCCTGAAGGTACCACGTTCACCTGTACAAACAATATTACGCAAGTATAAACACCATGTGACCACACAGCCGTCATACCGCTCAGGAAGGAGATGCGTTCTGTCTCCTAGAGATGAACACACTTTGTTGCGAAAAGTGCAAATCAATCCCAGAACAACAGCAAAGGACCCTGTGAAGATGCTGGAGGAAACGGGTACAAAAGTATCTATATACACAGTAAAACGAGTCCTATATTGACATAACCTGAAAGGCCACTCAGCAAGGAAGAGGCCGCTGCTTCGAAACCGCCATAGAAAAGCCAGACTACGGTTTGCAACTGCACATGGGGACAAAGATGGTACTTTTTGGAGAAATGTCCTCTGGTCTGATGAAACAAAAATACAACTGTTTGGTCATAATGAATGTTTGGAGGAGAAAGGGGATGCTTGCAAGCCGAAGAACACCATCCCAACCATGAAGCACGGGGGTGGCAGCATCATGTTGTGGGGGTGCTTTGCTGCAGGAGGGACTGGTGCACTTCACAAAATAGATGGCATCATGAGGAAGGAAAATTATGTGGATATATTGAAGCAACATCTCAAGACATCAGTCAGGAAGTTAAAGCTTGGTCGCAATTGGGTCTTCCAAAATGGACCATGACCCCAAGCATACTTCCAATGTTGTTGCAAAATGGCCTAAGTACAACGAAGTCAAGGTATTGGAGTGGTCATCACAAAGCCCTGACCTCAATCCTATAGAACATTTGTGGGCTGAACTGAGAAAGCATGTGCGAGCAAGGATGCCTACAAACCTGACTCAGTTAGACCAGCTGTCAGAAGAAATGGGCCAAAATTCACCCAACTTATTGTGGGAAGCTTGTGGAAGGCTACCCAAAACATTTGACCCAAGTTAACTTCGAGGGTAGGGGGCAGCATTCTGAATTTTGGATGAAAAGCATGCCCAAAATAAACGGTCTGCTACTTGGGCCCAGAAGATATGATATGCATAACTGGTAGATTTGTATAGAAAACACTCTAAAGTTTCCAAAACTATTAAAATAGTGTCTGTGAGTATAACAGAACTGATTTGGCAGGCGAAAACCTGAAAAAAGTCCATTCAGGAAGTCGTTTTTTGTTGTTTTGTTTTTGTAGTTTTCTATTCAATGCCATTACAGTATCCATTGTCTTAGGACTCAAATTGCAGTTCCTATGCCTTCCACTAGATGTCAAGTCTTTAGAAATGGTTTCAAGCTTGTATTCTGATAAATGAGGGAGTAAGACCAGTCTGAATGGTGTCCAGTCTGAGTGGACCCTGACACGTCACAGAGCTTTTTCATGCGCAATCCCGAGAGAGAGCCTTTCTTGTTTATTTTTTATATTGACAACGTTATTGTCCGGTTGAAATATTATAGATCATTTAGGCTAAAAACAACCTGAGGCTTGAATATAAACATTGTTTAACATGTTTCTATGAACTTTATGGATACAATTTGGATTTTTGTCTGCCTGTTCTGACTGCGTTTGAGCCTGTGGATTACTGAAGAATACGCGACCAAAATGGAGGTTTTTGGAAATAAAGACTTTATCGAAACAAAAGGAACATTTATTGAGTAAATGAATGTCTTCTGAGTGCAACCATATGAAGATCATCAAAGGTAAGGGATTATTTTTATCTCTTTCTGAGTTGTGTAACTCTTCTGTTTGGCTGGTTACTGTTTGTAATGATTTGTCTACTGGGCTATGTTCTCAAATAATCGTAAAGCATTTATTATTATTTTTTATTTATTTTTTAAAATCTGACACTGTGGTTTGATTCACAAGAAATTAATGTAAAATGTGTTTTTTTCTGAATTTTTATAATGAGCATTTCTGTATTTGAATTTGGCGCTCTGCAATCTCACTGGATGTTACGCTAGCATCCCACATACCCTAGAGAGGTTAAACAATTTAAAAGCAATGCTACCAAATACTAATTGAGTGCATGTAAACTTCTGACCCACTGGGAATGTGATGAAAGAAATACAAGTTGAAATAAATCACTACTATTATTCTGACATTTCACATTCTTAAAATAAAGTGGTGATCCTAACTGACCTAAGACAGGGAATTTTTATTAGGATTAAAGATCAGGAATTGTGAAAAAATGAGTTTAAATGTATTTAGCTAAGGTGTATGTAAACTTCCAACTTCAACTGTACATACACACACACACGTATGTGTGTGTGAATGAATATATATATATATATATATATATATATATATATATATTCACACACATCCAGTGAGGGGAAAAAAGTATTTGATCCCCTGCTGATTTTGTACATTTGCCCACTGACAAAGAAATGATCCGTCTATAATTTTAATGGTAGGTTTATTTGAACAGTGAGACAGAATAACAACAAATAAATCCAGAAAAACCATGTCAAAAATGTTATAAATTGATTTGCATTTTAATGAGGGAAATAAGTATGACCCCCTCTCAATCAGAAAGATTTCTGGCTCCCAGGTGTCTTTTATAAAAGGTAACGAGATGAGATTAGAAGCACACTCTTAAAGGGAGTGCTCCTAATCTCAGTTTGTTACCTGTATAAAAGACACCTGTCCACAGAAGTAATCAATCAGATTCCAAACTCTCCACCATGGCCAAGACCAAAGAGCTCTCCAAGGATGTCAGGGACAAGATTGTAGACCTACACAAGGCTGGAATGGGCTACAAGACCATCGCCAAGCAGCTTGGTGAGATGGTGACAACAGTTGGTGCGATTATTCGCAAATGGAAGAAACACAAAATAACTGTCTCCCTCGGCCTTGAGCTCCATGCAAGATCTCACCTCATGGAGTTGCAATGATCATGAGAACGGTGAGGAATCAGCCCAGAACTACACGGGAGGATCTTGTCAATGATCTCAAGGCAGATGGGACCATAGTCACCAAGAAAACAATTAGTAACACACTACGCCGTGAAGGACTGAAATCCTGCAGCGCCGCAAGGTCCGCCTGCTCAAGAAAGCACATATACAGTGGGGCAAAAAAGTATTTAGTCACCCACCAAAAGTTCTCCCACTTAAAAAGATGAGAGAGGCCTGTAATTTTCATCATAGGTACACTTCAACTATGACAGAAAAAATGAGAAGAAAAACAAATCTGAAAATCACATTGTATGATTTTTTATGAATTTATTTGCAAATTATGGTGGAAAATAAGTATTTGGTCAATAACAAAAGTTTATCTCAATACTTTGTTATATACCCTTTGTTGGCAATGACAGAGGTCAAACGTTATCTGTAAGTCTTTCACAAGGTTTTCACACACTGTTGCTGGTATTTTGGCCCATTCCTCCATGCAGATCTCCTCTAGAGCAGTGATGTTTTGGGGCTGTTGCTGGGCAACACGGACTTTCAACTCCCTCCAAAGATTTTCTATGGGGTTGAGATCTGGAGACTGGCTAGGCCACTCTAGGACCTTGAAATGCTTCTTACGAAGCCACTCCTTCGTTGCCCGGGTGGTGTGTTTGGGATCATTGTCATGCTAAAAGACCCAGCCACGTTTCATCTTCAATGCCCTTGCTGATGGAAGGATGTTTTCACTCAAAATCTCACGATACATGGCCCCATTCATTCGTTCCTTTACACGGATCAGTCGTCCTGGTCCCTTTGCAGAAAAACAGCCCCAAAGCATGATGTTTCCAACCCCATGCTTCACAGTAGGTATGGTGTTCTTTGGATGCAACTCAGCATTCTTTGTCCTCCAAACACGACGAGTTGAGTTTTTACCAAAAAGTTATATTTTGGTTTCATCTGACCATATGACATTCTCCCAATCTTCTTCTGGATCATCCAAATGCTCGCTAACAAACTTCAGACGGGCCTGGACATGTACTGGCTTAAGCAGGGGGACACCTCATGGAGTTGCAGGATTTGAGTCCCTGGCGGCGTAGTGTGTTACTGATGGTAGGCTTTGTTACTTTGGTCCCAGCTCTCTGCAGGTCATTCACTAGGTCCCCCCGTGTAGTTCTGGGATTTTTGCTCACCGTTCTTGTGATCATTTTGACCCCACGGGGTGAGATCTTGCGTGGAGCCCCAGATCGAGGGAGATTATCAGTGGTCTTGTATGTCTTCCATTTCCTAATAATTGCTTCCACAGTTGATTTCTTCAAACCAAGCTGCTTACCTATTGCAGATTCAGTCTTCCCAGCCTGGTGCAGGTCTACAATTTTGTTTCTGGTGTCCTTTGACAGCTCTTTGGTCTTGGCCATATTGGAGTTTGGAGTGTGACTGTTTGAGGTTGTGGACAGGTGTCTTTTATACTGATAACAAGTTTAAACAGGTACCATTAATACAGGTAACGAGTGGAGGACAGAGGAGCCTCTTAAAAAAGAAGTTACAGGTCTGTGAGAGCCAGAAATCTTGCTTGTTTGTAGGTGAACAAATACTTATTTTCCACCATAATTTGCAAATAAATTCATAAAAAATCCTACAACTTGATTTTCCTGATTTTTCCCCCTCGTTTTGTCTGTCATAGTTGAAGTGTACCTATGATGAAAATTACAGGCCTCATCTTTTTAAGTGGGAGAAATTGCACAATTGGTGGCTGACTAAATACTTTTTTGCCCCACTGTACATGCCCGTCTGAAGTTTGCCAATGAACATCTGAATGATTCAGAGGACAACTGGGTGAAAGTGTTGTGGTCAGATGAGACCAACATGGAGCTCTTTGGCATCAACTCAACTCACCGTGTTTGGAGGAGGAGTAATGCTGCCTATGACCCCAAGAACACCATCCCCACTGTCAAACATGCAGGTGGAAACATTATGCTTTGGGGGTGTTTTTCTGCTAAGGGGACAGGACAACTTCACCGCATCAAAGGGACGATGGACGGGGCCATGTACCGTCAAATCTTGGGTGAGAACCTCCTTCCCTCAGCCAGGGCATTGAAAATGGGTCGTGGATGGGTATTCCAGCATGACAATGACCCAAAACACACAGCCAAGGCAACAAAGGAGTGGCTCAAGAAGAAGCACATTAAGGTCCTGGAGAGGCCTAGCCAGTCTCCAGACCTTAATCCCATAGAACATCTGTGGAGGGAGCTGAAGGTTCGAGTTGCCAAACGTCAGCCTCGAAACCTTAATGACTTGGAGAAGATCTACAAAGAGGAGTGGGACAAAATCCCTCCTGAGATGTGTGCAAACCTGGTGGCCAACTACAAGAAATGTCTGACCTCTGTGATTGCCAACAAGGGTTTTTTCACCAAGTACTAAGTCATGTTTTGCAGAGGGGTCAAATACTTATTTCCCTCATTAAAATGCAAATCAATTTATAACATTTTTGACATGCGTTTTTCTGGATTTTTTTGTTGTTATTCTGTCTCTCACTGTTCAAATAAACCTACCATTAAAATTAGACTGATAATTTCTTTGTCAGTGGGCAAATGTACAAAATCAGCAGGGGATCAAATATACACACACACACACACACATATATACACACACATATATACACACACACATATATACACACACACGTATGTATACCTGGTAGAGGTCGGCCGATTAATCGGAAGGGCCGATTTCAAGTTTTCATAACAATCGGAAATTGGTATTTTTGGGCGACGATTTTGCCCGTTTTTATATATATTTTTTTACACTTTTATT
Source organism: Oncorhynchus nerka (assembly GCF_034236695.1). Lineage (NCBI taxonomy): Eukaryota > Metazoa > Chordata > Actinopteri > Salmoniformes > Salmonidae > Oncorhynchus > Oncorhynchus nerka. Next base: position 28,572,069 of record NC_088396.1, on the reverse strand, counting down.
TAATCTTTATTTAACTAGGCAAGTCAGTTAAGAACACATTCTTATTTTCAATGACGGCCTAGGAACGGTGGGTTAACTGCCTTGTTCAGGGGCAGAACGACAGATTTTTACCTTGTCAGCTCAGGGGATCCAATCTTGCAACCTTACAGTTAACTAGTCCAACGCTCTAACCACCTGCCTCACGAGGAGCCTGCCTGTTACGCGAATGCAGTAAGCCAAGATAAGTTTAATGCTAGCTAGCAACTTATCTTATAAAAAACTATCAATCAACGACTGTCGTTGCTCCAATGTGTACTGAACCATAAACATCAATGCCTTTCTTAAAATCAATACACAAGTATTTAGCTAAAAGAAATCCAGGTTAGCAGGCAATATTAACCAGGTGAAATTGTGTCACTTCTCTTGCGTTCATTGCACGCCGAGTCAGGGTATATGCAACAGTTTGGGCAGCCTGGCTTGCTGCGAACTAATTTGCCAGAATTTTATGTAATTATGACATAACATTGCACAACCTTCAATGTAACAGGAATATTTAGACTGATGGATGCCACCCGTTAGATAAAATACGTAACGGAATAAACGTTTTGTTTTCAAGGTGATAGTTTCCCGGATTTGACCTAAGGCTCGTATTTCTGTGTGTTTATTACAGTTAAGTCTATGATTTGATATTTGATAGAGCAGTCTGACTGAGGGGTGGTAGGCAGCAGCAGGCTCGTAATAGTCAAAGGTATATGGTTTAGAGCAAAATAGTCGACGCGTTATAATTCCTGTAATAACTTGCGGCTGAACTTGATAGGGGTTCCTTCTTTATTTTACCGTTCATGTCTTCTATAGAGAATGTCTTGATCTACTTCAAATAAGGTCTGTGTTTTGTGCAGGCTTAAACCGCCTCGGTGTTTTGATATCCGTGTAAATCTCACTAGGATAAGGTAACGTTTGTCAAAATATTTTCATAAATCCACTCTACAAAAAAAAATGATATTCGCTTATATTTAGCCAATTGATCAGAGTTACCTTGTCCTATGGATATCTACACAGTTATACAATTGGCACGGTGGTGTAAGCCTACAAGAAACACAGACCTTATTTTAAGTGAATCTAAAAATATCCTATGGAATAAATGAATGAAGGAACCGCTTTTCAGATTTTGCTAGGTGTCATGGGAATTATGACTCGCACTTCGGTAGTCAATTCTTACATTTACATTTTACATTTAAGTCATTTAGCAGACGCTCTTATCCAGAGCGACTTACAAATTGTCCATGTCCATTATTAAAATAGGATTTCCTGCATATAGAAATTACAGTTTTTGTTTTCAACATTCATCACAGGTAACTTAAACTCTATTTTTATTCAAACAGTTGAGAGTATTTGTCTCCGAAGCAGACTCTTCAGTATCATTGTCACTTCAGAGCTGTGTGTGTGTTTTACAGTTGGCAGAGAAAAGCAGAGCACCAGTGTGGGACCATTACATGGAATTGGCACCAGGGAAAGCAAGGTGTCTTATTTGTGATAAAGATGTAAGCATGGGGTCAGCAACGGCTAAATAAAAAAATACCACCAACCTGTGGAATCACCTTAAGAACACCCATCCAAAAGCCCATATGTATTATATTAAGTTAAAATAAAAGTGTTCATTGTTCATTCAGTATTGTTGCAACTGTCATTATTACAAAAATCTGTCAATTAAAAAAAATGTGTACATTTCAAAAAAAAAAATCGGCCGATTAATCGGTATCGGCTGTTTTTGTCCTCCAATAATTGGTATTGAAAAATCATAATCGGTCGACCTCTAATACCTGGTCAGTAGGGGGATACAGTGGTTGGCTGCTATGCGTCCTAACATGCCGATGCTGGCCAGCTGATCTGAGAACAGCTCTCTGTCATCCTCCTGTAACTCGTTAATCTCATCCTCCTCATGAGATGCCACGCCGTTCACCGTCTGGAGGGAGGGAAGGAGACCATGACATTAAAGAGGGACCGAGACAAAGGAAGGAGAAGAGTCAGATGAAGAGAGAGCGAGGAAGAAAGAAAACAGAAAGAGAGTGATGAATGTATGACAAAGGAGTGAGAAGATGTGGATCATGGTGGATTGACTGTTGAAAGTGCTGACATATCATTTACCCATAAAAACAATTGACTGACTGCTTATTTTTTGTTGTTTTTTGTTTGCTTATTTTAGCTAGCTACTATCTTGTCTCATCGCTACAACTCCCGTACGGGCTCGGGAGAGACGAAGGTTGAAAGTCATGCGTCCTCCGATACACAACCCAACCAAGCAAAGGATATCCCTACCGGCCAAACCCTCCCTAACCCGGACGACGCTAGGCCAATTGTGCGTCGCCCCACGGACCTCCCGGCCGTGGCCGGTTACGACAGAGCCTGGGCGCAAACCCAGAGTCTCTGGTGGCACAGCTGGTGCTGCAGTACAGCACCCTTAACCACTGCGCCACCTGGGAGGCCGACTGACTGCTTATTTGAGTCTAGATTGAAGCGTGTGTGTGTCTCACCAGGTTGCGGGTGCCGTCAGGCGCAGCCAGGTGACACTGGATGTAGGAATTGAAGACCTGAACAGCGGGCTGGACGAAGCAGCCGCGGGGGAAATGTTCATCATCCTGAACCAGGGTCAGCCATGACTCTAACAGCTTGTCATACGCCTCCATGTATACCATGTCATCCTTATCCAGCTGGAAGAGAGAGAGAAAAAGAGAGCGAGAGAAGGGGGAGAGTAGAGAGACTCATTGAATGTGTGTTTTCAAAGCAACAGAACGAAAAATAAAAGAATGGATCAACTATGTAATGTTCCTGCAGTAAGGTTGAGTGTAATGCTGACCACTTCCTCCAGGGCGGCGCTGCGTCCGAAGGAGCAGGTGAGGAGGGTGAGACAGTTGATGAAGGAGGTGAAGAGCTCGCTGGGCAGGGCAGTCAGGATGACACGGGGAAATGTGCTGATCAGGTTGGAGATGATGTTAGAGATGCCCACCGCCTCAGAGTCCTCGATCTCTATCCTGGGGGAGGGACACAAACAAAACACAACCTTAAAGAAATGTTGGCTAATTTCATTCAAAATCTGGAAAATTGTTTTTAATAATTTTTGTAAAAAGTATTTCAGAAATATATGTTTGAAACAGGCATGGTATGAAACCAGACGCAGTGCTGCCCAGTGTGTGAGCACTGAGCAGTACCTGTTGCCCGGGTAGGGCCATGTTTCCACAGCCCCAGTTAGAGTACTGTCTTTGAGGCCTGCCTGCCATAGCTAGCCTACTGCCTAGAACAGTGCGGCTCGCTAAACCTTATCAGATAGATTTCAATAGCAAGCAGAGCTGTTCAACCACTGCAGATTGGCTATCCTGCCCGCATGGTTTTCCGATGATGCAACTGGAAAAAAGCTCCAGGAATAGGTGATTACGGAGAGAGCGAGCGAGCCCCTAACTCACTCCGCCTACCGAGTCACGAGTTCCGAGCACAAGTGTGGGTGTGTGTGTTTTATTTATACATTCGAGCAGAGCCCTGTTGATTCAGTTAAGTACTACTTCAACTGAGAGGACACACAAGTCGATTACATACAAATCACATCATTCATGCTACCAGCCTCCAGTCCAAATAATCCCACTAACACACATACAGGCCGTCATAATAATCATGCAGTACATGATATAAAGGCCCAAGTATCAAATTCAATTAGAGCTTCTTGCATGCAGAGGGCAGCAGTGTTTCTAGCCCTGGATTGGGTCCATTGAAACCAACCAGAATTAGTTTAAGGCTCTGACAGACTCACCCATTGATCATGCTGAGAAGCCCCTCCACCAGGTGGGCCAGGTAGGAGACCTGGGCACTCTCATCAGGGAAGATGGGGCCGTGCATGGAGGCCAGCTGGGCCAGGCACTGCAGGGAGTCCTGGGCCATGTCTGAGTCCTCACGGATCTTTATGTGGACCTGAGTGGAGGGGAGCATGGAAGGTTATAATTAAATAGTTGTTCTTTTGAGCAAGGGAGATATAATAACATACAAGCTCTTGCCCATGTTAGTTTTAAAGGACAGAGAATATATTTTTTCTGATGACGATTATGATGATTGTGTGAGACCATGAATGTAAAATGAGCAGAGCGGTGAAAGCATCTGGATGAAAACCTATCCAGGTTATTTATCTACAAAGACTGTGCTGTAATGGAATAGACCCAAAACATGATTTGTACCTCCCGTACGACATTGTGCATCTCAGACAAAGTAACACGGCTCATACACACACCTGACCAGGGCCGGTTATGCCACGGGTACAACTGACTGAGCCACAACTCTCAATGCAGTTTCAGTAGTTTCTGTTTACATCCAGAAAAAGACAGCATTATGAGACAAACTGAAGTGACAGACTCACCGTCTTCTGAAGCAAAGGGAACAGAGAATGAATGCTCAAAATGCCAGCCACTGGACCCAGACACAGTAACTCTGGATGTCAACACAGACAATACCAATCGATCACAGAGCCAGCCTGAAACTTGCTGAGGCCGTCTCAATCAAAACCAGAGTCAGTCAGTAGTCAGAGAGAACCTGTAATTCTCTGTCAGAGAAGTTGTATGGTGAATCGGATGTGAAGTGACCGGGCAGTGAGGCAGTTTCAGCTCCACTGTGGAGCAACGTGTGCTTTCACTGACAGGCAGCGCAATGAGGACTCCTGGCTCTGAATGCTCACTCAGAGCTCTGTCTATTCTCTCCGTCTGCTTTTTCTCCCATTCTCTTACTGTTATCGACCCTGAAAAAGCCCGGGTGCTAGCCACACAATCCCTACGCAACCCCAAACAGCTCCAGAACACTCTCCCCACCTCAAGTATCCTTTTTTCCTCTGAGAAACTCCTTCTCTCAACCTCCCTGTCTCACTCCCTTTCTGGCATTCCCTCCCTCAGCTGTAGTGGTTGGTTGTCGGCCACGGTGTTCCAAGGACTCTGATGCTAATGTAGCGTAGCATAGAGATCTCTGCTGTTGGTGAGTGCTGCTGCTGCCCTCCCCAGAGTCTGAAGTCATTCTCTGGAGGAGTAGAGTGGAGGGAAGGAAAGGAAAGAGGGAGGGAGAGAAAAAGAACGCAAGGCCAAAAATCGCACACCGCACACGCTCTAAAAACAGCTGCACCAACGAACATCCGCGCAGCGCTAGCTATGCCAATCGCCTTGAGTACGACTATAGTTAGAGACAGGCAGGGGGTAGAGGGGGGATTCAAAACAACACTGGGTACTCCTCTGCGGAGAGAGAATGAATCTCCTATTTATAGCAGGAGACAAAGCCTGGTGTCTGTTTCCTCAGGGGGATTGAAGGCTCCCATTTCTGTTTTTTTAAATTAACTGAGCGCTTCCGTATGATTGTCTCCCCCCTCTCCTTTTCTCACTCCCTCGTTTGTCAGATTCAGTTACTGCCGCCCAGGGTAGAATCAGCCATCATCACATCATCATAGGCTCAGCTCTACAGACGCAGCCCTGATTGGGTTTACTGGGCAAACAGAGCTGGAGTGTACGTGTGAGAATGACAAATTAAAGGCACTCTCACAAGCCAAAACCAACGCAAACCACAAACAAAAACAGTCGTAGACCCAAATTACAGCTGGTGGGGAAAATGTTAACTTAGAGCTCATTTCGCTAGGTGTCAAAAGAACAGAGGGGATGGATACGATGTATTTTGAGGGTGGCGTCATTCCCATCGCTGATTTATCCTCCCCGGCCTAGACCAATGTCTCAAGAGTGGAACTGAGAACGCTATTCATTCAAATTACCTCGAACATTTGTTATTTCTTTCAGATCTGTTAGTCACTGAACTGAAGCTTCAATTTTGCAATGTAAAGGACATAGGTGATTCTATGTACCTGGAGGGAGACCTCTTTCGCCAAATTCTGCCCCTCTCCAAACCTCCTCGACCACTTCACCTCCAGAGTAGGGTCATTTAAAGGGAGATTGACACCTACAAAAGGGGAGATGGACCCCCTCAGGGTCCTTACGGTATGAGAGGCGAGGGGTGTTAACGGGGCCCTGTAATCTAGGGCCCTATAAAATCAGTCTTATTTTCCCAAAAAATTATGTTTTCTCCTGGGTTTCCATTTCTACCCGTTTTTACCTCTCAAAATCATACGTTTTAAATAGAAAAACAACAGAATTGGATGTTCTAAATCCACAACAATGCTTAAACCACATAAGGAGACCACTTTTTAGGTCTGGGGAAAAACGAAGACCTCAGAATTTTGGGTGTAGTTGAAAGTGGGCACCAGCCAGATACCGTTGTTTGGTTAGCAATGTTTCTGTAGTGCTCATGTGATTGCAGAATCATGATACAATTTTGCCAGGTAGGCATAGGCTACTGTGTAGTTAACATTTAATTGAGAAGGTTTTTGGGAAAGCCTTTCCATCTACCAGAAGGTTATCATTAGCATCATTGCTAAAGGATACACAAAGTGTAGCCATGCGCGGGCACAGGCGCGCACACATTCCTGTGTCGTTTCAGAAAGTTGCAGGAAAATACAAATCACTGATGCATTTTGTTCATGTCTTATGATTTAAAAAATAAAATGCTTGAATTCCACTTGTCTGGATTCCATGATCCCGTCCGCAACATCGATTTTATAAGGCCCTAATAATGCCAAGGTTAACGTGTAATCCTGCCATTGCTCTGTTTGAACTCTGACCCTGGCGGCACGTGTCTGGACGGCCCCCTCCATGGGCCTTCACCCTCACAGCTGAGGATTGAGGAGCAGCAGCTGAGCACCCACCAAAACACACACACACACAACGAACAGTTGCACTACAGCAATCTTACAATAACAAACACCCCATCCACCACAAATACCACAGAGGGAGGTAAGAGACACTAGCCCTCTGTTAGAACAATATACTGGTCAGTGGTCAGACAATACAATAGATCTTCTGGTCTCAAACCACTCCATAAAACGAGAGGGGGTTACACATGTATAACTTTGCAGAGAAGCTTAACAAAAAAAGACCATAATACAAAATATATCTTCCAGGGCCAAACCACTCAAAACCTCTATGGGCCTCTCAACCTCAGTCATCCAACAACATATCTCATGTCAATTGTAGAAATTGAGAGATGCAGAACAGAGAGAAGCCTCCAGGTTGGGGATATTGCCTGGAGGAGAAGGGAGCAGTATTTGGCAGAGAGAGCCTGGATGCTGAGGGAGAGTTGACTGATTTGTTCCACACTCAGACACAGACACAAACACTTTATAAAAACAAGTTTCACTACTATATCTACACGTCACCTAGGAAAAATACTACTACATTGCAATAAAGATAATTTTTAATACATGCCTCACTATAAAATGTCATATGTTTCACATGCCTCATAAAATACACAGTTCAAACCCTCCCTCTCCTAATCTGTGGTAAGAACTACAAGAGAAGACAAATGGTCAAAGAACAGTCAGCAGGACACAAGGATATTCTAGCTACAGAGAGACGAAGAGGAGAGAAAGATAAGACTCACGGTGAAGAAGAGGTCCATGACACGGGTGTCAAGCAGGGCTTCTCTCCAGGTCTCTGTGGGCTTCAGCATCACGTTCTGGGTGGACTCAAACATGGCGATGTAGTGGCGCCCCAGTGACCCCCAGGTTAAGGCCAACAACATAAGGAACGCTGACTCTCTCACACGGAGTCCCTGTCACTAGAGCCCTCTCTGTCAGTCACAGTGGAATCTGGTCTCTCAGCCCTCTCTCCTCTCTGAGGTTTGAGTGCAGTGGAAACTTGTGGTTACTAACTCACTAGTTCTCGCTCATCAAGTCTGCCACGCTCTCCCTCCCCGACCCTCTTGCCCTCTTTTTTACACTCAAGGCTGTCTCTCTTTCCTTCACTCACTCTGTTGTTTTCTCTCCCTGTCTGTGCTGAGGCCCAGTGAGGAAACTCCCACAGAAAAGCCAGTCACTGGCACAGACCAAGCATTCCACTGGGCAGGACCAACAGTCACTCCCAAACACACCCTACACAATCGTGCTACCGAGACAGGTGCGTTTCTGTGCCCCTCACCCCACAGCAGCCTTGCCTTTTTGCCCATTTAAACAGCTCTGGTCCACCAGAACGCTAAATGAACAGACCGAGAGAGAGAGAGAGAGAGCGTGTGAGAAGCCTCTTGGGAAGAGTGTTGGAAACATGAGTATTAACTCTAGAGCCCAACCACCACAGCGTTCATATGTGTGAGAGATTTACCTTACTTACTGACAACCTTATATGTATCAATCAAATAAAAATATGATTTTGGGGTATATACTCAAGCAATTTGGAATGGATCTTAGATGAAATAATGGATACTCTTCACTTTACGTAGTGTAAAGTAAAGAAGGTCATATGTCTGTATGAGCATGAAAGTACATGCTTGTGGACGGATGGATGTGCACAGTCAGGTGACTTTCCACATATCACCCATCTCTATAATCACACTGTCCAACCTTCCAGCACGCTCCAGAATAAGCAACAGTACTCTGTTACCTCGCCGACAGAGACAAAGGAAGAGGAGACGTAGAGACAGAGACCTCCTGCTGGGCTCTAAACCCTGCTGCACTAAAACGGGTCTGGATGACAGGTCAAACATCCAGCAACAATTTTAGAGCGTCGTTTTAGTATCAAACAGTCTCTCAATTTACAGTTATCTGTCAACAGTGTTGCAACTCATATGACAACTGTGACATCAGTAGAAGTTAGATGACTGTTTAAGTATCTTAACACTATTGGTGTAAACACACTGTGATGAATAATATTTGAAGTCTATATAAAAGTGTGTTTACTTATAGTGAAAGCCTATATTGAACTCATCTAGGTATTTTCTGTCCAGATGACTTGAGGCCATTGTATTTCGATACTGTACATCGACAGTGGACGTGTTAAGAGTGCAAAGCTATGTTAAGGAGTGGTAGGGTTTAAGTGATACATCCTCCACTAAGTCTTGCTTGCAGCCTTGCCATGTGAAATAACACTGGAGGAATGCCCATTACCCCCACCCTCTTCTGCCCTAATGCTCTCCCCAATAGGGTTGGCCCGATAAATTATTAAATCGAATATCGTGATATTTGACATTCACGATATACACTGCTCAAAAAAATAAAAGGGAACACTAAAATAACACATCCTAGATCTGAATGAATGAAATATTCTTATTAAATACTTTTTTCTTTACATAGTTGAATGTGCTCACAACAAAATCACACAAATGATCAATGGAAATCAACTTTATCAACCCATGGAGGTCTGGATTTGGAGTCACACAAAATTAAAGTGGAAAACCACACTACAGGCTGATCCAACTTTGATGTAATGTCCTTAAAACAAGTCAAAATGAGGCTCAGTAGTGTGTGGCATCCACGTGCCTGTATGACCTCCCTACAATGCCTGGGCATGCTCCTGATGAGGTGGCGGATGGTCTCCTGAGGGATCTCCTCCCAGACCTGGACTAAAGCATCCGCCAACTCCTGGACAGTCTGTGGTGCAACGTGGCGTTGGTGGATGGAGCGAGACATGATGTCCCAGATGTGCTCAATTGGATTCAGGTCTGGGGAACGGGCGGGCCAGTCCACAGCATCAATGCCTTCCTCTTGCAGGAACTGCTGACACACTCCAGCCACATGAGGTCTAGCATTGTCTTGCATTAGGAGGAACCCAGGGCCAACCGCACCAGCATATGGTCTCACAAGGGGTCTGAGGATCTCATCTCGGTACCTAAATGGCAGTCAGGCTACCTCTGGCGAGCACATGGAGGCATGTGCGGCCCCCCAAAGAAATGCCACCCCACACCATGACTGACCCACCGCCAAACCGGTCATGCTGGAGGATGTTGCAGGCAGCAGAACGTTCTCCACGGCGTCTCCAGACTGTCACGTCTGTCACGTGCTCAGTGTGAACCTGCTTTCATCTGCGAAGAGCACAGGGTGCCCGTGGCGAATTTGCCAATCTGGTGTTCCCTGGCAAATGCCAAACGTCCTGCACAGTGTTGGGCTGTAAGCACAACCCCCACCTGTGGATGTCGGGCCCTCATACCACCCTCATGGAGTCTGTTTCTGACCGTTTGAGCAGACACATGCACATTTGTGGCCTGCTGGAGGTCATTTTGCAGGGCTCTGGCAGTGCTCCTCCTGCTCCTCCTTGCACAAAGGCGGAGGTAGCGGTCCTGCTGCTGGGTTGTTGCCCTCCTCCACGTCTCCTGATGTACTGGCCTGTCTCCTGGTAGCGCTTCCATGCTCTGGACACTACGCTGACAGACACAGCAAACCTTCCTGCCACAGCGCGCATTGATGTGCCATCCTGGATGAGCTGCACTACCTGAGCCACTTGTGTGGGTTGTAGACTCTGTCTCATGCTACCACTAGAGTGAAAGCACCGCCAGCATTCAAAAGTGACCAAAACATCAGCCTGGAAGCATAGGAACTGAGAAGTGGTCTGTGGTCACCACCTGCAGAACCACTCCTTTATTGGGGGCGTCTTGCTAATTGCCTATAATTTCCACCTGTTGTCTATTCCATTTGCACAACAGCATGTGACATTTATTGTCAATCAGTGTTGCTTCCTAAGTGGACAGTTTGATTTCACAGAAGTGTGATTGACTTGGAGTTACATTGTGTTGTTTAAGTGTTCCCTTTATCTTTTTGAGCAGTGTATATATCTTGAAGAGCAAGATGATTTATTGTGATGTGCAAGACTATATTTGACTTTACAAATAAAAAATATGCAGTTTTATCATTTAAGACTATATCAATATGTTGAAAATAAAGCCTAAATCAAGGGTTCTCAAACGTTTTTGGGCTGGGGAGGTCTTTTGTGATAGCAAATTCATCAGGTACCCTCTCATAAATCGGGAGGGAGATCCAAATAGCACACAAGGACTTTACTAAGACTTCGGCAGTGCATGACAGGACGAACCAAGTCTCGGGACCTGGGAAGGAACATTTTAATTCTACATATTTAATGCATTTTGTTGTTGCAGTTTTAAAGCTAATATCCTGCAATTCTACAAATATTTCCACGAGGCAGAGAAAACGTTGCTAGTTCTTTTTTCATCAACTCTCGCTACGATATGGCACCATGAGGAATAATCGTGTGCCGGGCGATGCAAAACAAACTTGCCCATTGTCAGACTGATTACCGGTCCAGGTACACAGCTAGGTAGCCTACTCGTGTGTTACTTGCATGATCTTAAGGTGGTTAAAACGCAGAGTTTTTTGCCCCAATGCAAAACTCAAGTGGGGAGTTACATTCCTTTCAGTAACTCTGGCTAGTGGCTACGATATGGCAGCAACTATAAAGATTAGCCTACATTATCACACAAAACATTGATTGGTTTTACTCCAATGCAATGTGTGTGCGCTGCTTGTAGTTTTGATGTCTTCACTATTATTCAACAATGTAAAAAATAATTTAAATAAAGATATCTTTGAATGAGTAGTTGAGTCCAAACTGCGTGTGTGTGTGTGTGTGTGTGTGTGTGTGAAAGAGAGATACATAAAGAGAAAACTGGCCGCGGACCACTTGCAGTACCTCTGCGGACCCCTAGCCGGTCCATGGATCCCACTTTGAGAACCCCTGGTCTCTAAATGAATAGAAATGTATAAAACAAAGATGTTTTATTGTCACATACACCGGATAGGTGCAGTGAAAAGTGTTGTTTTACAGGGTCAGCCATAAACTAAGCTCCATTTTTTTTTCACTAGACAATTTATGAGAATGTGACTATAATATTGGGAATAAGCGCACAAATGGGCCAAAATGATTATATCGGATATCGCAATATTTGGAGTAGCATACGGTAGAAGCGGTCTCCCCAAATATTACCCGATTCCCCCTCACCTGTGCATGAGTTGGGACAGCCATCCCCAAGACAGCCGTATTCCCTGTTTAATGTGTGTGTGTTTATGTCAAGGTCCCCAGTGGCTCAAGGCAAGGGGTAGGACATAGGGGTTGTGTCATCCACAGTAGCCATTCAGAGCACCTGACCAGCCTTGAGCTTGACCACGTCTCCATCCCGACTCTGGGGTTAACATCAGAGTGGAGAGACGCGCTGTCTTACTAACGCAGGGGCCACATGCTGGGCCCAGAGGGGGGAGTGTGGCGCAGACAGATGAAACACATGCCACACGGTTGGTTTGTGAAGGATGGAGCCACTGTGGTGTTTTAAAAAGAGTCTTTAAAAAGGAGAGGGGGGCTAACAGGCTACAGCTGCCAGGCATGCAATTAAGGAGTGGCCCCCTGATACACACGGTCACGGACACACACACTCAAATTCAGACAGAGAGACATGTCTGATACACATGGACAGAAGGCCACACTGCTTTACCTTCCCAGAAGTCTTCATAAATCTGTTCTCCGCTCAAACAAGCATCCAGACAGCACACACACCAGGGTTTCCGTTAGGAAAATGTGGCGCCGGACAAGTGACCGGGAAGATTTTAATTTATCGGACATTTGAGAAATGTATCGGTCATCCAAATGCATTGCATGTCCACCCACGCAGCCAGAGCCATCAATAAACAAGGGATGTTGGCCAAATGAGCCACAATTACAAAAACACAATTCCTTGAGTTTCATTTAGCAGACGATCTTAGGCAAAGAGACTTACAGGAGCAATTAGGGTTAAGTGCCTTGATCAAGGGAACAGAGATTTTTCACCTGGTCAACTCAGGGATTCGAACCAGCAACCTTTTGGTTACTGGCCCAACGCTCTTACCGCAAGGCCACTTATGTAAAAGTTCATAGCCTGCTGTTGTATGGGTTTTACTTTCTTAAAACAATAATTGTCCATCTCACAGTTCAGTTGTCAGAGATTTGAGCACTAAATGCATCGGTATTGCATGCATAGGCGTGCAATGTACGATTTTAAATATATAAAAAGAAAGAGAAGCTTAGGCCTAGCCCCAGAGAGAGAGAGAGCGAGAGAGATGCCGGTGGCATGCTACAACAACGACATTCATTTCTTTACCCTTGTCAGACAGGCTACTGCGTCTGCCGACACAGATATAGACGTACAGAAAGGGGCTAATTCATTCCTTTTCTATCCCAATATTTTTTCTAAAGATAAGCATTATATTGTTTGATTATAGGAAAAACTATGGTAGGCCTAAAACATTCTTCCTCACCTCAAGTTCAACTGTTGGAGTCAGTAGGAGCGCCGTTGCCTGCAGTATAATAGGCCAATAGCCAAATCAACAGCCTAATAATTGTCTGCTCTGTATTAGGTTTAAGATGGGTTATAAGCAGGCCTGTCTTAAAATAAATATCATTAGCCTATTGCTATCATTTGTTGGGTATGTTAGGTAGTAGTCTTTGTTGGTAATTGCTGCAATATAGACTATTCAAAACTTTTGTGAAGGTTTAAACCAGTTCGCCAGTGTTTTGTTTCATTCTGAGTCATTTTCTTTGGCCAAATTAAGTCTCAACTGTAACGTTGTGTTTGCCACAATATACACTGAAGAAAAATAAACACAACATGTAACAATTTCAAAGATTTTACAGAGTTAAAGTTCATATAAGGAAATCAGTGAATTGAAATTAATTCATTAGGCCCTAATCTCTGGATTTCACATGACCGGGATTACAGATATGCATCTGTTAGTCACAGATACCTTAAAAAAAAGGTGACCACCATTTGCCTCATGCAGCGCGACACATCTCCTTCACAGGCTGTTGATTTGTCCCACTCCTCTTCAATGGCTGAGCGAAGTTGCTGGATAATGGCGGGAACTGGAATACGCTGTCGTACACATCGATCCATAGCATCCCAAACGTGTTCAATGGGTGACATGGCTGGTGAGTATGCAGGCCATGGAAGAACTGGGACATTTTCCACTTCCAGGTATCGTGTACAGATCCTTGCGTCATGAACTTCGGATGAATGGCACGCCAAATTCTCTAAAATGACATTGACGTCCAATGTCTTATAGTAGAGAAATGACATTCAATTCTCTGGCAACAGCTCTGGTGGACATACCTGAAGTAAGCATGACAAGTGCACACTCCCTCAAAACTTGACACATCTGTGGCATTGTGTTGTCTGACAAGACTGCACATTTTAGAGTAGCCTTCTATTGTCACCAGCACAAGGTGCACCTGTGTAGTCATAATGTTTCTTGATATGCCACACCTGTCAGGTGGATGAATTATCTTGGAAAATTATAAATGCTCACCAACAGGGTTGTACACAAAGTAGTGCACAAAATGTGAGAAATAAGCTTTTTGTGCATATGGATAATTTCTGGGATCTTCTATTTCAGCTCATGATACATGGGACCAACACTTTACATTTTGCGTTTATATTTTTGTTCAGTGTAATAGCCTGCTCGTATTTCCCTATAAACAAATGCTTGATTTACTTTTGATATTACCCTAACAAAGTTTAGAAACCTTTGATGTGGTGTAGCTATTATTAAGCTTTAGCTAGTGACAGTTGAATTTGAGGTAAGGAAGAATGTGAGGTGGACAATTATTGTTTTAGGAAAGTAAAAAAATATTGGTTATAAAGTTTTACATATGCTACTGGCTGGCAGGTAGTCTAGCGGTTAAGAGCATTGGGCCAGTAACTGAAAGATTGTTGGTTTGAATCCCTAAAATGACTAGGTGAATAATATGTCAATGTGCCCTTGAGCAAATTCTACATATTGAAACACAAGGAATAGTGTTTATGTAATTTGTTATATGGCTGTTTTGAGGACACATACATTTAGCTCATTTGGCCAATATCCCTCGTTTATTGATGGCGCTAGCTGCGCCAGGTCGGAGGTTTCTTTCTCACTCTCTTTCTACTCACGGATATGAATGCACTGCATCTCATTGCAAGAGGCATCACAATACCCCATAAAGCATGTCCCTGGTTCGAATCCAGGCTGTTTGACATCCGGCATTGGGAGTCCCATAGCGCGGCGCACAATTGGCCGTCATTGTGGAAAATAATTGGTTCTTAACCGACTTGCCCAGTTAAAAAAATATATATAGACAGATAAATGTCTTGTTAATTTCTCAAATGTCTGGTAAATTAAAATCTTCCCGGTCACGTTGTACAGAGACATATTTTCCTAACAGAAACCCTAACACACATAGACACAGGACCATGTCTGGCATTCCAGACGGACACTCAACAAGCTGTGGGGTTTAAAGAGGCTGGCGGCAATCCCCCCCCTCGCCTGTCCCCCCCATTAAAGAGGCCTGGTTATCAGGCTGCTATCTGGTATGGGCACAGACACACAGGGCCTCTTTGAAAGTGATACATAACCCTGGTTTGCAGTGACGCCACCTCAGATCCCTTTAAACACAGAGCCGGGAGAGAGAGGCTGCTAGTCTGAGTAGGATTAACGCTCCAATGAGCTCAACAGGCCAATGACACACACGTGTGCGCACCCACACAAACGCAGCCAAATTAGCACAAACGCAGCCAAATGAGAGTAACAAATGAAAACATAAGTGGTACGACCATATGCCACACCCCAAACCTTTTGCACTGTACCCAAGACAGCCACATTTTCATATGACGCACCTAACATACAAGACCAACGTTTATGATCAAACCAGTCTACAGTGTTTCCTCTAGGGTTTTCAGCAGTGGTGGTAAAGTTAGGGTGGCCAATGGCGCGGTTTTAAAGGCCCCCCTTTCGGCCGCAAAGACAATATTTTACTGTTTTAAAGCTAGTTTCTGCAATTCTACACATTTTCCATGGGGCTCCATTATAAAGTATTTAGAAAAGATATCTGCTTTTAGTCACGGAAAATGTTTTACCATCCCTAAAATTACAGTGCATTCCGAAAGTATTCAGACCCCTTGACTTTTTCTACATTTTGTTATGTTACAGCCTTATTCTAAAATTGATTAAATAAAAAAAACATTCCCTCAATCTACACACAATACCCCATAAAGCGAAAACAGGTTTAGACAAGGCACACACCAGTCTATATACATTTACATTTAAGGAACTACAGTTCACAGTGCATGTCAGAGCAAAAACCAAGCCATGAGGTTCAAGGAATTGGCCATAGAGCTCAGATAGCATTGTGTCAAGGCACAGATCTGGGGAAGGGTACAAAACATTTCTGCAGCATTGAAGGTTCCCAAGAACATTGTGGCCTCCATCATTCTTAAATGGAAGTTTGGAAACTCCAAGACTTCCTAGAGCTGCCCACCCCGGCCAAACTGAGCAATTATGGGAGAAGGCCTTGGTCAGGGAGGTGACCAAGAACCCAATGGTCACTGACAGAGCTACAGAGTTCTACTGTGGAGATGGGAGAACCTTACAGAAGAACAACCATCTCTGCAGCACTCCACCAATCAGGCCTTTATGGTAGAGTGGCCAGACGGAAGCAACTCCTCAGTAAAGGACCATGACAGTCTGTTTGGAGTTTGCCGAAAGGCACCCAAAGGAATCCGACTATGAGAAACATGATTCTCTGGTCTGATGAAACCAAGATTAAACTCTTTGGCCTGAATGCCAAGTGTCACATCTGGAGAAAACCTGGCACCATCCCTATGGTGAAGCATGGTGGTGGCATCATCATGCTATGGGGATGTTTTTCAGCGGCAGGGACTGAGAGACTAGTCAGGATCGAGGCAAAGATGAATGGAGCAAAGTCAGAGATCCTTGATGAAAACCTGCTCCAGAGCGCTCAGGCTGGGGTGAAGGTTCACCTTCCAACAGGACAATGACCCTAAGCACACAGTCAAGACAACGCCGGAATGCCTTCGGGACAAGTCTCTGAATGTCCTTGAGTGGCCCAGCCAGAGCCCGGACTTGAACCTGATCGAACATCCCTGCAGACCTAAAAATATCTGTGCAGCGACACTCCCCATCCAACCTGACAGAGCTTGAGAGGATCTGCCGAGAAAAATGGGAGAAACTCACCAAATACAAGTGTGCCAAGCTTGTAGCATTATATCCAAGAAGACTTGAGGCTGTAATCGTTGCCAAAGGTGCTTCAATAAAGTACTGAGTAAAGGGTCTAAATACTTAAGTAAATGTGATTTCATTTTTTATATACATTTGCAAAAATTTCAAACAATCTGTTTTTGATTTTTCATTATGGGGTATTGTGTGTAGATTGATGAGGAAAAAAATAATTGTATCCATTTTAGAAAAAGGCTGTAACGTAAGAAAATGTGTAAATAGGCAAGAGGTCTGAATACTTTCGGAATGCACTGCATTTTCAAAAACAATATTTAATACAATTCTTCCATGACCCAAAGAGAATAAACTGCTACCCACCAGTGGGTCCTAACCCACCAATAGGGAAACACTGCAGACGCAAGAAAGGATATGATTGGGCGGCAGGAAGTTCCAGCTAAGGACCTGATTGGCCAGGGCCAGGTATCTCTGGAACACAGAGGACATCTGAGCGTTGAGGTTCTCTCTGCGACTGAACTCCTGCAGCACCTCCATGGTCAATACGAAGATCTGACGCAGGTTGTCCTCCTGAACGTGAACAAACATCAGAACAAAAACACACGTACAAAAGGTGTCAACACAAACTACTACCAAGCCAGAGAGAGCATAGCATTCAGTTAGATGAACAGAGGAGAAAGGAGGAAAAAGGAGCGGGGGGGAAAAAGGAGCGGGGGAAAGGAGCGGGGGGAAAAAGGAGCGGGAGGAAAAAGGAGCGGGAGGAAAAAGGAGCGGGAGGAAAAAGGAGCGGGGAGCGGGAGGAACGGAAGTCTGACCTGAAAGATGCGTTTGCAGCTGCCGTGGAACTCCATGTTGAGGCCGATATTACTGGTCTTACTGGAGCTGGAGAACTCACTGATGAGGGCAGTCAGGATGGAGCAGGCCAGTGTCTGCTGCAGGGGCACACACACAGGTCTGAGGTCACACACACCGTCTGATGTCATATGTCACATTGAGGGTAGCTGACAGAGGACAGCAGCCGGCTTACTAAAGAGGACAGATCTAAATAGACCCAAGCCGTGAAAACCTCCCTGGCCTCCTGAAGAATGACTGCCATCTAGTGGAGACAGTTATACTACTGGGAGAGCTCATATCAGGTTGGTGAGGCCAGAAATCTCAATGGAACGGTGGGTACCGCATGGGCATTTAACTCCCCTGTTTTGGGGACCTGCGTGGTTCTGGTACCGGCTCCAACCAACATTTTAGCTTATAACTCTGACATCACATTAAGCTGGGATGTCCCTCCTACCATTTCATTCGCTCTTCCGACTGTCCAACTCCTGGCTGAATCCTACGTCACAGCCCCTAACAACATATGCCTGGAATCCTTACATCATAATGCAGCAGGTGTGGTTTCGTCACTGTGGCACATTCAGAGATATTTTAGATTACTAGCTATAAATCATTCATAGATTTTAAACAAAAACACTGTCATAAATGGGCAAGATTAATATAAGATGAAAGGCGAGTTCCTAACAAGTTCAGGAAGACAAGCTAGAGTTCTGTGAGACATTCACAGAAATGGGGGCAGACGTTTTGATCAAGAAAGACCTTAAGAAAATTTGCATTTTAACACTAAACATACAAATATGTATTTTACAGTTATAAGGAAGGTGAAATCTTATAGTTAGTCGTTTTATAATTTGATTATAGTATTTTTAGAAAGCATATAATTAATTTCAAGCCTTATTCATACAGCTGTGTTGAATAGTAAATACAGTTCGGAAAGTACTCAGACCCCTTGACTTTTCCCACATTTTGTTAAGTTACAGCCTCATTCTAAAAGGATAAAATGATAAATTATCAATAACACAATAACCCATAATGACAAAGTGAAAAAAGGTTTTAAGACATTCAAAATAAAAAAACAAATACCTTATTTACATAAGTATTCAAACCCTTTGCTATGAGACTTGAAATTGAGCTCAGGTGCATCCCTATTTCCATTGATCATCCTTGAGATGTTTCTACAACTTACACAGAGTCCACCTGTGGTCAATTCAATTGATTGGACATGATTTGAAAATGCACATACCTGTCTATATAAGGTCCCACAGTTGACAGTGCATGTCAGAGCAAAAACCAAGCCATGAGGTCAAAGGAATTTTCTGTGGAGACCTGAGACAGGATTGTGTCGAGGCACAGATCTGTGGAAAAGTAGTAAAAAATATCTGCAGCATTGAAGGTTCCCAAGAACACAGTGGCCTCAATCATTCTTTAATGGAAGAAGTTTGGAACCACCAAGACTCTTCCTAGAGCTGGCTGCACATCCAAACTGAAAAATCGGGAGAGAAGTGCCTTGGTCAGGGAGGTGACCAAGAACCCGGTGGTCACTCTAACAGAGCCTCAGGGTTCTACTGTGGAGATGGGAGAACCTTCCAGAAGAACAACCATCTCTGCAGCACTCCACCAATCAGGCTTTATGGTAGCGTGGCCAGACGGAAGCAACTCCTCAGTAAAGGACCATGACAGTCTGCTTGGAGTTTGCCAAAAGGCACCTGAAGGACTCAAACATGATACTCTGGTCGGGTGAAACCAAGACTGAAGTATTTTGCCTGAATATCAAACGTCACATCTGGAGGAAACCTGGCACCATCCCTACGGTGAAGCATGGTGGTGGCAGCATCATGCTATGGGGATGTTTTTCAGCGGCAGGGACTGGGAGACTAGTCAGGATCGAGGGAAAGAAGAACAGAGCAAAGTACCGAGAGAACCTTGATGAAAACCTGCTCCAGAGTGCTCAGGATCTCAGACTGGGGTAAAAGTTCACCTTCTAACAGGACAATGACTACCCACACAGCCAAGACAATGCACGAGTGACTTCGGAACAAGTCTCTGAATATTCTTGAGTGGCCCAGCCAGAGCCCAGACTTGAACCTGATTGAATATCCCTAGAGAGACCTGAAAATAGCTGTGCAGTGACGCTCCCCATCCAACCTAACAGAGCTTGAGAGGATCTGTAGGGAAGAATGGGAGAAACTCCCCAAATACAGGTGTGCCAAGCTTGCAGCGTCATAACCAAGAAGACTCATTGCTGTAATCGCTGCCAAAGGCACTTCAACAAAGTACTGAGAAAATAGTCTGAATACTTATGTAAATGTATTATTTCAGGTGTTTTATTTTTAATTACATTTGCAAAAAAAAACACAACTGAATCAACTGTAGAATAAGGCTGTAACATAGGAAAATGTGGAAAAAGTCAAGGTGTAAATACTTTCCGAAGGCACTGTACATCATAAAATATTTGTACTGTGTACTTGAGCTTGTGTCCTCAAAAGTGACTACTCCTCAGCAATGTATAGCTATTTTTACCAGAAAGGCGATTTTTTTATATTTTTTAAATATTTTATTTTTGCATTTTCCAATTAAGAACATTCAAAACAAAAGTGAAGATATTAGACAACGATAGGACAAAGTGACAGTAACAGACGAGCGTAACAAAAATAAATTATAATTATATAAACAAACATACAATAATAAAAAATATAAAAAAATAACGAGACATTGGATCACCTGCAGTAGGCTACATATTCTACATTACGTGTGAAACATTATGTGAGGATTATATATAGATTCAATCAATGAGATGTGGGGGGAGATTCTCCATATAGTCAATAAAAGGTTGCCAAATTCTGTAAAATGTCTTTAACTTATTCCTCAAGCAGTAAGTGATTTTCTCCAAAGGGATACAACTATTAACTTCCGATAGCCACATTGCAACTGGCAGGGAGGAATCCAATTTCCATTTCAAGGCAATACATTTCTTGGCAATCGCTAGCAATATTTTTGTTAGCTTTATAGTATGGCTTTGCCTAAGATTGGTGTTAGTAAAGTTACCCAGTAGACAGACCTCCGGGTCTAAAGGGAATGCAACCCCGTGAATTGAGGATATGGTATCGCATACCCCCTGCCAGAAACCGTGTAGTTTTGAACACTGCCAAGTGGAATGGAGGAATGTTCCTTCATCTGAGCCACATCTAAAACATAGGGAGGAGATATCTGGGCTGAACTTGTGCAGTCTAGATGGGGTGATATAGAGCTGATGGAGGAAATTAAACTGGATCAGTCTGTATCTGGAGTTCAATGTGGATGTAACACCATCCCTGCATAGGTCACTCCATAGAAAGGTGATGTTTTAACCTTTTTTTTTTGAGTATGCGGCATTACTAGTTATTGTTTATGGCCCTCTCGTGATAACTAATTACTTTTGGGGATAATGTAGATTACATACATTACATTTAACTGGTTTTAAAGCCAGAAGCAGAGTGAACATCTATCACTGTGGAATTTGAAGGAGTGGACTTGTGGTGCTCTTTTCCCATATCACTAACGAGTGTACTCCTTTCACATCTTTGATAATTATGAAATTCTGATGTTTTTTCCATGAATTGATCATTTGCCCAATCACATCGGATCTTTTCACATCAGATCTTTTTCAGAGTGGACTTGTTGATCTGAAAAAAGATCAGAATTGGGCTGCGGAGTCAAGTAGGCTGCGTTTACCTAGGAAGCCCAATTCTTTTGACCAATAAGATCAGCTCTGAAAAATATAATACATGAAAAGATAGGATGTAATTGGTTAAAATAACATTTAGTGAGAAAAATAAGAATTGGGCTGCCTGTGTAAACACTGCCTTATACATGTGTCTCGTGTCTGTGATAAGTGTAAGAATTAGACCGGTGTTTCTTACCACTGTGGGGTTGCCGCTGCTGATAAGCTGGCTGACTTCGTGGAAGATACCTTTACAGTTAATGGACTTGTCCAAAGAGCCTCTCTTCACTATGACCGCTACAGCCAGCAGGATCTGCTCCCGGACATACTTCTGTAGACTGGGGGGGAGAGAGGAGAGACTTATTTTTAAACTGCATTAGAGGCCTGCATGAAGTGAGATTGATAGATCCTTGAGAATCTAATTCATGCTGCCGCTACACACACGCCTACTTGGGTCTCTGTAAAACGTAGGTGAGGAGGAATGTCCGGAGCGACTCGATGCTGGCCTTCTCCAGCAGGATCCACTCCCGTACCACCGCCTCCATGACGGCCGTGGCTGCCTGGAACAGCACATAGTCCACCTTACTGGTCTCTGTGGAGGGTGACAGATGCACATTAATCACAGAGTAGCGTTAAGATTTCCCTTCACTGTAACTCAGGGGCCTAGCCCAAACCCAGAACATTATTCTTCCTCCACCAAACTTTCCAGTTGGCACTATGGTTTGGGGTAGGTAGCGTTCTCCTGGCATCCACCACACTCAGATGTCTGTCGGACTTGCCAGATGGTGAAGTGTGGTTCATCACTACAGCGAACACATTTCCACTGCTCCAGAGTCCATCGGCGGAGAGCTTTACACCACTCCAGTCCAGTCGACGCTTAGCATTCATTACACATGGCGATCTTAGGCATGATGTGCGGCTGTTTCCGATTATGGAAACCCATTTCAGGAAGCTCCCGACAAACAGTTATTGTGCTGACGTTGCTTCCAGAGGCCGTTTGAAACTCGGTAGTGAGTGTTGCAAACGAGGACAGGCAATTTTTACTTGCTATGCTCTTCAGCACTTGGCGTCCCGTTTTGTGAGCTTGTGTGGCCTACCACTTTGCGGCTGAGACGTTGTTACTCCTAGATATTTCCACCTCACCTCATACATTTTACAAACTGACTTGTTGGAAAGGTGGCATCCTATGACAATGCCACATTGAAAGTCACTGAGCTCTTCAGTAAGGCCATTCTACTGCCAGTGTTTGTCTATGGAGATTGCATGGCTGTGTGCTCGATTTTATACACCGGTCAGGGTGTGGCTGAAATAGCCACATCCACTAATGTGTGTCCACATACTTTTGCGTATATATATATATATATATATATATATATATATATATATATAGTGTATTTCCATCAATTAATAGGCTAAACCGCATTATTTCACAATGGGATTTTTTTATTTCTTCTCCCAGACAATTGGTAGGCGCCAATTTGAATTAAATCAGCTTTTCTCTCATTTATTTAAAAAAAAATGCTGGCTAAAGGAAAAACTGTTATGGGCACACCTGCTGTGTGTACATTATCATATATCACCCTCACAAACTTTTACAGATGCACAATTGAGAGTAGAGGTCGACCGATTATGATTTTTCAACGCCGATACTGATTATTGGAGGACCAAAAAAAACGATACCGATTAATCAGACGATTTATATATATAGATATATGTGTAATAATGACAATTACAACAATACTGAATGAACAATGAACACTTTTATTTTAACTTAATATAATACATCAATAAAATCTATTTAGTCTCAAATAAATAATGAAACATGTTCAATTTGGTTTAAATAATGCAAAAACAAAGTGTTGGAGAAGAAAGTAAAAGTGCAAATGTGCCATGTAAAAAAGCTAACGTTTGATGTTCCTTGCTCAGAACATGAGAACATGCGCATGCTCAGAACATGAGAACATGCGCAGACCAGCTGGCTGGTGTGTTTACGGACATATTCAATCAATCCGTATCCCAGTCAGCTGTTCCCACATGCTTCAAGAGGGCCACCATTGTTCCTGTTCCCAAGAAAGCTAAGGTAACTGAGCTAAACGACTACCACCCCGTAGCACTCACTTCCGTCATCATGAAGTGTTTTGAGAGACTAGTCAAGGACCATATCACCTCCACCCTACCTGACACCCTGGACCCACTCCAATTTGCTTACCGCCCAAATAGGTCCACAGACGATGCAATCTCAACCACACTGCACACTGCCCTAACCCATCTGGACAAGAGCAATACCTATGTGAGAATGCTGTTCATCGACTACAGCTCGGCATTCAACACCATAGTACCCTCCAAGCTCGTCATCAAGCTCGAGACCCTGGGTCTCGACCCCGCCCTGTGCAACTGGGTACTGGACTTCCTGACGGGCCGCCCCCAGGTGGTGAGGGTAGGCAACAACATCTCCACCCCGCTGATCCTCAACACTGGGGCCCCACAAGGGTGCGTTCTGAGCCCTCTCCTGTACTCCCTGTTCACCCACGACTGCGTGGCCACGCACGCCTCCAACTCAATCAAGTTTGCGGACGACACAACAATGGTAGGCTTGATTACCAACAACGACGAGATGGCCTACAGGGAGGAGGTGAGGGCCCTCGGAGTGTGGTGTCAGGAAAATTTCCTCACACTCAACGTCAACAAAACTAAGGAGATGATTGTGGACTTCAGGAAACAGCAGAGGGAACACCCTCCTATCCACATCGATGGGACAGTAGTGGAGAGGGTAGTAAGTTTTAAGTTCCTCGGCGTACACATCACAGACAAACTGAATTGGTCCACCCACACAGACAGCATCGTGAAGAAGGCGCAGCAGCGCCTCTTCAACCTCAAGAGGCTGAAGAAATTCAGCTTTTCACCAAAAGCACTCACAAACTTCTAGAGATGCACAATCGAGAGCATCCTGTCGGGCTGTATCACCGCCTGGTACGGCAACTGCTCCGCCCACAACCGTAAGGCTCTCCAGAGGGTAGTGAGGTCTGCACAACGCATCACCAGAGGCAAACTACCTGCCCTCCAGGAGACCTACAGCACCCGATGTCACAGGAAGGCCAAAAAGATCCTCAAGGACAACAACCTCCCAAGCCAATGCCTGTTCACCCAGCTGCCATCCAGGAGACGAGGTCAGTAAAGGTGCATCAAAGCTGGGACCGAGACTGAAAAACAGCTTCTATCTCAAGGCCTTCAGACTGTTAAACAGCCATCACTAACACAGAGATGCGGCTTCCTACATACAGATCAAATCATAAGCCACTTTAATAAATGGATCACTAGTCACTTAAAAAAATGCCACTTTAATAATGTTTACATATCTTACATTACTCATATCATATGTATATACTGTATTTTATACCATCTATTGCATCTTGCCTACGCCGCTTGCCCATCACTCATCCATATATTTATATGTACATATTCTTATTCCATCCCTTCACATTTGTGTGTATTAGGTAGTTGTTATGAATTTGTTAGATATTACTGCACTGTTGGAACTAGAAGCACAAGCATTTCGCTACACTCGCAATAACATCTGCTAACCATGTGTATGTGACCAATAACATTTGATTTGATTTAGGCCTAACACACACAAACAAACATTATTGAGGAGTGTTTTGACGCTTTTTTGTTAGAGGGACACTTACCTAATATGTGCTTACAGACAGCGAAGGGTGATTTAGACTTCCGGAAGGAGAGGAATATGTGTTCTGCGTGCTGCCTCTGTTCTGTATTGACCATGGACGGCGGTGCCTAAACACACATACCATTTGTGTACAGTCAATTACACCATATCTCAACTAGGTAAAGTCACACACACACACCTTAAAATACCCCCAAAATATACACAACTAAACACACACATACGCGGTAAACCAAGGAGTGTGGCTAGAATGGGGGTCGGCAGGAAAATCCCAATCCAGGTCTAATTGCAGTAAATTAAGATCTCTGACTCACGTCACCGTGGCCAGGAATGAGGCGAGAAATACCATTTTATCTCTCCTGACCACAGGCACGACAGGGGCTTCCTTCCCATGCCCACCCCTTCCCCTGAACATACACGTCACACACGTTTAGAAACTATTGGACCATAATCTGTTAACTAGCTAACCTCTTATTCAACACAGTTACATAATTATGTAGCTAAAACAATAGCATGGATAGAATAAACTCAAACATGAATAATGTTATTCGAAGTAACTGGCACGAGCTCCCAAGAGTACTTCAATCACCAAGCATGGTGCTTAATCAAGTGTGTGATCGATAACTTTTAGCCAACTACTGTACTAGCAAGCCAACCCTTCCCGATGGTTAAGCTAATGGTTTCCAATATATCACTTTTCCTTTACTAAAAGCTGTGCTTTGTAATATATTCAGGGGATTGAGACAGTGTCCTCATTAACTGTTGCATAACGTTGGTGACAAATAGACGGTAAAGTCAATAGCTAGCTAGCTAACGTTAGATGGAACATGGTGAATCAACAGCGTGTCTAACGACGCGGGCAGCAATGGGGATGTTCACCGAACTGTCTAGCGTTGAAGAAATACAACTTGAGTATTGAATCAAACTAACTAGCTAAACAAGTGTGTGGTTCCCTGTAAACATGAGTGTTCTACTAGTGAAGTGTTTTGGAAACATCGTCACAACAGACACTGTCACACATAGCTAGCGGCTTTTGGGGGTGATGGCTATGCTAGATTTTTGCAGGATGGAGACAACACTGCGCCACGCATCAGTATCCTTTCCGATAAAAAAACTGTGCCCGATAGATCGCTCGCCGTCACATAACCCTCAATAAAACCAAGAACTAAACACATACCAAAAAACTTTAACAAAAAAAAGATTATATTTCTCACCATTAAAACTTTGGCAGCGCTTTCCAGCTGTGAAATCACTTCTGGTGCACCAACCGCCGCCATCATTGTCTCTCTTCAATGACGCGCCATGCGCTGAATTATGGGATTAGGGGTACTCCGGCCAATTTGATAGTGGAGACTTTTTGCAGGGAGTTTCAGGACAGCGCGTCGCTCCATGGAGGATATGTAATTTAAAAAAACATAGCAATAAAATATTGAACATACGGTCTTAATTTTTACAAGCCAAGACCGCTTGCAAACGTAATATGTTGTGATACCTTAACGTTTATAGATGATTCCTACCACCAGGAGAGCGCACCAAAAAAGTCAGAAAATCATTTGAATCCTTTTGTCAAAATGGCTTATTGAAAGATTTGCACTGAAGTGGGACTTTCTGGAAAGTTTTTTTAAACAATATTGATAAAGGGTGGTAATTTTTACTTCTAAAATAAACCCCCATTATGCCTATTTATATGTGTTCTAAATTACACATTACCAGAGATCTATGCTATTACCTTTACCTTATCATAACCCCCAGAGGACCTATTCTGTTCATAATGTTATGGTTGTCATAACATAGGACACAAATTATACCTATTCAAAAAGTGATGTTGCTCTCATGAAATGTAATTCCTTGCCCCACTAGCCTATCATAGAAAATATATTGTTTTACATGTGATTTTATAGCTTCAAATTATGATGTAAATGACTTTAAAGAGATATGTCAGTTATGAAAAAATATGCAGCCACATTTCTTAGAACTAAGTGACAGATAAAAGCCTACCAGTTATGTCTAAATGGTGTGTGCGTGTCCTTCAAATCTGAGCCCACAACATCATCTGTTGTCATTTGATTTCATCTGTTGTATGTTGTACTTCTGATTGTTCTATCTCATTGTTTCCTTCTGTAAGATAAATATTTGACACTTCATGGTAGGGTTACCATATTTATTTTTGAAAATGTCATCAATTCGTACATAATTATTGGTGACGTGATAACTAGTACTTCCTGAATACATACAATGCCTGTGCTGTCTAGGATAGATGGTGTGCTGGACTTCCTCCACTGGTAAAAAGTGTATCATAATCTACATGTTCATCCATCTACCACACATAAACCTCTTTCAACCAAGATGAATAACCTGCATAGATTTAAGTTGTAATCAACCCCCCATTTCAATATTTCACTGTATTGCTCATCTTACCATTGATTAAATGGAACCCAAGTTTCAGTTCACGTGTGCATCAAAAAATATTCTGCAACCTTTTTAACACATTCAGAGAGGTAGCCCACACAGTGAAATGACAGACTTGAGAAAAATTACAAAAAATTACAATTTATGTCAAAACACCTTCTAAGTGTTGCATTTCAATAGAATACTGAATAAAAAGATGTTCAGGTCTATATTTGAACACCCTCGTCCTTATACTGCTTTCTAAATAAATATTATGGTAAGACAAAAATGCAGTTCACATTCTATGTCTCCATCTGATGGAAATGAACAGTTTAAATGGCATCTGAATTCATTAATGTTATGAAAATGATCTTGTATCAGTACCATTGAAAATAGAGCTAAATAATATTGGGTACAGCCAGAATGCTGATATTGGTATAGCTCACTGTATACAATTTCAAACTCTGGGGACAATCTTCCAATTATCCAAAGCAAAGCAACCCACAAACATCCACAATGCTCAAAACAACCACCCAAAACAACACTAGATACCCACAACTACCCCCAAAATAACCCAAACTACCCCACAATGAACAACTACCCAAAACAGCTACCTCAAACCAACCAAAAACAACCCATAACTACCCACAATGCCCAAAACAACCCCACAATTACCACCCAAAAAAACACAACTAACCCACAATGGACAGCTACCCAAAATAGCTACCTCAAACCTACCGAAAACAACCCACAATGGCCAAAACAACCCTACAAACTAGCCTGGCTGACACCAAACTCGAAGTCTTGATGTTGTAGGCACAACGTGTGGATAATGAAGGGGGATTTTTTAACAGATTGGTTCTCCTATGTGTCTTTCTCACTAAAATACCCACATGGACAGCCACACACAGCCCCCGAGCACCGCCCCCTACCAACACAACTGTTGGATTTTTAAATCCAAAGGACAGGTCAAACCCCCTGGGAAAAAAAGAGAGAACCAAACAAAGCTCAAGCAACTTTTGTGTGAATATTGCACCAAGAACGGACTCTTGTCCAGGCCAATGTTTCACAGCTCTCCATTATGCTGTGTACCATGTGAGTCGTGTCAGCCAGGCTACTACAAAACCCCAAACTCTTCACTTTAAAGGTATGGGGTTAAGGTCTGACTACAACCTACTCTGAATATTGTCTTCTTTTCTTTTGCACATATGGCCTTTTGATCTTGCTGATGTGTGTGGACCTTTCAGATTCTGCAGGAACTGCATAACTAGTCCTAGTTTCTCTATGTCCACAGCTAGTACAAACAGCACTCTGAAATATTTTGTTCATAGAAGCATTAAAATGCTTAACATGCACTTAGCAGTTTAAAGAAGCCTGTGATTAAAAGCAGAGTCCTGTGGACACGTTGCTCTGTATTAATCATGATCATGTATTTTGCAATAACTATTCTTTGCACTGTATTTATCATGTGCTATAACATATAAACCCATAGCTTCTGTTACAGTTGAAGTCGGAAGTTTACATACACCTTAGCCAAATACATTTAAACTCAGTTATTCACAATTCATGACATTTAATCCTAGTAAAAATTCCCTGTCTAAGGTAATTTAGGAACACCACATTTATTTTAAGAATGTGAAATGTCAGAATAATAGTAGAGAGAATTATTTATTTCAGCTTTTATATCATTCATGACATTCCCAGTGGGTCAGAAGTTTACATACACTCAATTAGTATTTGGTAGCATTGCCTTTAAATTGTTTAACTTGGGTCAAACATTTCAGGTAGCCTTCCACAAGCTTCCCACAATAAGTTGGATGAATTTTGGCTCATTCCTCCTGACAGAGCTGATGTAACTGAGTCAGGTTTGTAGACCCCCTTGCTCGCACACGCCTTTTCAGTTCTGCCCACAAATGTTCTATAGGATTGAGGTCAGGGCTTTGTGATGACCACTCCAATATCTTGACTTTGTTGTACTTAAGCCATTTTGCCACAATTTTGGAAGTATGCTTGGGGTCATGGTCCATTTGGAAGACCCATTTGCGACCAAGCTTTAACTTCCTGAATGATGTCTTGAGATGTTGCTTCAATATATCCACATAATTTTCCATCCTCATGATGCCATCTATTTTGTGAAGTGCACCAGTCCATCCTGCAGCAAAACACCCCCACAACATGATGCTGCCACCCCGTTCTTCACAGTTAGGATGGTGTTCTTCGGCTTGCAAGCATCCCCGTTTCCTCCAAACATAACGATGGTCATTATGGCCAAACAGATCTATTTTTGTTTCATCAGACCAGAGGATATTTCTCCAAAAAGTACCATCTTTGTCCCCATGTGCAGTTGCAAACTGTAGTCTGGCTTGTTTATGGCGGTTTTGGAGCAGTTGCTTCTTCCTTGCTGAGCGGCCTTTCAAGTTATGTCGATATAAGACTTGTTTTCCTGTGGATATAGATACTTTTGTGCCCGTTTCCTCCAGCATCTAAGGTCACACAAGGTCATTTGCTGTTGTTCTGGGATTGATTTGCACTTTTCGCACCAAAGTACATTCATCTCTAGGAGACAGAACTCGTCTCCTTCCTGAGCGGTATGACAGCTGCGTGGTCCCATGGTGTTTATACTTGCGTACTATTGTTTGTACAGATGAACGTGGTACCTTCAGGAATTTGGAAATTGCTCCCAAGGATGAACCAGACTTGTGGAGGTCTACAATTTTTTTTCTGAGGTCTTGTTTGATATCTTTTGAATTTCCCATGATGTCAAGCAAAGAGGCACTGGGTTTGAAGGTAGGCCTTGAAATACATCCACAGGTACACCTCCACCTCACTCAAATTATGTCAATTAGCCTATCAGAAGCTTCTAAAGCCATGACATAATTTTCCGGAATTTTCCAAGCTGTTTAAAGGCACAGAACTATAGTTGTGGAGTGGTTGAAAAATGAGTTTTAATGACTCCAACATAAGTGTATGTAAACTTCCGACTTCAACTGTATATACAGTGCATTCAGAAAGTATGCAGACCCCTTCACTTTCTCCACATTGTTGCGTTACAGCCTTATTGTAATATTGATGAAATAGTCCCCCCCTCAAGCTACACACAATACCCCATAATGACAAAGCAAAAACAGTTTTATTAGAAATAAACTGAAATATCACATTTACATAAGTATTCAGACCCTTACTCAGTACTTTGTTGAAGCACCTAAGGTAGCAATTACAGCCTCGAGTCTTCTTGGGTATGAGGCTACAAGCTTGGCACACCTGTATTTGGGGAGTTTCTCCCATTCTTCTCTGAAGATGCTCTCAAGCTCTGTCAGGTTCAATGGGGAGCGTTGCTGCACAGCTATTTTCATGTCTCTCCAGAGATGTTCGATTGGATTCAAGTCCAGGCTCTGGCTGGGCCACTCAATTACATTCAGAGACTTGTCCCGAAGTCACTCGCGCATTGTCTTGGCTGTGTGCTTAGGGTCATTGCCCTGTTGGAAGGTAAAGCTTCACCCCAGTCCGAGGTCATGAGCACTCTGGAGCAGGTTTTCATCAAGGATCTCTCTGTACTTTGGTCTGTTCATCTTTCCCTCAATCCTGACTAGTCTCCCAGCCCCTGCTGCTGAAAAACATCCCCACAGCATGATGCTGCCACCACCATGCTTCACCGTAGGGATGGTGCCAGGTTTCCTCCAGACGTGATGCTTGGCATTCAGGCCAAATAGTTCAACTTGGTTTCATCAGACCAGAGAATCTTGTTTCTTATGATCTGAGAGTCTTTAGGTGCCTTTTGGCAAACTCCAAGCGGGCTGTTGTATGCCTTTTACTGAGTAGTGACTTCTGAACTCTGTCAGAGTTACCATTGGATTATTGGTCAATCCTGTCTCGGAGCTCTACGGAACAATTATTTCGAGCTCGTGGCTTGGTTTTTGCTCTGACATGCATTGTCAACTGTGGGACCTTACATGGACATGTGTGCCTTTCCAAATGTCCAGTCAATTGAATTTACCACAGGTGGATCCAATCAAGTTGTAGAAACATCTCAAGGATGATCAATGGAAACAGGATGCACCGGAGCTCAATTTCAAGTCTCATAGGAAAAGGTCTGAATACTTCTGTAAATAATTTAATTTTGTTTTATATACATTTGCAAACAGTTCTACAACCTGCTTTTGCTTTGTCATCATGGGGTAATGTGTGACATTTTTCCTAAATCCATTTTAGAGTAAGGCTGTAACGTAACAACATTTGGAAAAAGTTTAAGGGTCTGAATATTTTCCAAATGCACTGTAGCTCTGTGTTTGTATTTGTCATCTGTCATGTCTGTAAATTTTGATGATTTAATGTTGTCTAAACTCAGTGCTCTTCAATGCCAGACAAGTTCCTGTAGAAGTCCAAATAAATTAACTGAATTGATCCCCATCTTTCACCTTTCTCACATCAACAGTGTTTTCTCAATTTTCTGCTAAAATTGGTTAAATCTAATATTCAAAGCCAACAAGATTCAATCATATTATTCATCCAGACATAACATTGTTTGAGGCTTTGGAATTACAACACAAGTCAAAGCTGGTTAATTTAAATTTATACATATTATTTTACACGTGGGGACAGTGAAAGCATTTTTTCAAATTCATACATATGTAAAAAAAGGTGATATACTGTCCAAATGATATAGTCTATAATACTGTAGACAAAGAGGTTCGAACATTAGCTCAGAGGAAATTAAAAAGAATATAGATACCAAAAAATATGTATATCTGTATAAATATATATTCAAGAGTAACAAAATTGTACTATACATTAAGGAGGATCAAAGACATGAGAAACTCCCGAGAGTAAAAATACAAAAAGGTACATAGATTTAAAAATCCCATCATGAGTCATTACATAAGATCTCAAATCAGTCAAAGATTGTCAGTAATCACTTTCAAAACTCAGATACAGGGAAACCACACATCATCCACAGCACACCTAATACAAAACACTCATACACACGAGAAAACTTGCCTCGGTGAGCAGTTTCTTTTTAAAGCTATTTTTCACTGAGTAGTCCATCCTGGTGGATTGGCAATCCCACTTGCGCTGACAACGATGATCAAATTAAGTGAATTTGATGCCCAATCCTGAATACATGAGGCATATTATGAAAAACATGTCCATTTCAATTCATTTTGTCATGCAAGTGAGCAAAAACATTAATGGCACGTTTAAACAATTGTCATTGTTTAAAATATTTCCCTCATATTATGTCACAAATTTGATCTTTGAGATCCATATTGGTGCACTTAGAATGTTTGGGAATTGACTTACGGCAGAACTTGCAACTTCTTGACCCTTCCGTCAGTATGCAATCACATATGGAATACTGTTATTCAGTTGGACATACAAGACTGTGTCAATGGTTGATTGTCAATAAGCATATGGAGATATTGGAGAAAATAAAGCATTTCCTGCTTTGAGCAGTGCTCCACTGCATAACAACAATTCTGTAACACAAGCATAATATTAATGGTCAAATTAACCTGTGGTCATTAGGATGCATTAAAATGTACCAATAATAGTCTGTCATTTACCATACTTGGGCTTGTAATACAAAGGAGGCTATTTATTCATATATTTGACACTTTATAACCAATCCTGCCCAGCTTTCCTTTTGTCTCTGAAACACATCTTTCTCTATCACTGTCTGTCTCTCTCCCTCTTCCATCCCTACTCTCCTACACACAGGGCCAGCCCAGTTGCAGAGAGCAGGAATGCTGCTGTCGTTATTCTGCACAAACACTGATCATCAACATCATCTTGTGGTGGATAGACATGCACCAACATTCATTGAAAAAAGCACTTTCAAACTCAAACACACTGGCAATCAAACCCACACTTTTCTTTTTATACAAAAAGGGAAGAAGTACGTATACATGAAATAATGATAAAAATGCAAATAATAATATTAATCACAATAATAAGCAGCATTGGGTCATGTAACTATACGGAAAATATATAAACCAATATAATATATATTTGTACATAGCGTGTTTCAGTATTAAAAAAATCAAAAGGATAATTGTAAGTGTTTACAAAAGGATATATTGTATTTTATGTATTGCACATAGTCATACTATCACATGTTTCCGCCATGTCTCCAGACGGACCGAGGAGACTGTGTGGACACTTGGATGTGTTAACTCTATAATACTGCGCGTGTGGAAGTGGTGCACTAGCAGGTTGGACTTTGAAATGTCAATGTGGCTAAAAAGCACGGCATCAGTAATGTCACAGTACATGACAGTCTTAGAGCAGGTGTACTGTATGTGTTGTGTTGAGACATGGATAGGCGTGACTGCTTACCAAACAGTACATGACAGTCTTAGAGCAGGTGTACTGTATGTGTTGTGTTGAGACATGGATAGGCGTGTGACTGCTTACCAAACATGTATGTAATCACAAGATCCATATCCACAACAATGCAATGATTCACACTTGTAGTTCACCTTCCTCAGAACTAGCTCAATAAAACATAGTCATCATAATAATACCGAGAAAGGAATTGATTGACTCAAATAACAATATCATTCATGGATCTGGGAGCTGGCACTTCAACCAAAGGAATTTGTTGTTGTTCCTACGAGTATTTCCCCATCACATCCATTCCCCTGGGTCTGACACTCAAAACAGAATCATTTAGGGGTGGTAAGGGAACAACATAGTGGCTCTCTAACCACAAGATGGCGGCATCCCACATCACCTATTTGGAGAAAAGAATGTGTGTGAAGTTGAAGGTAGGAGACACACAGCTAGTTAACCTTGGGGTATCTCTAGACTGCCATGTCAGACATCCAAACAACATTGATAGAAATGTGTAAGATAACCCTGTGGTTTTAGAGGACTTCAGGTGGTTAGCTGCAGAGGACAACCTCATTGCCCCCTCCTAGATTGTGTAGTTCAACCATCCTGCAAAGTGTGCATGTGTATGTGTATTTTGGTAGCTTATTTTGTCACAGCTGTGTGAGAAGTGTTGCGTTTTGATTCTTCCCGCTAGTTAATTCAGTCCAGTCCAACCTAACGTCCAGCTCAGTCTCCAAAGCACACACTGGTTCTAGTGCCTAAGTCTCAGAAAGGAAGAGACAAGCAACCCATGAAACAGCAAGTGTTTGTGTTTACTTCATGGGGTAAGGTCAACCTGGAAGAAGTGATCTCTGTAAGATCCAGGGCGGAAGGAATGGGATAGAGCACTATGACCACTAGAAACACGCATGGTCACGGTCCCAGTGTCAAACTCTTATCTGAACACTTTTGTAAACCTCTACAGTGCAGTGGGAGCCTTTTAGAAGAACTACCTGTTCTGATGAGTCTTTTTTCATAACAGTCCTCTGGCATCATTATCCCATGCCTAGCCCTTGTACAGTTAGTTGTTTCTTGGTCCCAGATCAGGGGTTCTTACTGTAGTCTCTGCTCACGCTGTAGATTCCACACAGTAGTGCTTGAATTGTTGAACAGATGTCAGGCCGTCCTGTTCTCAATATCTCACTCGCTCTCAGTCTCTCAAAACCACATATACAGAGGCACGCACACACACATGAACATACATTCACAGTGGTAGATGGGAGGTTGGCAGACAGGGTCCCAGGTGCTGAGTGTTGATTTGCTGGAGAGAGACAGCGAGAGAGAAAGAGAGAGGGGGGCATGGTTTAGAAAGCCAACAGTCTGGGCTCTTCTACACATACACAGGCTCACAGCCCTCCCCCTGCTCTTCCTCCTCCTCATCCTCTTCCTCCTCAGGGCCCATGCTGCTGGCTCCGCTGTGGCTGGGAGGGCCCTGGCTGTGGCTGGTCTCTGGGGGCTTGGGATAGCGGAAGGGGCAGCCGTTGTCATCAAAGAACCTGCGGAAGGTGAACTCGTAGAAGGCGTGCTCCGGGTGTTTCCCGTGTGGGGTGCAGAGGGTCTCCCAGGCCCGGGTGCTGTCTCCGCTATCACTCCACGCCCCGGGACCCCCTTCATCCTCCACTGGGTCGAAGTTGGAAGTGTCCATGGGGTGGGCTATCTTGGGCCGGTAGGGGGCGGGCTGGGTGCGCAGGTTGCTGGAGAAGTCCATCTGGTCGAAGAAGGGATGAGTTTTGATCTCGCCGGCGCCGTTGCTCCCAAGACGTTCCTCTGGGGAGCAGCAGAGACGGCCGATGATGTCGACAGCCTCTGAGCTGAGCTTGATCTGCGGGGGCACCTGCAGCGTGCTCTCCCAGTTTATCACCTGAAGAGGAAAGGGGGAGACCGTGAGGATACAGTATGTTTCAGAGCTGCAATTGAGGAGTGATATGGTATTTCCACATTCAGTAGTTTTACTGAGCCGTGAGTCGACTGACTACTAACCTTAATCTGTGTTTCGGTGGGTGTCGGGGCCAGGAAGGGGGGCTGTCCCACCAGCATCTCAAACAAGATCACTCCCACACTCCACCAGTCACACAGCTGGGTGTACCCTGCAAGGACAACACCAAAACTGCTCACTAACAAGATCATAATACACTTCTTTATTTCATATATCAAACATACAACTACTCCACCATGCCCGGTGTTGCCCTCACCTTTGCGCAACAACACCTCAGGGGCGATGTAGTTGGGCGTGCCCACCAGGGAGTGTGCCAGGCAGCGCTGGTGTTGCCGTGTCGCCCGCTGCTCTAAGGTCTGCAGCCGGTCGCCACAACGACAGTTGGACACGTCGTCCCAGAAGTCACTGGGCTCCATGCTGTCCTGTCTGATATGGCTCCCTGGAGAGAGGAGAGGATATTACATATAGATCATATCAAGGGGAAGCCGTCTATACAAAAGCATCTACGCAGTGAAAGAACCTGTCCTTTGTCTTGTCCCCTGCTCACCTTTCTGATAGTACTTGGAGTTGTGCGTCCAGCGGAAGCCAGTGCAGAGGCCAAAGTCGGTCAACTTGATGTGTCCGTCCAGGTCGATGAGGATGTTGTCCGGCTTGATGTCGCGGTGGATGAAGCCCATCTTGTGGACACTCTCGATGGCCAGCGTCAGCTCAGCCACGTAGAAGCATGCCAGCGGCTCGGGGAAGATGCCCATGCGGATCAGCAGGCTCATCATGTCTCCACCGGGGATGTAGTCCATGACAAAGTAGAGGCTGTCCCGGTCCTGGAACGAGTAGTACAGACGCACCACCCACTCGTTGTCTGCCTCCGCCAGGATGTCACGCTCAGCCTTGGAGTTAGAAATAATAAGAAAAAACTTTATTGTCCATTCCACACCAAACGCTGAAATGTGCTTTTGGCATCACAATAACATGGAAACATCACCAGGTGCAACGCGTCATCATGATAATTTGCCTTCAGCTTTACCTTGACGTGGGCCACCTGGTTGCGGTTGAGCACGTCCTTCTTGCGCAGCGTCTTCATGGCGTACAGGGCTCCCGTGTCCACCTTGCGGGTCAGGCACACCTCACCGAAGGCCCCGATGCCCAACGTCTTGATCTTGATAAACATGGCCTTGTCCATCTTGGCACGGCGCAGCCGGTTGTAGTTGGACTCCTTCTGGTTAAGCATCTTCCTCATCTGCTCCTGCTCCGCCTCTGATAGGCCAGCCTGGAGGAAGGGGGAGGGGAAGAATAAAAAAGGTTGAGTTGCCTTGGTAAAATACTGTATACATACCTTACCACAATTATATTATATTTGATGTTGCTAATGTCTCAATCAACTGTGAATGTAGGGGAAAAAAATATCTAATGTATTACTTGACTAGTAAAAGCCATTTTATGTTTGTATGATTTCATAACATTCTATCAAAAGGACTGAACCCTGAGTAATTGTTTTTCTAAATGTTTTGGACAAGCTGTTACATATAAAGCCATGAACTCATTGACTCCCATTCTAGGCATGTAGGGTTTTCGAGGTGTAGGGTCTTGAGGACAACACAGGTCCTCAAAACCTTTGGGTCTCTCTCTGTCTCACCTTGGACATCTCCTGCTCTAGCTGCAGCCTGCGGTTCAGTTTCTGCTGGTGGGTCTTCATCACATTCTCCACATGCTGCTCCATGTAGAACTTGAAGGCGAAGGGCGAGTAGCTTTTAATGCGCGACTCCCTCTTCTCCTGATCACGTCCATTCTTCCTCACCGGCACCGGCGATGTCTGGATCTGCTTCTTGTTTTTCACTGCCTTCTCTCCTTTCCCAGACTTGGTCTTCTCTTTCACCTGGCTCTCCTCTGCCTTTCCTCCTCCACTACCACCATGTGGCCTAGAAGGAGTGTTGAGGTCTGGGGCTCCACACATAGCTCCTCCTGGTCCCTCCAGGGGCCCTGCCTCTGAAGCAGCCCCAGACATGTGCAGGGTTTTGGGGTAGGGAGGTGGTGGACAGCGGGTCTCCTGGGCATGCTCCAGAGAGTAGGCCTCTTCAGGCATGTAGGCGAGGGGCTCAGATGCTTCCTGAGCAGCCAACCAGCCAGGGTGACATGGCCCCACAGCAGTCTTCGGCTCGGGCCTCATTACTCGGATGCTCTTCACTGGCTGCTGGATGGGGGGCGAAGTCACTGCTGTGATGGTGTTGGGTTGTCCCAGGGACGGGTCCTGCTTGCCGGGAGCTGGGGTGACCAGGGTGGGTCGGACGTTGTTTGGGGGCACTGACCGGTTGTTGAAGGAGTTGGTCCTACTGGGGACCCGCACCTCTCCCCGGAAGGGCCCCTGAGGCTGGGGCTGCCTGGCTGGAGGGGCCCCCTCAGGCCCCTGGGGACCGGCCCAGTGGTGCTGGTGCTGCTCGTACAGGTCCAGGTTAAGGCTGGCTCTAGAGGGTGTGAGCAGGTCAGAGAAATCTGGACCCAGGGCAGCGGCGGCTCCACCGGGTGAGCGGGACATCATGTGGACCTGGTGTGAGGTTGGGCTGGACTGCTGGGGGTGGGGCGGTATGTACATGTTAGGAGGGTACCCTCCCCCATTCTGGCCCATGACCCCTTTCCCCTGCATGTTGACGTAGTTGTCGGGTGCCAGCGGCGGCATCTTGTTCTGGAAGGAGGCACTCCTCTGCACGCCGTAGCTTGAGGGCTCCAACATGTGAGGCCGGACGTGGCCATAGTCGTAGTGGGGACCTGGGACAGGGCCTCCTGGTGCCTGGGGCTGGAGCTGCAGGGGCTGGCTGGGTACGCTGTAGCCCATCATGGCCTGCTCCATACTGCCTGGATAGGCATTCTGCGTGGTGCCTGGGGTATACATGGGGTTCCCTGGATTGGCTGGAGGGTAGGCTGCCATGGCTGGAGTGTAGGCTCCCATGCTGAGAGGGCGTCCCATGGGGTTACCTATGGCAGGGCCCTGTACCGCGACCGAGGGGGGCATCATGTAGTTCATGACAGGAGGGGTGCCCATGTAGGCGCCCTCTGGCCCATAACCAGCACCCTCATACATCGGCGCCCCCATCTGGTGGTAGGGAGGCATGGCGCCCTCACTTGTTCCCTCCAATGGTGGTCTGTGGTCCATTGAGTTTGGAATGCCCCCTTTGCCTGTGGACAGAAATCATAGTGGGGAGTGAGTTCATATCCTTACTGCA
Organism: Oncorhynchus nerka; assembly: GCF_034236695.1. NCBI lineage: Eukaryota > Metazoa > Chordata > Actinopteri > Salmoniformes > Salmonidae > Oncorhynchus > Oncorhynchus nerka. The sequence goes on along the minus strand of NC_088396.1, from coordinate 28,533,099 downwards.
TTTCAAACTTTATGTGCATATATTTAGAATGTACCGTGCATTCGGATACTATTCAGACCCCTTCACTTTTCCCACATTTTGCTACATTACAGCTGGGACCGAGAGACTGAAAAACAGCTTCTATCTCAAGGCCATCAGACTGTTAAACAGCCACCACTAACATTGAGTGGCTGTTGCCAACACACTGTCATTGACACTGACCCAACTCCAGCCACTTTAATAATGGGAATTGATGGGAAATGATGTAAATATATCACTAGCCACTTTAAACAATGCTACCTTATATAATGTTACTTACCCTACATTATTCATCTCATATGCATACGTATATCCTGTACTCTACATCATCGACTGCATCCTTATGTAATACATGTATCACTAGCCACTTTAACTATGCCACTTTGTTTACTTTGTCTACATACTCATCTCATATGTATATACTGTACTCGATACCATCTACTGTATGCTGCTCTGTACCATCACTCATTCATATATCCTTATGTACATATTCTTTATCCCCTTACACTGTGTATAAGACAGTAGTTTTGGAATTGTTAGTTAGATTACTTGTTGGTTATCACTGCATTGTCGGAACTAGAAGCACAAGCATTTCGCTACACTCGCATTAACATCTGCTAACCATGTGTGTTATGTGACAAATAACATTTGATTTGATTTGATTTATTCTAAAATGGATTAAATAAATCATTTTCCTCATTAATCTACACACAATAACCCATAATGACAAAGTGAAATCAGGTTTTTAGACATTTTTGCAAATGTATTACAAATAAAAACTGGAAATATCTTATTTAGATAAGTATTGCTATGAGATTCAAAAATGAGCTCAGGTGCATCCTGTTTCCATTTATCATCCTTGAGATGTTTCTGCAGTCCACTTGTGGTAAATACAATTGACTGGACATGATTTGGAAAGGCACACACCTGTCTATATAAGGTCCCACAGTTGACAATGCATGTCAGAGCAAATACCAAGCCATGAGGTCGAAGGAATTGTCCGTAGAGCTCCGAGACAGGATTGTGTCGAGGCACAGATTTTTATTTTTTATTTTACCTTTATTAAAGATCTGGGGTAGGGTACCAAAAATGTCTGCAGCATTGAAGGTCCCCAAGAACAGTGTCCTCCATCATTCTTAAATTAAAGAAGTTTGGAACCACCAAGACTCTTCCAAGAGCTGGACGCCCCGCCAAACTGAGCAATCGGGTAGAAGGGCCTTGGTCAGGGAGATGACCAAGAACCCCATGGTCACTCCGACAGACATCCAGAGTTCCTCTGTGGAAATGAGAGAATCTTCCAGAAGGACCAACATCACTGCAGCACTCCACCAATCAGGCCTTTATGGTAGTGGCCAAACAAAAGCCACTCCTCAGTAAAAGGCACATGACAGACTGCTTGGAGTTTGCACCTAAAGGACTCTCAGACCATGAGAAACAAGATTCTCTGCTCTGATTAAACCAAGCTGAACTATTTGGCCTGAATGCCAAGCGTCACATCTGGAGGAAACATGGCACCATCCCTACGGTGAAGCATGGTGGTGGCAGCATCATGCTGTGGGGATGTTTTTAAGCTGCAGGGACTGGGAGACTCGTCAGGATTGAGGGAAAGATGAACGGAGCAAAGTACAGTGATCCTTGATGAAAACCTGCTCCAGAGCGCTCAGGACCTCATACTGGGATGAAGGTTCACCTTCCAACAGGACAACGACCCTAAGCACACAGCCAAGACAACACAGCAGTGGCTTCGGGACAAGTCTCTGAATGTCCTTGATCAGCCCTGCCAGAGCCCGGACTTGAACCCGATCGAACATCTCTGGAGACAGATCTTGAGAATATCTGCAGAGATGAATGGGATAAACTCCCCAAATACAGGTGTGCCAAGCTTGTAGAGTCATACCCAAGAAGGCTCGTGGCTGTAATCGCTGCCAAAGGTGTTTCAACAAAGTACTGAGTAAAAGGGTCTGAATACTTATGTAAATGTCATATTTCCGTTTTTTACTTTTAATACATTTGCAAACATTTCTATCAACCTGTTGTAGCTTTGTCACCAATTTAATCCTTTTTAGAATAAGACTGTACATTTATGAAATGTGGAACAAGTAAAGGGGTCTGAATACTTCCCGAATGCAATGTATGTGCATGAGTTGTATTACCTGGTGAGGTCTGTTTGATGACCTGGACGATGAGCTCATTGCGGGGGTCCAGGTATCCCATCTTACTGATGTACTCCAGAGCAGCCTCAATGTTTCTGCTGCCCGTCTGCTTCAGAGCCCGCACCGCCATTTCCTAGTGGCAAAACAACGGTGTTGAAAAGACACTGATAAATCATTGAGAGACTGTGACTGATGACACTCATCCATCTCATTTTGTGGAACAGATTGCATTATTTTAGTGCCAGATAGTGTATAGCCCCTTCTGTTGTCATTGTCTCTTCTATTGTCAACCATGCACACATAAGGACATGATGATCTAAACAGCCCCTCAGCAAGCCTTGCACCTGCATCCTCTTCTCCTGGGGTCATGCACCAGCCACTTCCTGAGCCACACACACACACAACAGAGAACCTTCCCTTTTACATTCTTTCAACATTTCAACAGCACGCTATTTTTATGAAAAGGACCTCTACGGTGACAGTCCTGTACCATACTGTAGTACATATTTTAGGATTTATATAAAGATCATGCAGGTTATCCTACTATTTTCATACTGGCTGATAGGCAGCGTACAAACAACAACAGCCATTAAACATCAGTGAGTGAGACGTGAAAATAAAAACGACACAAGCTGTGACCGTTCTTTAACTAGCCGACCCACACCTACATGAGGAAATACCCCTTAATGTCATATGACCTCACTCTAAAGACATTCAACCCATACCTCAGTGTGGCCCTCAGTCAACACAGGCATTCAGCCCCACACTGCCTCCGCTGGTAAATTAGAGAACTTCAACCAAATCCTACTGCTCATCTGAAAGAACCACTGGAGGTTGTTGTTTAAAACATAGAATCAATACTAATCTTGATGATGTTGAATATGAATATTACATTTGACAGAAAATAAACTAGGGCTAGGGTTGTGGCGGTCATTCATTTTTGTCAGCCGGTTATTGTCATACATAAGACTGCCGGTCTCAAGGTAATTGACCGTTAATTAACATAAACACGTTTCGCATCTCCAGGCCTCCACGCATACAAGCTGCTGATGTGCGCCTTTGGAACATCTGCATGAAAGAAAAGTTACAAATCAATTGAATATATACCATCACCAATGAATGTATTTTCAGCAGGTCTAAAGAAACATTATTATTTGAAGAAAATGTATTTCAGAAGAACAAAATGTGAGTTGGCCTACTGTATGTTATCTGGCTATGTTGAGCGTAAAAGTAATCATTTGAAACAGGTCCTATTCACTAGATTTAGACTTATTTGGTCAACTGTAGTTGAGAATGATACAAACCTTAAAATGTCTTAGAAATCAAAAGATATATGGGCTGCATGATGAAACTATAGGATAGAGGACTTTAGAAAGTCGCAAAAATATGTTCTAATTTTAACCCATCAGACTATATAGACTAAGTTTAATCTTGTCTTTACTAATATGTCAAATTAGTTTTGATTTACAATGTCCCATTATCAAATGGGCAGAAATTGAGGCCACTTTTCCGCTGGTTTGTTTAGGCTACTCGTTACTTCACCACGCGCAACTGGTGATATTCTGCCCAAACTGTATGCCATGGGCTCTGTTCCCACCCTGTTTCTACAGCTACTCAGTGCTTCAGTTGGGAAACCAAGTGAAATCTGTTTGGGAACATCGATAGTAACATGTTTTCACACCTAAACATTTCATGAAACTGTTGCCACCCCCTCTCTCTGTGCGCTGGAGAAAGGAATGAAGTAGAGAGGGGAGGAGATGGAAATGCACAGTAGTGAGATATTCTCTAGCTATAAGGTCATGTGTCAGCCTATTAACTATGAAAATAAATAAAATGCCCTATTACTAGGCTATTCAAAATCAAATTCACTACAAACTGTAGACTAACTCAATTTAGGATAGACCAATTATATACCAAAGATATCTTAAAATCAGTATTTTTGTGTAATATGTATTGTATAACAGCACAGAAATGTTAATTCTGTTTTTTTGGGGGGGGTGGGGGGGGGGGTGTCTTCGACTCATTACGGCTTGGGCCTATGAATATGCATAAGTTCTAATATGCATATGGATGTTTTGAATTAATCATTACCTTAGAAAGTGCTGTCTATTTCTTTGTATTAGACTTTGAAGCAATATCCACAACAACCATGTTTTCCACTCAGTTTCAACCCGTTGTTGAATTTCTTTCTTCAAATTGATCATCACAGTGAGGTGAGTTTTAGAAGCAGATATAGTTTTAGATTGTGTTTATGTCAGAGTGGTTAGAGGGTCAATAGAGCCCTGACTACCAGGCCATTTGCGACCTGATGATTGTTAGCGAGTTGGGTACTACTAACGCATATCCAGAGTGCATAAGAGGAGGTTACAGATGACTCAACGGTCACTTAGAATTTGACTGCAGTCATGGCAGTCACCGCAACAACCATAACTAGGGCTAAACACATTTTAAGGACTGAAGTAGTTTAAAGAGACTAATGCAGCCATTGTGTGTTCACAGGTTCTGACACAGACTGGGTGCTTCCATTTGCAGGGAGGAAAGTTAAGGGTTTAAAAACAGGGCTGCATAGCGACAGAGCACAATCAGCTCTCAGAACCAGGAAACAACGGAGCCACAGATATTCTACACAATGTGTGTGTACATCAGAGTGGGCCTGCCCATATCACTGAACCAAAACACACTCTTTCCCTCCCTTTCCCTCACGCATAACACACACACATACTAGCGTACACGCACAGGAAACCGAAAATAAACACTCACTTCCACAGGCCAGGAAGTAAAGAATTCCAGCTATTTGGAAATCTGTATTTTTGGGTGTCTTTTCCTCCCATTGCTCTCCTTCCCTCTCACATACTCTCAACTTCTCCCTATGTTTGTCTACTAGACTCATGTACCTAAAATATCCTCAACCACATTTGCATCCTTGTTATAATGGTTACAGCAACAAGCCAGGGAGTTATCTCAAACACACACACACACAAGGCCTCTGTCACATCCTGTTAACCTCATCATTACATAAAGGCAGCGACCACATCATTTCATATGTCAGAGGTTTAATATGCTTAGTGTGCATAAGATTCCTGTCTCCCCTCCACTCCGCCTGGCCCGCCCCTCGTACAGTAATAGTGCAGCCGCTGTGCACATGAAGGAAGGTGGAGGAGAGGAAAAGAGCTCCTCCACACTCCACCCCTCCCAGTGGCCCCTCCTCGCTCCCCACCAAAACATTTCCTCTTTTACTGTGATTATGTAACTTGCCACAGCGCTGTGTAATTTGTGGCTGGAGGAGGAGAGGCTGCTGATAAGAATAAGGCCAGAGGGCCCTTGGGGATGGAGGGGGGTTGAGACTAGAGAGGCCACTCACTACAGTGGCCATTATGGCTGTGGAATGTGTAGGAAAATACAGGCCCGGGCCCACACTCAATGGTCTGTTCAGTGGCCCCTAGGTTACAGTCGCCTAAAAAGACCAGGACCGTCCATCATACGACACGCCTGGTGGCTGGCCCAGAAGACTAAAAGCATTTATGTAAAGGGCTGAGGACTGATGAAGTTGCTAAATGGTCGTAATGTTGTTGTTAATGTCTTTACTGGACCCGTTCCTCGGTCCGACTGGGTTAACTTGAGGAGGCCGTCCTAGGACAAACACAGTGCCAGGCGACCGCAGCTTCGCTCACTGAGACACCATATCTACAATCCATCACTATGATGGTGAAAGCCAGACGACAGACAGTCAAAGTCAGTAGGCAGGAAAAGAGTTGCATCTATCTGGCTTGTGTCTTTCTTCCCTCCCTCTCGCCCCACTAGCTATAATTCTACTGTGCCGAGGTCTGAGGAGCGTTTTTTTCCCTAGCACAGACTTGAGTTAAGCATTCTTTAAAATGAGAGTGTTGCCATCACAGGGCCTGTCCTCAGGCCTGTCCTGAAGACTTCAACCACAGTATTGAGTCTGATTATAGTAACAGAGCCCTTTAAAATGCCCTGATCTTCGGCCAGTTATTGGTGTTTAAAGAGACTGAACTCTACTGAACAGCCTGACCCTTATTACTTAGAAATACTCAGAGAAATTGCATCCCTGTAATAAGGCTATCCATATCGGAAATATAGTAGGCTTTATTTCTTTAGGCGAAAGGTGAGCATGTGTGAGCTGACAATTTCCTGCAGAAACCTTCGCTCTCCTCTTCTATCTCTCTCTGGAGTGGACAAGACATTCACTCGTTCCAAAAGAGGATGAAGAAACCAACTGATATTTTAACATTTCTGCGTTCCACATTATGTAACCATTGTACTGTACTCTGGATATTATGACATTGAATGGCGCTTTCAACATCCACATTTGTGAGTTATGTTAGGCACTTACAGGACATGATTATAGAACCAGCATTTAAGCTGAGACATTGATACAGACGAGAGCAGATTCTCCCACTTGAAAGTGCACAGACACTCACTCACTCTCCAGTCCTCACCTGGTCACAGCCAGCATTGACCAACTCCTGCAGCATCTGTCGGTTGACGTCTCCAGCAGGGTGGGCGGAGCCAGAGGGGCCAGACTCATTGGCAAAGGGCATGAGGGACCTGCGGATCTCTCTCAAAGCGTTCTGGTAGTTGTTGAACTTCTGAGGGGGCCGGAGCTGCTGCTGGCGACTCCCGGGGTCTTTGCCCTTGCTTTCGGTCCCGCGGCCCCCCTCACCCCAGGAGCTGCCCCCATGGAGGGCCTGGCTCACCAGCTTGGCTGGCTGCTTCAGCCCCTCCTTGATCTCCTGGAGGCGCTGGCGCGTGTTGCCCACATACGGAGCAGCGGGGAACGTCTTGGGCCTCATGACACTCCCCTGTTTTAGTATCTAGCCTAGGGAACTCACACCCAAACAGACACCCACAACTGACAACACTCGTAAGCTTGCTCTGGAACTCTGTGACCTAAATAGATAAGGCCCTCCAGTAGGAGAGATTATGTTTCCTCCTCTCTTTCTCTTGGTCAAGGTTTTTGTTTATCTCTGTGTTGCTGGCTCCTACTGATAGGATTCCAACTGGCGTTCCATGTTGTGTGTTTTAGGGATCACACTCATTCCTATTCCAAGTCATGTGAGGGGTCACAAGGATGCCCTTGGCCCAAACCACTCTGGCTCCCTTCTGTACCTGTGGAGCAAGACCAGAGCAGAAAACGTTACTAAAATGTCACTGTATGGGTAAGGTCAAGATGTGTGTGTGGTCGGGTTGTGGTCATGGTGGCCTAGGGTTACATTAGTCACACACATCTCATCAACTGTGTGTGAACTTCTCCTGTGTGATCCAATATTAACACCCCTTTGCAGTTTTATCTCCAAGAACATTGTCTACATTCTATTGTGGCAGTGCTACTCTCTGGGGCATAATAGGTGTGAAGGAAGAATATTTATCTGTGCACACGTGGAATAGTCACATAGCAACAACAATGTATTATTGCGGTGTAATTGTGTAACATAGCTTTTGTGGTGTAAAACCCTATTATTCATGTATGATCGTGTATAACATTTTATTAATGTGTTGAACCTGTGTAACTTAGGCATGTTCAATTATGACAATTATTAAAATATAGGTGGTTAGCTTAGAGTGTTTGAGGCGTTTTCTGACAAACACAGCACTCACTGTGAGTGTAGTTTTTCTAAACAAACACATATTTAGGATGGTAGTGCCAAGCACCATAGCAATCTCCAGAAGATTTAACCTTCGCTCCCATTCTTGCTTTGCGTGCCACATCTGACCCATAGCATTCCATTCCACAAGTGACGACAAGAAAACTCATACCATTGCATCACGGGGCAGAGCGGACCAAAATAAACAACAGAAAAATAGATTTCCACTGAAAAACAACAGAGGAGAGTAGAGACAGGGGCTCCTACTTACAAGGCTCATACATGTTTTAAACCCACTAGTAGGAACAGTGGGCTGGCCTGCAGTTGACAGAGTGTACTCATGTGTATAGTGTACAGATGAATCAGTGATCGCTTTTCTATGTGTATAATGTCATTTTCTATGTTTGATTGTGTGTTTTTATGTATACACTGAGCCACAACCAACATTTTCCCACGGGATAATAAAGTAATTATCTTATCAACCTATCTGATCTCGGCAAAAGATCTAATTGTGATTTTTTTTCTCTCCAAATATTGAGATTTGACATGCAAAATATATAAAAGAACTGGAATGGTTTTTATTAAGATGCAAAGGGGAACACAGCATCGTGCTTGTTTGGAACAATCTGTTGACTGCATTTGACCCAACAGAACATCATGCACACTTATAATGAATCTAACAGCAAGGAGGAAGTGAGCCCGGCCATTTGAGCAAAAAAACGAACAAAAAAATTTGTGTCACATCTCAGTTTGAAAACAATGTCCCCCCCCCAAAAATTCCTTGATTTAAAAAAGCTGCATACAAACATGGTCTCTTTCTTGAGTAAGGCAGCTCCAAAATGCAGGTGTTTCAGCCTAGCTCAGTGCTTTCTGTGGTGGAGGGACAGGCAGCGGAAATACAGAGTGTAGGTGTTGGTAATCGACTCCAGTTGCGCCGTGATTGGCTCAGTGTTGTGTCACTCATGGGGACACTACGTCACCACCAAATCTACAGGGACAGCTAGACAGTTCAGGCCCCCTTGGGGGCTGCCATAGATTTACATGAGAAGTGCCTGTCCAAGAACACTCAAGGTCATTGGCCACAGATAAAATGGCTTCAAATCACGTTATATCTACCGTAGCTTTGATTGGACTGATCATGTCAACATCATACTTTCACAATCTTAGCTAGCAAGCAGTCATCCTCATGAATTATGACAATCTCCTGGCAAATCCATTTCAATCCTTGTCATATGAAGAGAAATGATAGATTAAACCTATCGGTGCTCATTGGGCCATTGGACAAAACATTGCTCAACAAGTCTGAAATCGCATATTCAACAATGAGTGGTTTGGAAGGTATCGATGGCTAACTGCAAGAGTTGAAAAGCAATCACTATTTTGCTTCCCCTGCCTGCTATTAGGTGGAGAGGGTGTGTGGTCCAAGTCTGTGTTTATGGATTTTTTTTTAAAATCGGTCTGAAAGGGTCTCTTTTCCAAGTTTAAAAGGATGAACATTCACAAGCAACACCATGGGCCAAAACAGGTTGAATTACATTGGTGTGTTCAAGACAACTCGGAACTTGGAACTCTGGCCTCTTTCTAGAGCTCCGACCTTAAGATCACTGACGTCATGACTCTGAGTTACCAGTTGTCTTGAAAGCACCATAAATCGATAGATTGCCAGACTTTGATGACAAAGTTTGCCCACAAGAAGGACCGCCATGTTCAAGTGATCACAGCAATGGTGAGTCCAAAAATATGTCTTGTATACTGCTGCATAAATGTAATATGCCAGGAAGATCCACTACATGACCAAAAGTATGTGGACACCTCATCAAACATCTCATTCCAAAATCAAGAGCATTCAAATGTAGTTGGTCCCTCTTTGCTGCTATAACAGTTTCTACTCTTCTGTGAAGGCTTTCCACTAGATGATGATGGAACATTGTTGCGGGGACTTGCTTCTATTCAGCCACAAAAGAATTAGTGAGGTCGGGCATGGATGTTGGGCGATTAGGCCTGGCTCGCATTCGGCGATCCAATTCATCCTAAAGGTGTTCGATTGGGTTGAGGTCTGGGCTCTGTGCAGGCCAGTCAAGTTCTTCCACACCGATCTCGACAAACCATTTCTGTATGGACATTGCTTTGTGCACAGGGGCATTGTCATGCTGAAACAGGAAAGGGCCTTCCCTAAACTGTTGACACAAAGTTAGAGGCACAGAATCCTGTAGTGTGTCATTGTATGCTATAGAGTTAAGATTTCCCTACACTGAAACTAAGGGGCCTAGCCTGAACCATGAAAAAACATCCACAGACCATTATTTCTCCTCCACCAAACTTTACAGTTAGCACTATGCAGTCGGGAAGGTAGCGTTCTCCTGGCATCCACCAAACCGGTCCCATTTTGTGAGCTTGTGTGGACTATCATTTCACGGCTGTTGCTCCTAGACAATTCCACTTCACAATAACAGCCCTTACAGTTGACCGGGCCAGCTCTAGACTTGTTGGAAAGGTGGCATCCTATGACGGTGGCACGTTGAAAGTCAGAGCTCTTCAATAAGGCCACTCTACTGACAATGCTTGTCTATGGAGATTGCATGGCTGTGTGCTCGATTTTATACACTTGTCAGCAATGGGTGTGGCTGAAATAACCAAATCCAGTCATTTGAAGGGGTGTTGTTGCCTCTACCTTCTTAACCTTTGTGCTGTTGTCTGTGCCCAATAATGTCTGTACCATGTTTTATGCTGCTACCATGTTGTACAGTGACAGAATTCAGAATGTTGCTACCATGCTGTGTTGTCAAGTGTTTATGCCTTTCTCTGTTGTTGTCTAGGTCTCTCTTTATGTAGTGTTGTCTCTCTTGTCGTGATGTGTGTTTTGTCCTATTTTTATATTCATTTTTAATCCCAGCCCCCGTCCCCGCAGGAGGCCTTTTGCCTTTTGGTAGGCCGTCATTGTAAATAAGAATTTGTTCTTAACTGACTTGCCTAGTTAAATAAAGTTGGAATATATATATTTTTAAATCCACATACTTTTGTATATATAGTGTATGTCAGTAGCTAATAACGTTATCTTAAGCATATGATGTGTAGTAAGCTGCTAGTAGCCAATGTGTCTCACCCTAATTATTTGGTCCTTCTCCCACTCAGTACTTAACCTACTGTTCTGACTTGGTGGTGCACATGTAGCCTATTGCCTGTTGTAGAGAAATGTCATCATTGAATATTGTAAGAGCTTTCCTTGTCTGCTTATTTATCCTGTGGTTCTGACTTGGTGTACTGGGAGCATATTGTAATAATGGCCCATATTCTGAATTCTGACGCTGTACATTTCAAAAGTGCTGAACAAATAGTTATGACTACTTGCTCATTGTCTTAATCGAAATTATGGCTTGCCTTTTATATGCTCATCCTTACATTATGCGATAGTTTGTACATTCAATTGTTTTATTGCTTATATAGGTATCAGTATCTTATTCATCATTTTTGGCAATGACGGAATGATTTCATTGTTTTGCTTACTTTGTGTATTATAATGAGCTGATGTGTTTTTCTTCACGATGACGGGATACTATATAATGTTGTTGGGTCTGTAACCATGTTTGTCAGTGACAGTCTCTTCCCATTCAAATATATATATTTTTAACAATAAATTCAGTAATAGACCCATGTAATTCCAGCTGATATTGCGAGGGTTGTTTTGTTTGCGCAATGCGTTGTCTGCGCGTCGTTATATTGTCTATAAAAGTGGATCCTCCTGGTTGTATTTCCCTTACTTTTTAGACCACATAGGCATTATAAAATATTGTGTAGTGGCTTTGCTGGCATACATCTAAAAAAATAATTGGTCGAGTTTGTCCCACCAAGATTTACATGCTAAAATCGCCACTATATGAACCCCGTCCATCACAGTGAAAAGTAAAAAATGGTTGTTTCAATATTCTTACCATATTGATCACTTCGTGGGTTTTCTTGTCGAGGTCGTGATTAGTTTAACATTTCGAGAGTGAAAGAACGTGGGGCCTTCTCAATTTAGCGCTGGAAGCAACGCAACTCCACAGCCTGGAGCAGCCCGACATTCCAATGAAGGGAGAATTTCAGTCCCAGCAGTCTTTCTCTGGCCGAAAGCTGGTCGCGTTGGAAGAAATCCGAGGCTTTATCTTCAATTTAAATAAAATGCAGTACTAATAATAACTTGTATTTCTGTGTCATCAAAATAGTTAGGCTTTCCCAAAATATGAAGTTGTTAACTTACCATGAGATAGATGTATCATTCAGATTTAATCCGATAAAGAATCCAACCAAATACACTTTTCGGGAAACTTTAAATCCAATCATTTGTTGCACAACACATACGATAATTTATCGAACTTTCTCTTAACGGTAGGCCCGAGTAAATATCATGAAGAGACTCCATTTTCTCCCAACTCCAGGCAGAATTAGAATTCAGTACAAAATTGGACGACACTTACTGCATTGTTAACATTCCAGGAGTCACGTGAGTGACAAATGCACGTCAGCGCCACACATATTATAGGCGGTGCTTCCTACATGCATTTAGCTATATAATAATACAACTTGTAAATTGATTCTTGCATTTAGCAAAACCAACTAAATGTGTTCTGTACAAGAATAATATGAACCACACTCAAGATATTAATATTTGGTTTATATTCATAGGCAAATAATGAACAACAAATAACCCTTGACATCAAAAGGAGGCTGATAATCATTTGCATCATGGAATAGGGCAGGCTATGGGTCTTACATGCTTTTCATACACAAGAACATTGCACAGGTAAATAACAATCAAGAGTAGTGCAACAAATTCATCTTTTGAAATGAATTGTAAAGAATGAAATACCGAGAATCTCACTGCCGATCGGTACACATAACAGTAGGATGTCGTTCTTTATGTTTACAGAAAAGCTGTACCTGCTGCATGACGACCCGGTCTAATGATTGTACTTGTAGAATAGATAAGCTTGTCAGTGGCCAACAACTTCACTTTGAGCCAAGTAGAGAGCATGAACCCCCAAGTGTGCGAGCCAAAAAGGGGGGTGAAATAGGGCATTTTCTCCTTACATCCATGGACAAGCCAGTCACACTTCATATGCAATGTAGGCTATGGGAATGTAGCGTAGCTAGCTAACCAAATGCACACAACACTAAATACTTCCAAGATAGCTAACCACTAACTAGTATTGACATAGCTAATCAATTGTGATTGAATTAACTGCAGAGTTAGTTAGTCCAGCGTCCTTAGCTAGCTAGCTCGTTGTGCTAGCTGGTGAATATGCCAAGGTTAACTAGCAAAACAATTTGGCTACGGGATTATGGAGAGGGAAATAAATTGTGTTTTCGTCATCTAGCTAGTATCAACAAGGGCTTTCTACAAATTAGCAACATTAGCGCAGATAGCGAGACCATAAGCAATATGCACGGATAAGCATCGCCAACTTCTGGTTTGGAGTATTTTAATATGATTGAGTGGCTGACAACTTTCAAGGTCTTTGCTGTGTGAACACAAAAAAGAGATTGACTGCTGACACCATTCTGAGGTGCTAAATACTGTCCGCAGGCAAACGGTTGACAATCCTACCAGTGCGTCAGAGCTTTAATGCATGAATAGCACATTAAATACATGCCTATGCTGTGCGCATCCATGGGTCTGTTACTGAACTTTTTGTTTAAAAAAATATTTGAATTGGGAAGAGACTGTCACTGGCAAACATGGTTATAGACACAACAACATTATATAGTATCCCGTCATCGTGAAGAAAAGCACATCAGCTTATTATAATACACAATGTAAGCAAAACAATGAAATGTGCATTTAAGCAATGAGAAGAAGGCATGTTGTGCTATAGCATGTCTCTGACACCTAGGTAGGGAGTCGACTCCCATTTTTGTGTGTCAAGCTTCGAAATCGACTCAAGATTCAGTATTTTTGCAACGGGGGAAACTATTTTCCGTAGTCTTATTTCGAGAACAAACTCTCGCATCTTTCACAGAAAATAAAGAAAGAGCGAGCTAGCATGAGTGCGAATGGTGGAGGTGCACAGCCAGACATCTCGGCCAATAGGCAAACCGTCAGATCCGTAATCAAACGATTTAGGCTATCGCAATGCTGTATTTCGCAATTTCTTGGCTTGCGCATGTTCATTATAGTAGGGGATATCAATTAGTAGATAAACTATTCTACATGCAACAGACAGAAAATCCATGTAGATTTATGGGGAGACCTATACATTTGGCAGCCAATCACGTGTCGCATATCTATCACGTTGACATTCTCGCCTACAATAAAAACCTACTGGCTTTGGAAAAAATTAAGAATTACAGGGGACAATTTGGAAAAACTAATCCTGTGTGAATCGTTCTCTGGAATAATGCACATGCTTGGATAATTACAAAACCAACGTCTCTAGTAATACCCGTCCGAATAGGGCTGTAAACATGGCAAAGAATAGGTTTATCAGCGTAGAGTGCGCCGCATCATCCCAAGGATGCACACAGCAGAAATATCACTCAAATATTCAAGTTCCTACACATCACCTTCTATATTCAAACAAAATAGCTACTTTATAGGCAAATGGGAAGCATCATGCTCATGGCAGTCCTCTTGAACGTAAATGTAGTCTTCCTAGTAGGACTCCGCAATGAGGTGGTGTATGTGCGCGCATCCGTTTTAGCGTATTTTGGGAGTCGGAGGGGTATCCACAGTAGTGTTGTTTACGCGATTTAAAAAAAAATAATCTCTCTCTTGACGCAATTGCATGTGATGCACAATATGTAAACAATAGCCTAATGTAACCAAATGTAGGAGTCCGAAGCACGTTTCTTCGCAATCTGCGGTAAGTGTTCGCCACCATATTGTCCAAACGTTTGTCACATGCGAATTGCATCGGTATTAAAAATTCAACCGATATACAGACCAGCGTACTGAATGTCGGGTTTATAACACTTCCCTCTGGATTTTGTATCAGATTACCTTAGACACACGTAAAGTAAATGTAAGTTAAAAAAATTCAACATTCTGATGTAATGGGACTGTTCGGGAATGCTGAGCCTACATGTTAGAGACAAGTGGAAAAGTATTTAACTCTCAGATTCTACAAAGAGGTACCTAAACTGCACCATTAAATTCCCAGCACCTCTCAATCAACAGAACCAAAGACCATACACAGACTGTCCTTGCAGACTGACATTCGTCAGCACTATTAACATGAACAAACTAGACGTGAAAAAATAAGAAACACACTTAACTCATGCTCAGAGAATGCATAAACCACAACATAAGTGACAAAGTCTTAGCCTACATTACAGTGCTTTTTGAGGACAGTTGACATTATCTATATTTCTATCCAATTGGCGACATATTTTCATACGAATAACTCTAGAATCTGCATAACTAAAATATACACATTTTCCCACCAAATGTACTTTTTCGGATAAAAATCAGTGCGTGATGTACACACAAAATGTAATTTTTCGCTTATGTTTTCATGTACTGAATACAAATCTAAAGTTCAATGTTTCCATCGCATTGTCAACTCTGGCAAAAATTGTGTCACAAAAACTGTGGCTTTAAATAGCAAATGTGCCTATTCTGGCCTTTGACACGTGCGCTCTAGACAACAGCTCGCAGATCAAGTGTGGGTAGGCTGTGATGAGATTATTAAGGATAAGAGCAGGAAAAATATATTTGTCAAGCCTCGGCTATCATGTCACCAGAATAAGACTCGATATTTATTGGAAAGGAGCATCAAGATCACAGTGCACTTCCACTACCCTGTGAAGTTCATAATTGATTTAATCTGTAGCCTAATAAACGGCATCGTTTCCCGAATCATAGTGGGAGGACCACAAACCATATCATCACGTGACTCCAAATTTACTTCAATTTGATGTTTATTATATCAATATTTGAGCACAAAGGCGTTTTCGCCGCCATTTCTCACATAATTCATTTTACCGACACTAAAAGATCCCACCATGTCGAACTAACAAATTATCTGTCAGCATTTATAAAATTGTACCGAAACTTCCCGTTCCATCAAAACTGTCATGAATTTTTTTAGACAGTATGATTTTACTCGCATAAAATCTGTGGATGGAAACGTGGTTATTCATATGAAATGGAAGGCATTGTGTCACGTAAAAACATCTGTTTTGTTACAGCAGTACCAGCATTTCAAACTAAAGCACTAACACCTGAGGAAAACGGTAGGCTACTGTTTGATCCATTGTAAGTAACGCAAATGTCTCTGAGAACCAAGTAATGGTCGAAAACCACAATGTACATTCAATCATAGAATACTTGGAACTGTTGGAATGTCCTTTGAAATATATCCACATTTAAAAAATGCTGATGTGCTCAGTAATTCAAATTCTCACTCAGTTACATCCAGAGGGGCAAAAATAGTAATACAGTGAAAATATTGTGATAAATGGATCCGTCAAATATCCCTCTGAAAGTTATCTGTTGAGAAAATACAAATAAAAAGTTCCCCTCTCCAGCATCTACGAGTGGAATTGTAGAATGGAGCTAGGATGTTTGAAGAAAAAGTTTTTTTAAACTAAATCTATATTTTGGATGCATATGACCAAATGCCCAGACACTTGTTTTTGAGGACCTTACCCCAACCAGTGATAACCTACCTCATATTCGTTCTGCAGTGCCAGTGTGTGGATAAAAGCAACAAATGCATTCAGATGCAGGTCTTTAGATGTTGTACACATGCAATTGTGTCATTTCAAACTTTAACCACAACGTTGTATTCCATAGGATGTGGTAAACCTATCCACCTGGCTGCTCCATGTTAGCCATCACATGCACACACAGAAGTATCTCTCGTGCCGTACAAAAAGGAATTAAACGTTGCGGATAAAGTTCTGAAGTACATAAATTACAAAACAAGTAAAAGGACATATTTGGGTGATTTTGGGGCTTTTGTTCATGTTTTCTTTTCACGCACTGGCACTGCAGAATGAGCATGAGAACATCTATCGCTGGTTGGGGTAAGTTTTGCAAGAAATGTGTCTGGGCACTTCTCAACATGCCATTTACATCCAAAATATAGATTCTTTAAGTGTTCAAGCATTAAAGTGGCTATCAATGCTCGTATGGAGCAGCACTAGTATGAGTCACTCTAGGGGTGCAGCAGATATACACAGGTTGTTTAAGGCACAGGCAACCTGCACAATCTTATCAAAAGTGAAAATGTTGGATGACCGCTCAGCGGCCGTGAAGGGGACCTCCACTGGGCCAGTCAGCATGGAGTACCTTAGTTTCACCATGGACACAACCCTCTCCACATGCCTCCGCACACTCAGCCTCTCTGGGGAAATGTCTGTTAGCGAGACACCTTCACTACCTTCAGACCCCTCTCCGCCATCGCAGCCAGTGATTTTCAGCAGGGCACCATGAGCCGCCACCGACTCACCAATGTCCAAATCCTTATCGGCCAGGACCACGTCTCCTGGAAGGAGCTTGCCCAGGAAGCCACACCCCTCTGCCAGGCTCTTGTCGCTGACACTCCCCGGCGACCCCCTGGAGACGAAAGTGACCACGCCCTGCGGGGCCATGCCTATCATGTATTTCAGAGTGTTGCTCCCTGCTGACGCCCCCTGCTGGTTCAAGTAAATTCAAGGAGCAATTGTTTCTGGGTTTAAATTATGACAGGCAGTACCAGTCAAAGGGTTGGACACCTATTTATTCAAGTGTTTTTCTTTATTTGTACTATTTTCTACATTGTAGAATAATAGTGAAGACATGTGAAATAACACATATGGAGTCATGTAGTAACCAAAAAAGTGTTTAACAAATCTAAATATATTTTATATTTACATTTCTTCAAAGTAGCCACCCTTTGCCGTGATGACAGCTTTTGCATTATCTTCAGCTTCACCTGGAATGCTTTTCCAACAGTCTTGAAGGACTTCCCACATATGCTGAGCACTTGGCTGCTTTTCCTTCACTCTGTGGTCCAACTCATCCCAAACCATCTCAATTGGGTTGAGGTCGGGTGAATGTGGATGCCAGGCATCTGATGCAGCACTCCATCTTGGTCAAATAGCCTTTACACAGCCTGGATGTGTGTTTTGGGTCATTGTCCTGTTGAAGAACAAATTACAGTCCCACTAAGCGCAAACTGGATGAGATGGCGTTTCGCTGCAGAATGCTGTGGTAGCCATGCTGGTTAAGTGTGCCTTGAATTCTAAATAAATCACAGACAGTGTCACCAGCAAAGCACCCCCACGCTTCACGGTGGGAACCACACATGCGGAGATCATCTGTTCACCTACTCTGTGTCTCACAAAGACACTGCGGTTGGAAGCAAAATTCAAAATTTTGGACTCACGAAGGCCTGATTCACGCGGTCTCATCTGAACAGCCGATGTTGAGATGTGTCTGTTACTTGAACTCTGAATCATTTATTTGGGCTGCAATTTCAGAGTCTGGTAACTTTAATGAACTTATCCTCTGCAGCAGAGGTAACTCTGGCTCTTCCTTTCCTGTGGTGGTCCTCATGAGAGCATAGCACTTGCAACTTTGAAAGTTCTTGAAAATGTCCAGACTGACTGACCTTCATGACTTAAAGTAATGATGGACTGTCTATTTGCTTATTTGAGCTGTTCTTGCCATAATATGTACTTGGTCTTTTACCAATTAGGGCCATCTTCTGTATACCACCCCTACCTTGTTACTACACAACTGATTGGTTCAAACCCATTAAGGAAAGAAATTCCACACCTGTTAATTGAAATGCATTCCAGGTGACTACCTCATGAAGCTGGTTGAGAGAATGCCAAGGGTGTGCAACGCTACCAAGGCAAAGGGTGGCTACTTTGAAGAATATCAAATATAAAATGGTTAATAAATGATTCCATATGTATCATTTCATAGTTTGTCTTCACTATTATGCTACAATTTAGAAAATAGTACAAATAACTTTTTTTTAAATTGAATGAGTAGGTGTCCAAACTTTTGACTGGTACTGTATAACAGCATATATTTACCACGGCATATATCATATATACCAAATTAGACAGGACAGATACTCACACACAACAAGTTTACTTCTGACCCGGGTTTCTCCAGGGTCACCCTGAAGCAGTCTATGATCACGGCACAGTCAGGGTACGTCGAGTGGAGAGCTGCCGGGAGGTTCTTGCGGAGCTCAGCCCTGGAGGGCCAGAAGACAGCCGTGGGTACCAGCGTGGTGGACATGACGTTAACCATTCTGAGCACTGTCCTGGTCACTGTGCCAACCTTCACGCCGAAGCGGTAGGCCAAGTCCTGGTTCTTGAGGTCAAGCCGGAGACGCATTAGTGTCAGCAGCAGCTGCTGAAACATGGAGAGTTTGACCATGTTATTGGTCCCGTTCATGTGTGGTGCGAGGAGCCACATGACGGTCTCAAATACAAAGTAGTTGGGCAAGCCAGTGTAAAACCTGACCTTCTCTGGGTCATTCCGGAATGAGGTCTCTGAGAGTGACATTTTATCCACAGACTCCCGGAGAGCCCGGTTCTCCTTCTTCAAGATCTTCAGCACATCCTCATAGTTGTCGGGCTTTGCGGCTGACCTTTTGCCGGGCTTCCCTCCCCTGTCTTTGCTGTCGCTTGACACGGGTTCAGATTCCTCACCATTGTCACTGCTAGAGGATGAGGATGCACTCTGGGCCACGTCATGGTCCACCTGGCTCGGCTTCTGGTCGACCACAGACCTGCCCTGGCCCTGCAGGAAGAGCAAGGCGTTGGCAGCCTCCACTTGGGCTTCCTGCTTGTCTGAGATTTCAAAGGCAGCAGTCTCTTCCTTAATTTCTGACTCCGGGGATAGGGGAGCTGATGTAAATACAGAGGGAACATAGTCCGGCGAGCGTGGATTCTTCACCTGTTTACCTGGAGTTGAAGAAAAAGGGAGAAACTTTAGTGAGGCATCATGCACAATCACATTAGAACATACAGCTGCAGTGATTTCTAGTACAAAAAAAGTTAAGAATAGCAGTAACGTTTAATATGGTGGTCAGGTGCTGGTTGGGAAAACTTCAAAAGTGAATTGAATGGCACATTGCTCATTTATGGACTGTTTTATTGACAACGTTGGCTGCGCACCTGAGATGAAATGAGTACTACACAACCTGCTCCCGTCATTTGGCAGCCAGCCTTCTCGGTTCACAGCAGCTATCCAACGCTGCTTTCTGTCGGGATCGCGTGGGAAACGGTAAAAAGACAATGATGTGCCTGGTATTCTTCTATTCCGACAGCCAGCCACCACGCACGTGTGTACCATAATAAGGCCCAAAGGGTGGTGGTTTTCCAATACAATTCTGACTCCCAAAATGGTGGCTGTTGGCAAATTAGTAAAGGGACTTTTTGTGGCCTCGTTGTAATTTTCCAGTGGCGTGATTCGTCGAGGAGGCTCTGTTTTATACAGTTTCCCCGACGTCATCAGCACGCGACTAGTATTTAATTTCTGCTGCTACTCGTTGAAAGTTCCACTTACAATTTAGCTAGATTATCAAACGCTGTCAAGCATGGCTCTGGAATCAAGAGTAACACAATAAGAACTTAAGAAAGAACCCGAAAAACGTGTTGACAAAAAGAAGGTAGCTACTAGCTAACCAACTGCATTTGGATAATATTAGTTCGGAACGTTAGCTACAGCTAGCTGCTGGTTAGCTAGGTTTTGAGCAGTGGTTTATATACACTAGAATACCGATAGGGGCCGCTAAATTGAAGCCACGGTGCCACCATCTTGGTGCTCCCCCACAATTGTAAAACATATTTTGGAACCTATAGAAATTGATTTATTCATGCGTACATTCGTTTTTGCCACATTTATTATATTAGACACCCTAATGCATCATTTAACATGGTAAACAAAAACATCTAAATATATAAAATGTTCCTTAAAGTATACGTTTTAATACTTACTGTCCCCACTATAACAAAGATACATGTAATTGTACTTAAAACATTAATTGAAATATTGTAGAATTCCATTAATCCCTATGGAGGACTGCTCCCACTGGGGAGTGACAATATGGCCTCTCGATGGCCAATACATAGCATCAGTAATCCATGGTTTATATACATTATTGGTTTTGAGGCACTCATGCCATGCTGTTCTGTTAGCTAGACCAGGTTTTCCCAAACTGGGGTACGCGAAGCCAGTGAATTCTATGTGGTACATCTGGATGAGTCAACAGACGTGGTGTGGGCCTGACACAGCTCCTGGTATATGTCCGTTACATTTATGGGGGGTCAATTAAGGAAGACATCCTCCCCCACGGGTACGCCAAATAAAAATGTGATTCACATTTTTTTTTTTTTAAATAATTTTATTGAATTTTTTTCAAAAAATGTTTCTTCACATTTTCAAACAGTCCATTTATATTTTCCAGGGGGCTATACATTTGGGTGAGGGTTTTTTGTCACCTGACTAGCCATGTTTCACTGCCAAAAATAAAATTAAACCAGTGAAATAACAACACTGTCAAATACAGTTAGCCTAGTCAAATAATGAACATCCAATCACCTTAACCATTACTCTCTCGTGGGTGAAACCTTCAGTCTTGCGCAGACATTTAGAAACGAAACATGCCAATTAAAAAAAATAAGCCACGAGTCTTTTGATCGAGAGTAAGACATGTATAAAAGCAACAGATACCATTAAAAAGAAGGGGCTTGGTGGAAGATTTAGGTGGAAGATTGGCCACCCGTGACTTTTTCAAACAGTGGGAGGCATAAAGAAATGCCTACGGCTTTGTACGCAGCGGCAGGCTTGCATGTATTGGAGTTCTGATGATTGTGTCGGAATCAATGTGTGTAAAAAAGATTGCCTACAGACGTGTCCACTTCTACTGAGAGTATTCACCACCACTAGTGGCAGGCATCACTCAAACGGTGGTGGTAATGCACGTAATTTATGAAAGTTGCCAGATCTGGGGAGAGTTACCAAAAGATCTTTGCAGCATTGGAAGGTCCCCAAGAACAGTGGCTTCCATCATTCTTAAATGGAGGAAGTTTGGAACCACCAAGACTCTCCCTAGAGGTGGCCGCCCAGCCAAACTGAGCAATCGGGGGAGAAGGGTCTTGGTCAGGGAGGTGACCAAGAACCTGATGGTAATGCTGACAGAGCTCCAGAGTTCATCTGTGGAGATGGGAGAACCTTCCAGAAGGACCAAGATCGCTACAGCTCTCCGCCAATCAGGCCTTTATGGTAGTGGCCAGACGGAAGACACTCCTCAGTAAAAGGCACATGATGGCCAGCTTGGACTTTTGGCACCTGAAGGACTCAGACTATGAGAAACAAGATTATCTGGTCTGATGAAACCAAGATTGAACTCTTTGGCCTGAATGCCAAGTGTCACATCTGGAGGAAACCTGGCACCATCCCTACGGTGAAGCATGGTGGTGGCAGCATCATGCTATGGGGGTGTTTTCAGCAGCATGGACTGTGAGACTAGTCAGGATTGAGGGAAAGATGAATGGAGCAGAGAGATCCTTGATGAAGTCCTGAGCACTCTGGGGCAGGTTCTCAGACTGGGGGCGAAGGTTCACCTTCCAACAGGACAACGACCCTAAGCACACAGCCAAGACAACGCACGAGTGGCTTCGGGACAAGCTTCTGAATGTCCTTTAGTGGCCCAGCCAGAGCCCGGACTTCTCTGTAGAGACCTGAAAATAGCTGTGCAGCGATGCTCCATATCCAACCTGACAGAGTTTGAGAGGATCTATAGAGAAGAATAAAATTAACTCCCCAAATACAGGTGTGCCAAGCTTGAAGCGTCATAACCAAGAAGACTCGAGGCTGTAATCGCTGCCAAAGGTGCTTCAACAAAGTAAAGGGTCTGAATATTTATGTAAAGAAGCTATTTCAGTGTTTTATTTTAACCTGTTTTCGCTTTGTCATTGTGGGGTATTGTGAGGTGATGAGGAAAACAAATCATTTTATCAATTTTATAATAAGGCTGTAATGTAACAACAAAAAGTCAAGGCCTACTCAAATGATGGTCAGTAAATGGGACCTCACTCAGTAGTGTCGAGTCATTTGGGAGGTTTAAGAAGGTAGGGAATGTCATTTTAATTCCGATCAGGTATGCGTCTGTGACAGGATTTTATACATGGCGCTGGTACCTACTCCCTGCACATGCTACAACCTCTTCAGCTCAGTCAGACACCTAAAGTACATGGGGGCTTTGATGCCCACCCCCGTGATCCTCTTCAGCTCCTCCATCAGAAACCCTGCATGACCACCTGAGGCAACAGAGTCCCAAAATACATTTCTGTGGCACTGTTGATCTTCTGAATGGCCTGGTTGAGGCTGGACAGATGAATCTGTCTCACGTAGCTTGGAATACTTTCTGACACCATGGCCAGACACCGCCCTGGAGGGAAGACTTTCTGACACCATGGCCTGACACAGCCCTGAGAGAAGACTGACACCGCCCTGGAGGGAAGATTTGGGCCCTGGAGGAATGACAAAAAGAGAGCAGAGGTTTGACTAGTAAGTAAATCTATTGGAATTGGTAATGGTGTAACTTTTTAAGGATATGTTATTAATAAACCTATACTACTTTCTTGTTGGCATTATCAGAGTTTACCTGTTCTTCCCTGTTGCTGTGTGGAGGATTGAAGGTATGTTGTGTGGCTGAACTACTGCTGTGGGGAGTTTCTTGCTCTGGGAAATGAGCTGTGAGATGAAAGACAAAACCCATCATCAGAACCAGTCAGCACAGAAGGTAAAATAACATCTCTCTAAAAGCCCACTTGGTAGTACAGACACTGAAGCCCTTGCACCCCTATCTGTGCACAGGAAAGGCAGTTCCCACATCTTCTACTCCACAAGTCTCCAGTGCAATCACCTTAAAGAGGTCCTGTGTGACAGAGCTTAGGTCCGGCATCTCGGGACCGAATGGCTCGGGGTAATCCCCTCACCCGCAGGGTACCCAGGTTGGATGCCTGGGTGGAACCGTCCGGCTCCACGATTGAGAGGCGGCTTTCCTGCCCCATGCTCTGCTCCCCACGGGCTCCACCACCACCCCTCTACAGTCAGGGAGAGAAGGGACAGCGAGGCAAAATAGATACTCCAACTTAACTATTACTATAAGTAAGCACTCAAGTCACTTTATAGCAGTTACAGCTTACAAAGGGCAAAGTTGCCCAAAAAGGACTCTATGCTTGGCATGTCTGGTGTAGATTTTTTCCACTGTACATCCAATGATCGAGATCTCTGGCACATTATATAACCAGGCTTGATTGGCGCCTCTATTGGAGGTTGGAAGTTCCAAGTGATCTTGTTCTTCATCTGCCTGTGTATGTCTCACCCTGCAACATAGTTACTCACTATATTTGAGTGCAATTTGTAGTTATGTCTATGGTCCATGCCTCCATAAATAAACAGACATGTTGACAGACTGACAGTAATACACATCTTTCTGTTGCTAAGGAGCCTGTTGATGTACGGGATCTCAAATACTGGGACCTCAGTGCGGCTTGGGTCACTCTCTCCCTGCAGAAAAGGGGACGTGGATGGGCTTTGATCTTCAGACCTGGGGTGAAATAAAATGTATTCACATGCTTATCACAAACGGACAAAAATGTCACAAAAATAGTCCCAGGCAGTGTCAACATCGGGAGTCAGACTTACATGATCTGCACCATAGTATTGATAGAGTAAGAATGCTTGCTCATCAAACTGTCTAAAATGTATTTAAAAAATATAACAGGGTTTGGCTTTGGTAGTTTATGTATTTCTAACACAAGCTTTTGCATAGCGATCACTCACATCATTACAGAATACCCCAGTCGATGTGTATTTGTGAGGGGTATTCGTTAGAATGGCCAATAGTGTTGATTTTTTAGGTGCTCTGGGATTCGGTCTTGTAGGAGCATTAATTAATTGTGCGAGAGTCACAGTACTTTAAAAGAGTCCGATACATGTCTCAGTTCAAATCTCATAAAATAATGAATTCAGAGTCATTTAGCTTCTGTAGGACAATAGAGAGTTGCGTCTCCCGAAGCCGAGGGCGGTCTGTAGCAGCCGAGGGCGGTCTGTAGCAGCCGACTACAGTGATGTGGGAGTCCTTATATACAGTTGAAGTCGGAAGTTTACATACACTTAGGTTGGAGTCATGAAAACTCGTTTTTCAACCACTCCACAAATTTCTTGTTAACAAACTAGTTTTGGCAAGTCGGTTAGGATATCTACTTTGCGCATGACAAGTAATTGTTTTCCAACAATTGTTTACAGACAGACTATATAACTTTTCATTCACTTGTATCACAATTCCAGAGGGTCAGAAGTTTACATACATTAAATTGACTGTGCTTTTAAACAGCTTGGGAAATTCCAGAAAATGATGTCATGGCTTTAGAAGCTTCTGATAGGCTAATTGATATCATTTGAGTCAATTGGAGGTGTTCCTGTGGATGTATTTCAAAGCCTACCTTCAAACTTAGTTCCTCTTTGCTTGACATCATGGGAACATCAAAAGAAATCAACCAAGACCTCGGAAAAAAAATCGGAGACCTCCACAAGTCTGGTTCATCCTTGGGAGCAATTTCCAAACGCCAAACGTACCACGTTCATCTGTACAAACAATAGTACGCAAGTATAAACAACATGGGACCACGCAGCCATCATACCGCTCAGGAAGGAGACGCGTTCTGTCTCCTAGAGATTAACGTACTTTGGCGCGAAAAGTGCAAATCAGTCCCATAACAACAGCAAAGGACATTGTGAAGATGCTAGAGGAAACATGTACAAAAGTATCCACAGTAAAACGAGCCCTATATCGACATAACCTGAAAGGTTGAGAGTGGTGCTGATGGTCTAGTCGGAGTCACACTTGTGACCTCTTTTTCCGCAGCAACCAGTGATCCGGGTCAACAGCATCAATGTAACAGTATACATTGAGCCCCGGGCTCGAATCAGACAACTGCACACACAGACAACTGACACCCCTGAAGCATCGTTACCCATCGCGCCACAAGAGCCGCGGCCCTTGCAGAGCAATGGGAACAACTACTTCAGGTGTCAGCGAGTGACGTCAACGATTGAAACGCTTTTATCCCCGCACCCCCGTTAACTTGCTAGCCATTTCACATCGGCTACACTAGGAACAGTGGGCTAACTGCCTTGTTCAGGGGCAGAACGACAGATTTTTACCTGGTCAGTTCGGGGATTCGATCTTGCAACCTTCCGGTTGCAAGACCAACGCTCTAGGCTACCTGCCTGTTGGCGCATTAGCTGCTCCTTCACAACAAGCCAGTTATGTAAATCATTCTCTAAATATGTATACTAATGAGTCACATGGCTATTAACTACAAGCAGCTCATCAGGTACCACATTGAGGGTTACATTGAGGCCGCTGACCTCCGAGTGCTGCTCATGCAGAACTCGCACTGCACCCTCAGTGCTATGATCTGAAACAGTTTTACAGCGCGTTGCACAACAAAGTGACAATCCGGTAGAGGTGGACTGACTCTTCTTCTGCCATACACCTATCAAAATGGTTCTGATCCGACATTTGGCCTCACCTCTACCCAGTGGAACATTCATAAATTACATCTAGTTTCAAAGGTCTTTTGGCAGACCGCCTGCTTCCAGTTGAAGCTCGCATCCGCTACAAGACCATGGTGCTTGCCTACGGAGCTGTGAGGGGAACGGCACCTCAGTACCTCCAGGCTCTGATCAGGCCCTACACCCAAACAAGGGCACTGCGTTCATCCACCTCTGGCCTGCTCGCCTCCCTACCACTGAGGAAGTACAGTTCCCGCTCAGCCCAGTCAAAACTGTTCGCTGCTCTGGCCCCCCAATGGTGGAACAAACTCCCTCACGACGCCAGGACAGCGGAGTCAATCACCACCTTCCGGAGACACCTGAAACCCCACCTCTTTAAGGAATACCTAGGATAGGATAAAGTAATCCCTCTCACCCCCCCCCCTGAAAAGATTTAGATGCACTACTGTTCCACTGGAGGTCATAAGGTGAATGCACCAATTTGTAAGTCGCTCTGGATAAGAGCGTCTGCTAAATGACTTAAATGTAAATGTAAGTATGTTTCATACATTCTTCGTCGTAGTTCTGGTGTGCCTGCTAAAGACCGGCAGTTTCAATCTTCGCCGCTAGGTTTCGCAGCGAAAAAAGTGCCTACGAGTCAATTTGTTAGCAGATGTGTTTCTAAAAGTAGTATCGTTATCTTGAACTGCAATTTATACAACTTTCGCTGTCTGTTTAAATTCATACAAGTTGGCACAGGAATTTGGCGCCACTTCCGGAAATAGTTTTAGTATTTACTATTCAGGACTTTCACCACCGAAGAAGAGAATGCATCTCGAGCTAAATGCAAAACTGCCACCTACCGGCTTCACGATTAAATACATTTAGTTACAGAATCAAATCAACGTTTATTTGTCACGTGCGCCGAATACAACAGGTGTAGTAGACCTTACAGTGAAATGCTTACTTACAGGCTCTAACCAATAGTGCAAAAAAGGTATTAGGTGAACAATAAGTAAAGAAATAAAAACAGTAAAAAGACTGAAAAATGAGAAATGAGCAAGATACTTTTTGAAGAATTCTGTGGTGGACTGACAATATCATCATGAAGAAAAACTTCAAAGGCAAGAGTTCATAACACACTTCAATATGAACATTTGTAACATTCATGACAAAAAAAATGTCTATCCATCTATTAATTTGCAATAAGCTCACTTCCTTTACTTATAACCCCCTTTAGCATGAGGACGATTAATAGAGCTAGGAGGTGGAGGAACCTTATCAGATGGCTGATTATGCTGGAGAGTGTATAAATACTGAGGAAACAGTGAAGGTCACCACAGACCTGACGAAGAAACATTCTGACTGGTGAGTAATGGAGTAACATGTAAACGTTCTATAATCTGAATAGCATAAGTATTTACAGAAGATTATGGTTGGTAGATATTGGCCTTCTGTATTGACTACACTGCTTCTTTATTAACTACACTGGCATATTGGCCTATAATTAGATCTATTTCTCTTGATTCCTCAGCACCAGAATCATCCGGCTATTTCACACTTAACAGATATTTAGTAAGTCAAACCATTTAGTTGTAGCGATGGCAATGTTCGGCAAGGTGCTGGAGCCGGTGGGCTACATGCAGACCATGAGGACTCTGGTGGAGGGCATCTGTACCTACCTGGGTGGCAGTGCCTCAGCTGAAGAGACAGACCTGGCCAGGAAGAACCTGGACTACATAGACCAGGAGCTGGCTGCTGCAGGGCCAGGCCTGCTGACCGACCAGGAGGTCCATCGGCTGGAGGATGACCTGGCCGTGGTCTATTACCAGCTGGGCGCGGTCGTCAGGGCCCAGTCTGAGTTCACCAAACGGGAGACAGAGGTGTTTCTCCAGTATGTTCAGGAGCACCGGCTGGAGAGGCAGCTGACGGCACTCCACAGCCGGCTGATGGGGGTGTCGGTCCTGACAGACCAGCCGACCCTGCTGGAAGAGCTGGTCCAGAGCCGCAAGCCCAAGCGCTGGGAGATGAGGGAGTTCTGTGTCAAGGTCAGTGGGGGTCGGGGAGTGGTCAGCCATCAACACACAATTCTCAACAGGCAACAGAGGTCATCATGTTCCATTCTAAATTTCTCTAACCAATTAATGTGTAAATCACATTCTTTGGTTTACCAAAATTATCCATGAAGTTCAAAGAACAAAGTTGCTTGCCTGGGCACCATGCCTTATCTGACTGTCAGACGAAAACAGTTTGTAAATAGACATGAAGCTAATCCTTTACTACACTCTTAGAAAAAAGGATTCCAAAAGGGTTCTTCGACTGTCCCCATAGGATAACCATTTTTGTTTCAAGGTAGGACTATTTTGGGTTCCATGTGGAACCCTCTGTGTAAAGGGTTCAACATGGGACTGAAGAGTTCTACCCTGGAACCAAAAAGGTTATCCTATGGGGACAGTCGAAGAACCCTTTTAGGTTCTAGATGGCACCTTTTTTTCTAAGAGTGTAGCCTACTTCCAGATCTGGCACTCAGCCAAATTATTTTATCCCTAAACATTTTACACAAAAATAGTCAAAGTTACTAGTTGTGTGTTTTATTCAAAATAGATAGTGATAATTGTAATGCAGTTGCATATACAAAGTTCACCCCTATCTTTTCCAACACTTGGTACGTCACACTGAAAAATGTATTCCTCTGCTAGTGAGCAGAAAATGTATGTGGAGAGACAACCTTATTTCACCTTGCGAGAAATACAAACACATCTGTTATGTTAACCTTGGATAACTTATCAGTCGCAAACATTGCAGCAAAATGTATGAGACTGATTAAATACAAGCTATTTTGGGCACTGTGTGATCTTGAAGGATCGTCCCAGCCCCTGCTGTTGAAGCAGATTTTTTCAATCATATACATTATCGTGAATATTGATGAGTGAGAAAGTTAGACACAAAAATATCATATCCCCCCCCCGCCCCCCCAGTGTAACCTCCCATTTTATTCTAATGGTGGAAGGTCTTGGGGGAATGATGTGTTTATCTAACTTTCTCACTCAACATTATTCACATTCATTCAGAATTATCTGTAATCATGGTAGCATCCACATTAATGTACAAGTGTTTAGAAACATTATTCTTCTTTACAATACAAGTAAAGAAGAATACATTATTTACTGTTAATTTCTATTGGGCACAAAATCATCTGAAACACAATCAAATCAAACTGCAAATGCGTCCAACAAATTGAGTCACAAGCTTGAAGTGGTCATTGCGGTCTCTGAATATGGGATCAAACACCTAAAGTAGTGAAAAGTTAATACACAAGTGAATTTGTCCCAATATCTTTGGTCCCCTAAAATGGGGTGATTTCTGCTGTAATTTCTAAATGGTTCACCCGATATGGATAAAAATACCCTCAAATTAAAGCTGTCAGTCTGCACTTTAACCCCAGTCAGTGTATGATGTCAAATCCAAAGTGCTAGAGTAGAGAGCAACACAAATGTGTGTCTGTCCCAATACTTTTGGAGCTCACTGTGTATAGCTCTATGCTATGCCTCTCCAAATGCTGATTCTTCAAGATGCAGTCTGTTCAGTAAAGTAGACCACCAGTTAACTAAGGGGGGCAACACTACTATTATTTAATCTCCTGAACATGAGTCACATAGTCATAGCATAGAACTTGGGTTTTGTTATATCAGCCTCTCTTCCTTCCTCTTGCAGGTGAATTTTGTCCTAGGCACAGGTCTGCTGTGCCTCTTCACCCAGGCCTTCCTTACGGGCCGAGATCAGGCCCTGCTGATGAAGACCTGGTCTGAGCGCATGGGTGCCCTCTATAGGAAGATGAAGACCACTGGGGGTCGCTGTTCGGGCTACTTCCTACAGCAGGCGGAGGAGGACGTGCGTCAGCAGCTGCAGGAGGCCATGCAAAGCCGTTCAGCTCCCGAGGAGGCGGCAGCCGGCATTCTAAAGACCCTGGAGAAGAACTACGACTGGCTGCGCTGGGCCGTCATGGTGCACCCTGCCACGGGGCCCTTGGAGGAGGATGGGGGGGAGGGCCTGGGGAACACACTACAGCCCAACCACTTCTTGTCCGTGTCATCTGAGGCACCATGCCCTCATGTGGTGGCCTGCTACCGTGACGCGCCCACCTCGCTGGACAAGAACCACATCCACCAGCTGATCGTGGACCTGGAGTGGAAGATCCCCAACCCACCTCCAGAGGTGTACGCTGCCATCGAGGAGGACCCAGGGAAGGCCCGACGCTACCTGGCTTCTCGCATGCTGAAGAAGCTGCAGGAGGGGCTGGGCTCAGCGGTGGCTGTCCATGTGGTGCCGGGCAAGATGGAGATGAAGTGTAACTTCCCCCAAGCCTCCTACTACCTGTACGAGTACAAACATAGGCTGGCCTCGGGCACCTTGTGTGTGTTTGGATAAGAGAGAGGGGGGCTGGCTAGTCTTGCAGGCTTAGGTTCAGCTGCTGCATCTGCTGGGGCTGGGCACACATGAATGAATACACTACTTAAAAAAACCTCCAGATGTTCAGTCAACTGAAACTATGTTTCCCTTTTTATTTCAGCTGTTTCATAACCAAATAGACCTTGTTTTATGTAACTGACATTTCTTCACAATAAACGATTAGAAAAACAAAACAACTATTTTAATCATTGCCTGTCCTGGAATACATTCTCAGTTAAAGAAACAATATTGTGTGGTGTTTGGGATCCACCCAGATCTAGAGTATAACTATTAGACTATGGGTTGTATGATGCACAGCTAAACATGTATTGTGGATTTGCTAAATTTGAAGAAATAAATATTCATAAAATCTTTATACATAAAGTATAATACAATTTTAGACCAGTCTACACAGTACCAAGTCTGAGCTACACTATACATAAGTGGTCACATAAATGGGCACACTGCACTAGAGATGTATCACATCTTCCTTGTCCTGTTGTGCATACTTTTCCATGTCCCTCCTTATGTCAGGGAAGCTCTGTAGAACCCTCTGGAAGCGATCTGAGGACAGGGAGAAGAGCTGGCACGTGGTCAGAGCTCGCACCGTGGCCAAGCGCTTTCCTTTGGTCATGAGGCAGGTCTCTAAACCAGTAAGGCACAGAACACAATATACATTTATTAAAATGCATATCAGATATGCCCACTGTTCCTTGTCATATCCTGCATAGTCCCAGGGATGTAATCAGCACAACCTTGTAGAACAGGAGAATAAGAATAACTTGTGTTGGGGGTTGGGTCTTGTTCAATTATGTAAGAAATGGATGAAGGATGTTTGACTATCAGAATTTCAAGATTACCCAATCTCTTGTGTGATGGCCTGAATAGAATGATAGTCTGAACAAATGAATGAATGATGCTGAAATGAGCTACTCAAATGTGAGCCTGACCTCCAAAGTAGTCGCCGTCAGCCAGCTCCTGCGGGAAGGAGTCTGTTTCCACCAGGACCTGGCCGTGCTCGATGAAGAACATGCGGTCGCCGGGCGCGTTCTGGTGGAAGATGACATCATCCTCCTGGAAGACCTCGTGCTGAAACTGGAGGAGGACGGTGTTCAGGAAGTTGACATCTCGGTTCTGGAACATGGGTACGTTGTTCAGCAGGCTCGAACACATCACCGTCAGAATCTCCTGTATAACACACAAAGTTTTTCTTCAGATTGTTTCATAATAAAGTTTCACAACTAGACAGACAGATTCCACTATTAAACACAGCTGTAATAACCTAAGGAAATCACAGGTAAGTAGAATGTAGCTATGTACTTCATGTAGTTACGTGCAACATGCATCAAGATTTTTACTAAGTTACAGTTCATATAAGGTAATCAGTCAATTAAAATAAATAAATCAATAAATTAGGCCCTAATCAATGGATTTCACTGGGAATACAGATATGCATCAGTTGATCACAGATACCTTTAAAAAAAAGTAGGGGCGTGGTTCGGAAAACCAGTCCGTATCTGGCGTGACCACCATTTGCCTCATGCAGTGCGACACATCTCTTTTGCATAGAGTTGATCAGGTTGTTGATTGTGGCCTGTGGAATGTTGTCCTACTCCTCTTCAATGGCTGTGTGAAGTTTCTGGATATTGGTGGGAACTGGAACACTCTGTGGTACGCGGCGATCCAGAGCATCTCAAACACGTTCAATGGTTGACATGTCTGGTGAGAATTTAGACCATGGAAGAACTGGGAAATCCTTTAGCTTCCAGGAATTGTGTACAGATCCTTGCGATATGGGACTGTGCATTATCATGCTGAAACATGAAGTGATGGTGGTGGATGAATGGCATGACACGGGGCCTCGGGATGCATTCAAATTGCCATTGATAAAATGCAATTGTGTTCGTTGTCCGTAGCTTATGCCTGCCCATACCATATCCCCATCACCACCATGGGGCACTCTATTCACAACGTTGACATCAGAAAGCCGCTCACCCACACGACACCGTTGTCTGACATCATACCAGGTACAGTTGAAACCGGGATTAATCCATGAAGAGCACACTTCTCCAGCGTGTCAGTAGCCATCGAAGGGGAGAATTTGCCCACTGAAGTCCCTTACAACACCGATCTGCAGTCAGGTCAAGACCCTGATTGAGGACCATGAGCACGCCGATGTGCGTGCTTGAAGCTGGATGTGGAGATCAAGGGCTGTCGTGGTTACAAGTGGTCTGTTGTGGTGAGTCCGTTGGGCGTACTGCCAAATTCTCTTAAACAACGTTGGTGGTGACTTACGGTAGAGAAATTAATATTACATTATCTGGAAACAGCTCTGGTGGACATTCCAGGAGTCAGCATGCCAATTGCATGCTCCCTCAAGTTGAGACATCTGTGGCATTGTGTTGTGCGACAAAACTGCACACTTTATAGTGGCCTTTTGTCCCTAGCACAACTTACACATGTGTAATGATCATGCTGTTTAATCAGCTTCTTGATATGCCACACCTGTCAGGTGGATGGATTATCTTGGCAAAGGAGAAATGATCAATAACCGGGATGTAAACAAATCTGTGTACAAAATTTGAGAGAAATACGTTTCTTGTGCATATGGAACATTTCCGAGACTTTTATTTCAACTCATGAAACATGGGACCAAAACTTTACATGTTGTGTTTATATTTTTGTTCAATGTATATATTTTTTTTACATTTGTACATTATTATATATATATTTTTTACCTTTATTTTAACCAGGCAAGTCAGTTAAGAACAAATTCTTATTTTCAATGACAGCCTAGGAACAGTGGGTTAACTGCCTGTTCAGGGGCAGAACGACAGATTTGTACCCTGTCAGCTCGGGGGTTTGAACTCGCAACCTTCCGGTTACTAGTCCAACACTCTAACCACTAGGCTACCCTGCCACCCAATGTAAAGTGGGACCTAAAGACACAGTGAATACAGAGAAGTTGTATAAAATAGAATATGACTGAAGTACCTCTCTCAAAGCTGAGGAGACTGAAATTAGAAAATTCTTCTCGTCAAACCATCTCCCCCCATAGCGGGCCCCGTAGTACTTGTTGATGCGAAGCCGAAGGTCATTAGGAAGCTTCAAGAAAGTCATGTAGTCATCTAGATGATTCATCTGTAGATTATCAGACATTATGGCCTTTGAATGACATGCCATTACAGTTAAGTGACATGTTAATAGAGTTCCTTTCTTGTGTGATCAAGTTTGAACCTGAGTCATCTGTGTTAGCTTTATGAGCTAAAGCCCAGGCATTAAATCTCCATTACACTTAGAATACCTTGTTCTTGTAGGCCTTTGCTGCTTGGTCTACGTTGGTTATTATGGCAGCAGCGTTGGCCACCAGTACAGTGTACATTAGAGCCCCAGACAGCATACTGGTCATGACCACCCACAGCTCCACCTCATCTATGGAGCAGAAAACCCAGTACACACAAATACAGTGTAATAATCTTAGTCTTGGAGTAGCATCAGTCTAATAGAATATCACCAGATTATGAACAGTTCTTACTTGTTGGTGACTCCGTGGAGCCATAGGATATTTGGATCATATGAGAGAGAGCCCGAAACACTCCAAAGGAATACTTCTCACCAACCGTGGCATTCTGGAAAATACCACATTGTTTATATAGGGTGAATTAACCCTTTCAACGCAGCTGAGACCTACATTTCAGTATATGTGGGGCTTACCATCAGTTTCTCTCGTCTGACCCAGCAGTCTGATGGGAACTCCTCCAGCATCGGGACAAAGTACTGGATACAGCCGTTCCAGTGGCACAGCAGGAACATCATCATAAACAAAGACAGTATGCGGAAGAACAGTTGAACATACTCCAAGTTGGCATTTGAAACCTATCAGGAAAGAAACAAAGGCAAATTATTAAACATGATGCCACTAAAAATATTGATTGGACTGCAAAGATAACCTAGATGTGTATGCCAATCAAAAGCACTACCCCTGTACATGTTTGTATTGCTTCTTGGCCAAATGTATTTGTAGTACAAGGTTTGACTTTGTGGGGATGTGCAGCATACATATCAGAACTTACCTTCTCAACTTCGTTGAAGAAGCGGACAAGCCTGGAGACTCTGAGGAGCCTGACGAGGCTGATGATTCGGACAAACATGAGAATCCGGACCATTCTACTGGCTTTCGAACCTGAGGTGGAGGTGTCACTGTGGGATTGTAACTCCTGTCACAATAAAAATACACAAATACAAATACATATTTTAATTCAATGATCTTACATTAGACTGGAACTACTGTATAACAGCGTGATGCTGGAACAGTTGGAGTGATTTATCATTACCGCAATTAATAATATGTAGCCAATTGGGAATGCTGCAATCACATCTGGTATGAACCAACTCTTTAGGTAAATCACACTGATCTTTTTGATATCCAGGATAGCCACCTGCGGAATTGAATAACAGACAGTAGATGTTCAGATGATTGATATTAATGATTGGCAGCATGCTTCAGACAAATGAATCATTCAACCATTCAACGGAAGCTAAATGTTTTGGGATTCTGGCCAAAATGAAACGAGACAGTGATGCCATCCAGAATGTACGTCATAAGCTATTAATAGAGAAGTGCATTAATATGAACTTGACAGGGTAGTCAATTGGCCAAACTTTCACTTTAATATTTGAAACCAACTTGGCCTGAAACTGAAACAGCATAAAGCACTAACTGATTCTTGATCAGCACCCTTATTTTCCTATTTCCTTTTTTATCAAATAACAATGATCCACAGCCATGTTTCATTATGTTTCATTACCGGTGCACTTCAGGACATATTTACTAAGCATCTTGGTCCTAGGTAAAGTTTGTGCCTGTTATTTTCATGAGAGAATTTAAGATAAAAGGAAACCTAATCTATAAATAGTTATCTGTAAATGAATCTACTTCTCAGAATCTTTATCTTCCAAATTTGGAAAATTCCCTCTTGCAAATAACAGCTGCAGGCTTAGCACATGCGCCAGGGGTTCTGTTAATCTGGCCCCTTCTGTGTATTGAAACTAATACAGATAGGGCAAATTAGGATTGCATGCTCGTGGAAGGGGATTATAAAACTATCACAGATTGGGACTGGTCTGAAAATACAGTAAAGTCAGAGCCACGTTACCTCACTGTCCTCAGAGATGATACCCATTCGAAAATTCAGAGCCACATCCATCAGAAACAGAGTGTCCGAGAAGACATTGAAACCTTCCCAGCCCACTCCACTGTACCCGTCTAAGAAAGCTATCTCCATGGGGATCCCAATCAAATTCAGGAATGTGATGGCAACCATACACATGATGTAGTAACTCCTACAAGACACAATAACAAAGGGTTTGCATATTAAAGACATGCAGACACGCAGTTCTTAGAAACACTGTTTTAAACACCCTTTAGTGTTTTCTTTGGCATATACCTAAGCTCTTTGCTGTCTTTGCAAACTTTGCTGTGTTGTGCTTTGACAGGCAAACAAAATGCCAAGACATCCCCAAGGTCTAACTTGTTGTTCTAGGACAGACAAAATGCCAAGGCAGCACAAACAGTAGTTAGAGAAGAATACCTTATGGGGCTGAATGGGTGGATGACCCAGACTCCACTCTGCAGCTGGCGTATACATTCCTTCTCCACAGCTATCTCGCTACCGTACACAGATAGAGATTGCCTGTTCAGCTGAGGCAGAAAGACACCTCTCCAACCACAGGTGCTGGCTGTGCGTCTGCTGACAGGGGCTTGGGAGTTCTCCATCCCAGAAGGAGCACACAGTTCCTCTGTTCAGCCGACCGAGCTGGCCATCCTTCCCTGGGCTGCTGAAGAGTCGCGTCTAACTCAGTCTTTTTGGTCACAGGGTAATTTTCCATCACAGCTCCTGTGGCCGGGGCTTATTGAGGTGGTGTAGTGGGAGGAGAGTGGATGCCAGACCTCCCTCCCTCCATGGGAAACATATGTTTATATTGCCAAAGCAAGTGAAATAGATAAACAAAAGTGAAATGTTTTTTACAGAAAACATTTCACTTACAAAAGTTCCAAAATAATACAATTATTTAAAATGTCATATTATGTCTATATGCAGTGTTGTAATGATGTACAAATAGTTTAAGTACAAAAAGGGAAAATAAATACATATAGGTTGTATTTACAATGGTTTGTTCTTCAGTGGTTGCCCTTTTCTTGTGGCAACAGGTCACACATCTTGCTGCTGTGATTGCACACTGTGGTATTTCACTCAATAGCTATGGGAGTTCTTAAACATTGGATTTGTTTTCGAATTCTTTGTGGGTCTGTGTAATCTGAAGGAAATATGTCTCTCTCTCCCTCCCTCCCTCCCGGCTGATAAACTATTGAGTATCTCCACCATGCAAGCATGAATTAAGCCCAATCAAAAGACGAGTCTGGATGACATTAATACTAAATACAATAGCTGGTTCTGAATATCACAATTATTATCATCTGAACTAGATAACTAGGAGGGCACAGGATGAGAAGTTTAGTAATTGTAACAGTTGACCATTGACTATGAAAAATAACGACTCTCCTTTTGGTCTGATCTGTTACCCACCAGCACCTCCTCCAGTAAGATGGGAATGAGGGAATAGAGTTACACACAAGGGAACTTTATTGCCATACACAGTGCCGGCTCCAGGCATAAGTGACATAAGGAATCATGGAGTAAGCATAGAAGTGTTAAACAAATCAAAGTACATGTTATATTTGAGATTCTTCAAAGTAGCCATCCTTTGCCTTGATGACAGCTTTGCACACTCTTGGTATTCTCTCAACCAGCTTCATGAGGTAGTCACCTGGAATGCATTTTTTAACAGGTGTGCCTCAACATTGGGATTAGACACCTATAAAAAAATGTATATACTGTAGCATACAGTGATTGGGGTAAAGAACTACATGCAGTTCAACTAGTAATTTAATTACATTTTGATGTAGCTTGGTGGTAGTTGAACAAAATGTAATTATTGGTAGTGTACACCATGCAGTGGTGTAGCTAACTATTGGAACTATACATTACTTATTTTTTTTAAAGAACAGAAAATATGGGTAAAGTAGGCAAGATTTCCTTTTTTGGCATCAGACCTGCCTAGTTCTTACTTGAAACGTAGTCTTTGTGTTTAATAGGCTACATTACACATCTGACTCCAGAGTGATCTGTTCTTGCAATTTGTAGTCCATGACATTTCAGATATGATAATTTTTCACAATGTAGTGAACTACTTTTTCAAAGCAACTTTAGTTAAGTCAATTATACTGTATGTTTTAATAGGGTAGCTCTAGCTTAACTTCTTCCAGTGTGAAGTAATTGGTAGCTTGGTAATCTATATTTTCAATGTAGCTTTAAATAACTGTAATGCTTTCTAAGTAGTAACAATCAAATTAGTAAAAATCTAATTTTAAACAGCTTACTATAAGATTTCACCTTTCTTATAACTGTAAAATACACTGCTCAAAAAAATAAAGGGAACACAACACTTAACACTTAAACAACACAATGTAACTCCAAGTCATTCACACTGTGAAATCAAACTGTCCACTTAGGAAGCAACGCTGATTGACAATAAATTTCACATGCTGTTGTGCAAATGGAATAGACAACAGGTGGAAATTATAGGCAATTAGCAAGACACCCCCAATAAAGGAGTGGTTCTGCAGGTGGTGACTACAGACCACTTCTCAGTTCCTATGCGTCCTGGCTGATGTTTTGGTCACTTTTGAATGCTGGCGGTGCTTTCACTCTAGTGGTAGCATGAGAGTCTACAACCCACACAAGTGGCTCAGGTAGTGCAGCTCATCGAGGATGGCACATCAATGCGAGCTGTGGCAAGAAGGTTTGCTGTGTCTGTCAGCGTAGTGTCCAGAGCATGGAGGCGCTACCAGGAGACAGGCCAGTACATCAGGAGACGTGGAGGAGGCCGTAGGAAGGCAACAACCCAGCAGCAGGACCGCTACCTCCGCCTTTGTGCAAGGAGGAGCAGGAGGAGCACTGCCAGAGCCCTGCAAAATGACCTCCAGCAGACCACAAATGTGCATGTGTCTGCTTAAACGGTCAGAAACAGACTCCATGAGGGTGTTATGAGGGCTCGACGTCCACAGGTGGGGGTTGTGCTTACAGCCCAACACCGTGCAGGACGTTTGGCATTTGCCAGAGAACACCAAGATTGGCAAATTTGCCACTGGCGCCCTGTGCTCTTCACAGATGAAAGCAGGTTCACACTGAGCACATGTGACAGACGTGACAGTCTGGAAATGCTGTGGAGAATGTTCTGCTGTCTGCAACATCCTCCAGCATGACCGGTTTGGCGGTGGGTCAGTCATGGTGTGGGGTGGCATTTCTTTGGGGGGCCGTACAGCCCTCCATGTGCTCGCCAGAGGTAGCCTGACTGCCATTAGGTACCGAGATGAGATCCTCAGAGCCCTTGTGAGACCATATGCTGGTGCGGTTGGCCCTGGGTTCCTCCTAATGCAAGACAATGCTAGACCTCATGTTGCTGGAGTGTGTCAGCAGTTCCTGCAAGAGGAAAGCATTGATGCTATGGACTGGCCCGCCTGTTCCCCAGACCTGAATCCAATTGAGCACATCTGGGACATCATGTTTCGCTCCATCCACAGACTGTCCAGGAGTTGGTGGATGCTTTAGTCCAGGTCTGGGAGGAGATCCCTCAGGAGACCATCCGCCACCTCATCAGGAGCATGCCCAGGCATTGTAGGGAGGTCATACAGGCACGTGGAGGCCACACACACTACTGAGCCTCATTTTGACTTGTTTTAAGGACATTACATCAAAGTTGGATCAGCCTGTAGTGTGGTTTTCCACTTTAATTTTGAGTGCGACTCCAAATCCAGACCTCCGTGGGTTGATAAATTTGATTTCCATTGATAATTTGTGTGATTTTGTTGTCAGCACATTCAACTATGTAAAGAAAAAAAATATTTCATTCATTCAGATCTAGGATGTGTTATTTTAGTGTTCCCTTTATTTTTTTGAGCAGTGTATATATTCTTATATTTAGTGACAGTACAAATTTGGCCCCATTTCATATAACTGACGACATAGCATTTTCTGCCCACCATTCTAATGTCTGCAGACATCAACTAAGAACAGGGTGTCTGAGAATACATTCAACTTTTAAGCACACCCGGACGAGCAAGGGCTATCAGGGTCTTCGGAAAAGGCCATTGCTATTGGAATGGAAATGAGGTTCACGAATGTGATAAACACCATGAATATGACGTAATAATGCCTGTAAAGATAAACACAAATGGGTTAGCCAACATTTTGAAGACAAATCACAGCCAAACCATACAAAAAAAGATTACAGTTATTCTACAATTACTGTGTCCAAAATCAGGCCTATGAAGTTTGGGCAGAGAGGAAGAGGTGAGGCAAGAGGGTTTACTCAAGCCATAATCTGTTCACGAAAATAAGACCACAAAGTGAGGAATGTTTGTATGGAGGTCAATTTGGTCAATGAAAAATATAATTGATAATTTGCTACGTCAGGCTTATTTGATCTAATATAAGTTTCGTAATGGTTAGGTTGTTACGAATGCACTGATATAAGTGGACGCACAAAAAAACGTGATATCGGAGTTGTGCCTGTTGTTCTCAAGCGTATTTGCTCTCTCATTTGCTATAATGGTCCCACCTGATCTTGCCTTCTCCCACCTGCATTCCATCTTTGAGGACATGTATTTCCATTTTTAGAGCGGTCACTCTACTATCTGGTCAATAAATAATCTTTGGTATGGGTAACTGCATACTTGGAGTGTGTCTGAAAGTGGGCGTTGCAAAAGAAGTGGGTGGATCAACAGCAATGGGTGTAACATCAGTGGGTGGATCAACAGTGATGAGTGTAACATCAGTGTGGTATAATACAAAGAAAGCTAGATCTACTCAGGCTTTTATAAAGCTAGCCAGCTTCAGTTAGCTTTACATTCCAGCTCAGGCTTCATCCGTCCTACGACGGTGGATATTACTTGTCTGCCCCCATTAACTCTAACAGGCTTGTAACTGCGAGTGCAAGTAGCTAGTCAAATGCCAAACTCTTCATTGAGACAATGGGTTAAGGGAGGAGGATTGGAGGGAAAGAGAAGAGGTTGAAAAGACTGTGGAAGGCAGAGGATGGGTGTGAATCTGTTGAAGCTAGCAATAACAAGGGAGAGGGTGCTTTGAGCAATATTGGTGTCAAGTTCAAATAGAGTGAGTTCGAGTTCTGGATGTGAAATGGAAGGGCTAGAAGGTGTTGTGTGGAGCTCTGAGCCTTGCATTGATGGACATTGTTATGATAAAGATACGTTTAGTCCAGAGATTAATGAAGAGGGTGGAACCATGTCTTCTGGCTCATTCATGGGTGGTTTCAGGTTTGTTGGAAAATATGGTGGGTGCTTTTGTGTCGGTGAAGGTAACCCAAAGTGGTTTGTTTGTGTTTCTTCAGATCAGAGGGCGCAGCAACTTGGGAAAAGACCTGTATCTTTCTTTGCACTTAGATACAGGGCACAGTTAAAGGGAGTGATTTCTGGGGTAGTGTGGAGGTGGAGCAATTGAAAAGGAAGATGCCTGGGGTTTGTGATGCCATCAGTGGGCCTTAGAGGCCACCCACTTGGCAGCCAGGCCCATCCACTGGGGAGGCAGGCCCAGGAAATCAGAATGAGTTTATCCCCACAAAATGACTTTATTACAGACAGAAATACTCCTCCGCAATCCCACCCCCCGTCAGATGATCCCACAGGTGAAGAAACTGGATATGGAGATCAAGGGCTGGCGTGGTTACACGTGGTCTGTGATTGTGAGACCGGTTGGAAGTACTGCCAAATTCTTAAAAATTATGTTGGAGGCAGCTTTTGGTAGAAAAATGTACATTATACTCTCTGGCAACAGCTCTGATGGACATTCCTGCAGTCAGCATGTGAATTCCACGCTCCACCAAAACTTGAGACATCTGTGGCATTGTATTGTGTGACAAAACTGCACATTTTAAATTGGCCTTTTATTGCCCCCAGCACAAGGTGCACCTGTGTAATGACCATGCTGTTTAATCAGCTTCTTGATATGCCACACCAATCAGGTGATTATCTTGGCAAAGGAGAAATTCTCACTTATAGGGATGTAAACAAATTTAGAGAGCATTGATATAAAATGCAAATTTCAAGTTGAATTTTCACTTGTTGACTGATGCTCTGGCAGTGGCTGCTAGGAAGGGAGAAACGGCAGACCAGAAGACTGAAGCCAAGGCAGCACTGGTCCACACCTGCCCAGTCTGTCGGGTGAGTAGTATTGGTTGATACTGTATGTGCCTTTAGGTTCCTCTCCATGTGTAGGCTATTGTACTGGGCCCCGTTTCTCGATAGTCATGGAACAGTCTTGTTTTAACATGCATCTTTCCTACAATGGCAAAAGATGTAACATGCGTTTCCCAAAACACCATGCAGAGAGAACATTTGCTAAGTGCATCGTTGAGGCATGTGTCGATACTGATATGATCAAAAGAAAGGCAGCACTGCTCTCGGATCAGCTTTCTCCATTTAGATCTTACCTTAAAATTGTAATTATTCCACAATACTGATGATGGATCAGCTCCTAGAACGATATATTATCAACTATGGCTGCAAATATTGAGGCAGCTTATTCTGATGCTTAGGTTACTGAGTATACCAAGCATTAGGAACACCATCCTCATATTGCGTTGCCCTCCCCTTTTGCACTCAGAACAGCCTCAAGTCGTCGGGGCATGGACTCTACAAGGTGTCGAAAGGGTTCCACAGGGATACTGGCCCATGCTGACTCCATTGCTTCCCACTGTTGTCAAATTTGCAGGATGTACTTTTGGTGGTTGACCATTCTTGATACACGTGGGAAACTGTTGAGTGTGAAAAACCCAGCATTCTTGCCGTTCTTGACACAAACTGGTGAGCCTGGCACCTACTAATGTACCATACCCTGTTCAAAGACATATTTAACTGTTGTCTTTCTTTTGTATGTGTGTGCCATTCACCATCTGAATGGCACACATACAGTACATACTACCTCAATTGGCCCGACCTTGAGCATGGCTGAGGTTCACCCATGACCAGCTCGGAAACCGGATTGCACTGTGGAGAAGGTAATGTGGGATTCGAAATGGTCAGTGATCTGTTTATTAACTTGGCTTTTGAAGACTTTAGATAGGCAGGGCAGGATGGATATAGGTCTATAACAGTTTGGGTCTAGAGTGTCACCCCCTTTGAAGAGGGGGATGACCGCAGCAGCTTTCCAATCTTTAGGGATCTC
Source organism: Oncorhynchus nerka (assembly GCF_034236695.1). Classification (NCBI taxonomy): domain Eukaryota; kingdom Metazoa; phylum Chordata; class Actinopteri; order Salmoniformes; family Salmonidae; genus Oncorhynchus; species Oncorhynchus nerka. The sequence continues at coordinate 28,490,075 of NC_088396.1, read as the reverse complement.
GGACGATACGAAAGAGAGGTTGAACAGACTGGTAAAAGGGATTGCAACAATGGTTGCGGATAATTTTAGAAAGGTATACATTATTGTAATATACAACATTGTACGAGATCTTCAGTTTCTTGGCAATTTCTCGCATGGAATAGCCTTCATTTCTCAGAACAAGAATATACTAAAGAGTTTCAGAAGAAAGGTCTTTGTTTCTGGCCATTTTGAGCCTGTAATCGAACTCACAAATGCAGATGCTCCAGATACTCAACTCGTCTAAAGAAGGACAGTTGTATTGCTTCTTTAATCAGAACAGTTTTCAGCTGTGCTAACATAATTACAAAAGTGTTTTCTAATAATCAATTAGCCTTTTTAAAATTATAAACTTGTATTAGCTAACACAATGTGCCATTGGAACACAGGAGTGATGGTTGCTGATAATGGACCTCTGTACGCCTATGTAGATGTTCCATAAAGAATCAGCCATTTCCAGCTACAATAGTTATTTACAATGTCCACACTGTATTTCTGATCAATTTTATGTTCTTTTAATGGACAAAGAAATGTGATTTTCTTTGAAGGTGGCTTTTAAAAAGCGTATTGATGAGTTATCAAGCTGGGAATGAAAACAGGCTTCTTCTATAGAAATAGGTCTGGCTTATTGCTAAATAGTAGAAAACATATTATTTAGGCGACGTTCTTATCGGTCCTTGACAATGGCGACACCATCTATTTGAACACAGGTGCCACTTCATTAAAGCCGTTAAATGCAGTTTTTATTACAGGTGACAATTTTAGTACTCATCCCTGCATTCTCTATCAGAAAGTTGGTTGGCCCTCTGATGGCAAGTAGGTTGATACATTGCTATGTTTTAATTTATAAAGTCATTTTACAAAAAGTCCCCCTGTACCTAACATCTTTACTAAACTTTAGACATACAAGTATCACATGGATGGCTAACTCCTGCAATTCCTTTGATCTCTACTGAATTAGGTAAATCAGCTATTAGGTTTTTTGCACTTTATTTGTGGAACTATCTTCAAAATGTTTTTAAATGTATGTTTTGGTGCACTCAGGGCAATTCAGAAAGCTGATTTGAGGACCTTACTACTGATGAATTTTTTAAATTTTTTTATGACCATGTTTTTCTTCCTGCCTGCGTTTGTGTATTTTCTGTAATTCATGTAATTCAGGGCTCATCTGTAAAAGAGACCTTGGTCTCAGTATTACTCCCTGATAAAAATAAAGGTTAACTAAAAACGTTACTAGCTTTAGTATGGGAAACTACTGCTTGCACCACTTATTTTCTCTTGTGCTTTAATGAGTGACGTGTTATCACTTAAAAAAAATAATTTATAGGTCCCACCTATTGCAAGTCAAAATGTGATAGGTTCATTCCACTGACACGCCACAATTCTGCTCTAATACAGTTGAATGACAGAGGCCTTCTGTACAGCTTCTTAAGGGGTGGCAGCGTAGCCCAGTGGTTAGAGCATTGGACTAGAAACCGGAAGGTTGCAAGTTCAAACCCCTGAGCTGACAAGGTACAAATCTGTCGTTCTGCCCTTGTACAGGCAGTTAACTCACTGTTCCTAGTCAGTCATTGAAAATAAGAATTTGTTCTTTACTGACTCGCCTAGTTAAATAAAGGTAACATTTAAAAAATGATAATTACAGAGGCATAAATATCATACCACCCCAAAAATGCAAAATTACCGTTATTGTAATGGTGAGAGGTTTGCATGTCTTACATGTCTTGGGGGTATGATATTTGTGCGTTTAATTTTCTCACTCATCAATATTCACGATTCATTGAGGACTATCCGTAATCATGGTAGCATTCACATTAATGTAGAAGTGTTTAGAAACATATATTCTTATTTAGAATAAAAGTGACTACAAAATGACACAATACATTATTTACCATTAATTTCTATTGGGCACAACATAATCTGAAACACAACTAAAACAAATAGCAAATGCATCCAACAAGTTGTAGAATCACACACGCCAGGTAAAAACATGGACATTAGATTAAATTATCTATAATCATTAAAAACAACACGTGAGGGGACAACTTGGTGGGGAGGTCTGGGGGTCCTCCCATTTTTGGGGGCATCTAGAGCTAATTTCCTGCATTTATAGACAATCTAATATGACCCATGGCCCTTCTAGCCATCTCTATTTAGAACAACAAAAAGTAAGCAAAAATGCCCACATTCATCAAGCTAAGTAAGAGATCATTATTAAATATGTTTAAGGGATTGATGACATAACTATATTTTTTTCAGTGTAATTCCTATCATAAGCCTAATAGTACTGTAGACCTCTTTTTACTTGCACACAATATAGCTGGGTCATCCCGTCTTGCCCCTAGGGGTCCATTGCCATGCAGCGCCCCAACCCAACACACCTCACTCAGCTTTAGGATCTTAGTGAAACATTCATTATTGGTTTCAGGTGTGTTAGGCCAAGGCCAGAGTGACAACCAACAGTGCGGCAGACCCCCAGGGCCAGGAATGAGCAGCCCAGCAGCTAAGGATTGCCTAACAGTCTCCACTATCAACATTTCCAAGCAAACAAAAACAGGGAGAAGGGAGAATCTTAGGACATGCTTGACCCTATCCCCTCCTCTCTTCTCCAGACCATCTCCGGTGACCTTCTCCCTTACCTCACCTCGCTCATCAACTCATCCCTGACCGCTGGCTACGTCCCTCCCGTCTTCAAGAGAGCGAGAGTTGCACCCCTTCTGAAAAAACCTACACTCGATCCCTCCGATGTCAACAACTACAGACCAGTATCCCTTCTTTCTTTTCTCTCCAAAACTCTTGAACGTGCCGTCCTTGGCCAGCTCTCCCGCTATCTCTCTCAGAATGACCTTCTTGATCCAAATCAGTCAGGTTTCAAGACTAGTCATTCAACTGAGACTGCTCTTCTCTGTATCACGGAGGCGCTCCGCACTGCTAAAGCTAACTCTCTCTCCTCTGCTCTCATCCTTCTAGACCTATCGGCTGCCTTCGATACTGTGAACCATCAGATCCTCCTCTCCACCCTCTCCGAGTTGGGCATCTCCGGCGCGGCCCACGCTTGGATTGCGTCCTACCTGACAGGTCGCTCCTACCAGGTGGCGTGGCGAGAACCGTCTCCTCACCACGTGCTCACCACTGGTGTCCCCCAGGGCTCTGTTCTAGGCCCTCTCCTATTCTCGCTATACACCAAGTCACTTGGCTCTGTCATAACCTCACATGGTCTCTCCTATCATTGCTATGCAGACGACACACAATTAATCTTCTCCTTTCCCCCTTCTGACGACCAGGTGGCGAATCGCATCTCTGCATGTCTGGCAGACATATCAGTGTGGATGACGGATCATCACCTCAAGCTGAACCTCGGCAAGACGGAGCTGCTCTTCCTCCCGGGAAGGACTGCCCGTTCCATGATCTCGCCATCACGGTTGACAACTCCATTGTATCCTCGTCCCAGAGCGCTAAGAACCTTGGCGTGATCCTGGACAACACCCTGTCGTTCTCAAATAACATCAAGGCGGTGGCCCGTTCCTGTAGGTTCATGCTCTACAACATCCGCAGAGTACGACCCTGCCTCACACAGGAAGCGGCGCAGGTCCTAATCCAGGCACTTGTCATCTCCCGTCTGGATTACTGCAACTCGCTGTTGGCTGGGCTCCCTGCCTGTGCCATTAAACCCCTACAACTCATCCAGAACGCCGCAGCCCGTCTGGTGTTCAACCTTCCCAAGTTCTCTCACGTCACCCCGCTCCTCCGCTCTCTCCACTGGCTTCCAGTTGAAGCTCGCATCCGCTACAAGACCATGGTGCTTGCCTACGGAGCTGTGAGGGGAACGGCACCTCACTACCTCCAGGCTCTGATCAGGCCCTACACCCAAACAAGGGCACTGCGTTCATCCACCTCTGGCCTGCTCGCCTCCCTACCACTGAGGAAGTACAGTTCCCGCTCAGCCCAGTCAAAACTGTTCGCTGCTCTGGCCCCCCAATGGTGGAACAAACTCCCTCACGACGCCAGGACAGCGGAGTCAATCACCACCTTCCGGAGACACCTGAAACCCCACCTCTTTAAGGAATACCTAGGATAGGATAAAGTAATCCTTCTCCCCCTCCCCCCTTAAAAGACCTAGATGCACTATTGTAAAGTGGCTGTTCCACTGGATGTCATAAGGTGAAAGCACCAATTTGTAAGTCGCTCTGGATAAGAGCGTCTGCTAAATGACTTAAATGTAAATGTAAATGTAGATAAAATAACTCTTTGCCAGAACTCTTTGAAAGACTTTGCCAGAATTCAGCCAGAGTTCACAAGACCATAAAATATGCAAATATGGCCCCTTTTGTGTTTTACACCTCCAGCAGAAGAATAACAATTCTGAGTGCATGACATTCAGTTTCACTGGCATATAGTATGTTCTATGAGTGGTCTTAAACTGCAGTAATTTATGTCTGAGATTATATGAACATGGCTGGGCATTCTATCATATCTGTATCCATTCATCATCATCAATAGCATCTCCCAGGTCTTCCTCACATTTTTGTGCCATCGGGAAAAGCCTCTATCAACACTTAATACAATTTGTAAATTAACTTCAGAGGTTTGTCAGATTGCTTTAAAATAGTTTCTTGCTTGTCCAGTGTTTGCTGCACAGAGGGAATAAATTGTTGTCACAGACTGGTTGAGATCTGGAGACTGGCTAGGCCACTCCAGGACCTTGAAATGCTTCTTACGAAGCCACTCCTTCGTTGCCCGGGCAGTGTGTTTGAGATCATTGTCATGCTGAAAGACCCAGCCACGTTTCATCTTCAATGCCCTTGCTGATGGAAGGAGATTTTCACTCAAAATCTCACAAAACATGGCCCCATTCATTCTTTCCTCAGTCGTCCTGGTCCCTTTGCAGAAAAACAGCCCCAAAGCATGATGTTTCCACCCCCATGCTTCACAGTAGGTATGGTGTTCTTTGGATGCAACTCAGCATTCTTTGTCCTCCAAACACGACGAGTTGAGATTTTACCAAAAAGTTATATTTTGGTTTCATCTGACCATATGACATTCTCCCAATCTTCTTCTGGATCATCCAAATGCCCTCTAGCAAACTTCAGATGGGCCTGGACATGTACTGGCTTAAGCAGGGGGACACGTCTGGCACTGCAGGATTTGAGTCCCTGGCGGCGTAGTGTGTTACTGATGGTAGGCTTTGTTACTTTGGTCCCAGCTCTCTGCAGGTCATTCACTAGGTCCCCCCCCGTGTGGTTCTGGGATTTTTGCTCACCGTTCTTGTGATCATTTTGACCCCACGGGGTGAGATCTTGCGTAGAGCCCCAGATCGAGGGAGATTATCAGTGGTCTTGTATGTCTTCCATTTCCTAATAATTGCTCCCACAGTTGATTTCTTCAAACCAAGCTGCTTACCTATTGCAGATTCAGTCTTCCCAGCCTGGTGCAGGTCTACAATTTTGTTTCTGGTGTCCTTTGACAGCTCTTTGGTCTTGGCCATAGTGGAGTTTGGAGTGTGACTGTTTGAGGTTGTGGACAGGTGTCTTTTATACTGATAACAAGTTCAAACAGGTGCCATTAATACAGGTAACGAGGGGAGGACAGAGGAGCCTCTTAAAGAAGAAGTTACAGGTCTGTGAGAGCCAGACATCTTGCTTGTTTGTAGGTGACCAAATACTTATTTTCCACCATAATTTGCAAATAAATTCATAAAAAATCCTACAATGTGATTTTCTGGATTTTTTTTCTTCTCATTTTGTCTGTCATAGTTGAAGTGTACCTATGATGAAAATTACAGGCCTCTCTCATCTTTTTAAGTGGGAGAACTTGCACAATTGGTGGCTGACTAAATACTTTTTTGCCCCACTGTATGTAGACATGGAATAACTGGTCACTTTAATAATGGCTCACTAGTCACTTTAATAATGTTTACATACCGTGCTGCTTTACTCATTTCATATGTATTGTAATGACCTGACTAGATCATAAAGGAAAAATTGTCCAGACAGAGGTTTGAGTTTACTAATTGACGGTTTATTAACCCAACTTTACACAGGATACTGTTTGGCCGTAGCCCACACCAAATAAATGAAAGATAACACACAAGCCAACCCGTGACCTTCTCTTGTGAAGGCCAGACGTGAGAGAGAACAAAGGCTTAACCTGGTCTTAACTGCCAATGCTCCATCCCCCTGCCCAACCCCCCTCCACGCCACTCCGCCACCGCCAGGATGCCCGGCATCAGAACATTCCAGGCATTCCCGTGATTGGCAGATAGCAGGTTGAACTCTGGGTACTGGTAAGTACAACACAAACACCTACTAGCCTAACACATAACACACAGCTGTCTGTGCTGGTCGCTACAGTTTACTGTATTCTATTCTACTGTATTTTAGTCAATGCCACTCTGACATTGCTCTTCCTAATATTTATATATTTCCTAATTCCATTATTTTACTTTAGATGTATGTGTATTGCTGTGAATTGTTAGATACTACTGCACTGTTGGAGCTAGGAACACAAGCATTTCGCTACACCCACAGTAGCATCTGCTAAATATGTGTATGTGATCAATAAAATTGGATGGTCCTAAAGCACACCGGTGTTGCGTTGTGTATCACAGTGTAATGATAAAACTGGGGGGACAAATATGCAATTTCAGAATGTGGGGGCATCATGCCCCCCTCCCCCCGTGAAAGTTGCGCCCCTGGTAGAAGCAAAAATGATTGGAATGACCTACACTTGTCAATTTGTTGCAGCTTGGAAATTAAAACTTAATGTCCCAGAAATCTTAGCGTAACCATCAAAAACATAACTGGCTACACCGTGTTGTATAAGGAAGGACACATAAATCGGCGTCCATGCGCATGAAGGCATAACAGCTAG